>NC_084480.1:189697280-189998242 GCF_030035675.1 Rhineura floridana
TTGCTTAAGTTTCCTTTGCACTATACTATTTTTTGGAACTGCTTTATCCTAACTCAGCAACTTGGTTTTGGATATAACTTTCAATTTATACGAGGAAGATTATGTTGCATTACCCATTTGTTCTGTTAGGATTTTACCTTTCGTTAGCTATAGTTGTGCCAAGAATATTTCAGATCCCCTATGAGCCTTCAAACATTTTAAGGATAGAAAGGCAGGATAGAAATCTATAATAGAAATAGAAATAAAATAAATCCTGCATTCTGAAGGGACTCAAGTGAGGCAGCTGTTTCTTAGCTGCTACTTGACAGATTCCGGGATGTTCCTGCTTCAGAAATGCACCAAAGACTGAACACTTTCCAGAAGTATTGGGAGACTTTTCTCTTTGAACTGGCTTTTGGTAGCTCACACAAGCCTGGTGCTGGGTGGATTCTAGCATTATTTTTTTTATCAACATCTTATATAGGAACTTTTAAGGACTATATTTATATATTGCAATTATGTCTATCCTGCTGTGTTAATCCAAAGACATTCAGAATTCTTTACCATTTTAAAATGCATGCAAAAATACAACAAACAATAAATAGTTTTTATCTATTTCCTCCATCACATCCTTCCCTTTCCATCCTATGCTGCTCTGTACATGGGAGTGCCCTACTGCATTTCATTCATTGCAAGTTGTAAATATGAGCTGCACTAACAATAAAAAATAACAATAGCTTTTATTATCACTGGTAGTGGCAGCATTATTGCTAGGCCTTTACAGAGAAATAAAAAAAAAAAGGGTTGAGGAATTTGTACTCTAAAGCTCAAAAAAGGCAAGGGCCAACAGAGGAAGAATGCAGATGTAATTCAGATACATCTACTTAGGTTCAGTTTCAGTAGCACATGAAAGCTGAGAAGAGGAAAAGGGGGTTGTGCCAAAGGCATGGTATAGTGCAGCCTTTCCCAACTAGTGGGCCACCAGATATTGTTGGACCACAACTCTCATCAGCCTGAGCCAGCATTGCCAATTATCAGGAAAGATGGGAATTGTGGTCCAACAACATCTGGTGGCCCACTAGTTGGAAAACGCTGGTATAGTGGTTGGAGTGTCAGACTAGGACTGGAGGGACCCAGGAAGAATTGAAGCCTCAACCAAAGGCAGAGTCTGAGGAGGATCTTGATGAAGGGCCATCGCGGTCAAGGACGCACCAGCAGATGTGTAGGCGCTCACTGATAATGCCAACTTTCCAACCGTTTCATAGGAGTGGCCACTTGCTCATGCAGTCCTATTCGGAGAAACATTCCCCATGCAAATAGAGAAAGTTTGCTGTGAGCCTATTTAAAGGATCTCAAGAGGCATGTCTAATTGCTGTCTTAGCTTAGGTAGACATGCCTAGTTGCGCTGTGTAGAGACAGAGAATTCTGTATAATCTGTAAACTGATCCATGAAACACTCTAAAGTGAGATTAAACACCACAGAGAAAAACACAACAGAGAAAAACACACCAGTGAGTCTGAATCTGAATCCAACAGAGTTGGCCAGGACAACAAGTAGCTGAAGATGTGAGATTGGATGGAGAAGGAAAGGTCTGGGGTAGACTTTCACTTACCCCTAGAGAGGTGGGTGTCATCAACATGAAGGTGGTACTAAAGTCATCATGAGATGCGATGAGAATGCGATTACCAAAAAAAAAAAAAAAAGTATGGAGAGAGAAATAACAGAGGCCCAAGAGCAGATAACTGAGAGACCCCAGTAGAGAAGGTAAAATTTGAGGAAGAGCGTCTCTTTATGGAAACTGGAAACATCGACTGAGTGAACAAACAGGTAGGGAAGGAACTAGCTAATGATAGGTAAGGTTGGACTAAAATGGCCATACCCAATTCCCCACCCCATTCACAGGCAGAGAATTGAGAGCAGATGTTTAGAGGCATTTCAGGGGAGGCATGCAATTCGACCTCCTCAATGATTGTAGAGGAGAGGGCTTATAATGGCAGCAGGGAGGCTTCTTGACTCTTCTCGCCCTTTTTAAAAATTAAAGCTGCCAGCTTTGCCAGAAGCTTCAGCAACAGCAGCAGTGCTGCAGCCTCTACTGCCATCCTTCCTTCCCAAAGTGCTAGTGGCTTTAACAAAGAAAAAAAAGTAAGAAGCAACCCCACTGTAAGCCCCCCTCCCATTCTCCCCCAAACAGTAAATCACTTTGTGCTGCTGCCTTCTCTTGTTCATTTCAGGGTTCACCAAATATTCCTCACCAATTTGAGTGAACTACAAAATGGGGAGAAATGAGACCAGCACTCTAACAAAGTTATGGTAACCTTAAGGTATGGAGGGAGTTGAGCAAGTTAGGGTGATCAAAGCTTATAACAGAGGCTTTTAGATTTGGCATTGAGGAGATTTGGGATAGAGTGGTTTTGATGGAATGCAGAAAGCAGAAGCCAGTCTGAAAACGGGCTATTTCCCCAAATTAACTATACATTATAATTTTTTTTTTAGTTTTGACTGTAGAAAACAAAACTAAAAGAGTGAGGTTTTCTTTCCAAAATATAGGTTGGGAAATGGATTACAAGAAAATAACAGAAATATACAATACGTTTAGACGGAAAGCAGTTATGATGGAAATGTCCCCTAAATCCTTACTGCTTATGCTATTGTTCTGTGCTGTTAGTGGTTATAATGATACATACTCACTGGATGGCTGATGTTCTTGTGGCTGGGAATATTTCTGAGTCAGTAATCATGGTATCACTAACTCTGCTTGCTTTTCTCATCATTTGTGTATGGCTATTGGATGGAAGTCTACAAATTGTGATATTTACTTGCATCACTCTGTTTGCATAACAAAATTCTCAAGGAGGTGAAGAATTTCCAGAGAAGACTGATTTACCAGATCAGCTAGCTCACTCACAGCCTGGGTTTCATAAAAAAAGATACATTTTGGATTAGAAAACTAGGAGCTCAGGAACAGGAAACTACATTTCATCCAAAAAAGCACTGGTTGAATTGGTTGGCCTTCACGAAGCTGCAGCTGCTGACAACTTAGCATATCAGCCTCAGATGTATCAAAGAGGAATCAATCTGGCTTTCATGTTTAGTGGGAATGACATTTGCTGGTATGGATTAGTGGGATACCTTTAATCTTCTTAATCCATGCCAGCATATGTAGTTTCTTTTACACCACTTGTATTTATTTTAACTGCTTTGCTTGTGAATTTTACCCAAATAGGTATTAGCAGCATTGTGTTGAGTGGGTTTTTAAGGAATGTTAGATATACAAGTTTTAAAAAGGGAGCCATTAGTTTGTGCTGTGTAGGGCCCCTTACTGTTAAAATAGAAGGCAGATGAATAGGCCATGGGATTGTTTCAATGTCTCTGCTATGCCTGAAGGTCATGGTTGAGAGAGGATGTCTACACAGCACTTATTACTCTCTTACCTTGGGGCTAGTCATTCATTATGACAGCTGTTTAGAATTATTTGGAACTTTCACCCAAGCATCTTATACCTCCCCACCCCCACAATCAGATATCTCTTTTTATGGTCATTGTAAGGACAGAGTAGAGTAACTGTTTTTGACCATGAATTTGCTTGCTAGAATGATCAGATTTATGATCCAGTTTTGAATGAGAATGAGAAACCACTCACCTTTTGAAATACATAAATAAACAAGTAACACATTAAAATGGAACACATACTAAAGGAAATATAAATATAATCACGTGCCAATGCAATAAATTTTGTAATGAGAAAGGGTTAGACCAAATGCCCTCCCCCCTGGTGACTTGTTAGAAAAAGAAGTCAAACCGGATGCACAACCTTAGCCTGACAGATTTCCTTTTGTTGGGAGTATGGGTCTTTGCATCACTAAAGAGATGGCCAAGTACAGGGGATGTGTTGCTGCAGAAATGAAATGCCTTTCTCTGCCCACCCCTGCTCCCCTAACTGGAGGTGATGTCATCACGGTGTCTGTATGTGAAAAAGACTGGCAGTCTTGAAACAAGATCTGAAGGAGACACGGAGGCCTGATTTCTCTGCAATGAATCCAGTGCCATACCATTGGCTGATCACATAGAAACCTATTGGGAGGAGTAGATCTGTTGCAGTCTCAATGCAGTGAACCTTCCATCTCATGTTCATCCTGTAAATATATGTAAATTAAACCTTGTGTGTGTGTGTGTACTGCCTTCAAGTCGATTCTGACTTATGGCGACCCTATGAACAGGGTTTTTATGAGGCTGAGAGGCAGTGACTGGCCCAAGGTCACCCAGTGAGCTTCATGGCTATGTGGGGATTCAAACCCTGGTCTCCCAGGTTGTAGTCCAACACCTTAAATTACTGAAATTCTGTCAGCCTCCAGTGGCCTTCATTCCAAAAAAAATGAAACAAAGGCATATGCTGAGGCCCCTGAACTCTTCACTGCTCTGTGACTGGGATTTGTGTAATAGTATCCTGCACTGAAAATTAAGCTAGAGCAAAGGGTTGGGCAGTTTACATTGAATTGAGTAACATGTTCACTTATTGACTCCATCTTACTACAAACTTTACAAAGAGCCTTGGACTAATTGTAGCTTTGCTTCCACTCTCCTGTGGTTATTTTCATAGGAAAAGGTTCTTTTGCTAGAATGGTGTCAGGATGACATTCCAGAGTGAGTCTAGGGCAGGCAACCTGATGGATGTTAGCCAGAGATTGTGCCTGTGCCCTACAAACTAGTTCTGGTCAAAGTAGAGAACACATTGGCAAGGAAAGTTTTTTTAAACCTATAGGCCAAGACATGTAAGGTGAGACTACAGGGCCCCATGAAAACTCTAAAGCCAGGCTTGCTCACTGGTATGAGCAATGAGAAGACCTTTTTTTGCTGGTTATAGATAATCTTGGAGCCCACCTACACAGAAGCTGGATCTCCTCACATGGTCTTAGTAGGGCTCTGCAACCACTTTGTCCAAACCCCAAATAGGAGAGGCAAGTGTATTTAGACCAAAGTGGAGGCCCAGTGAAGCAAGCCCCCTCTGAGACAATTTGAGCTGAAGCGGGTGCTCCTACAGCTCTTTGTTGTTTTTAAGCCAAATCTAAGCAAGACAGCCCTCATCCAAAATGATAGGGGGGGGGATGTAAACAACACCATATAAGGATACTTCCAGGGTGGGGGAAAGGGAGGAGGCGAGTTGAAGTTTGCTTATTGAGAGACTTAGCGTCCAATTGTAGTCTAGAATCTCACCCAGTACTCTCCAATCACAGTGCTTGTGCGGTGGGATGGTAAAATCTTAAAATTGCATGGTCTGTCTTCACTGCCTCACTCTTTTGTAAGTTTGAGAATGCTGGAAAGAGTTTGTTGTTGGAGTTTGGGTGGCATTTAGTTCAGCTTGTCTTTAATCCTTCAGTATTCTACCCAGGCTTATTTTCCTTCCTTTTCCAATCAGTCCCAGTCCTATCTTTATTAATTTGTTCAGCATGGCTTTGTTTATCCCAGTACCCTACCCTTCCCAGCTTTTGTGTTTGTTTTCCAGTCCCTTTCCATTCAATCCCAGTTCCATCCTATTCCTTAATTTTTTTTAAAAAGTTTGTGTTTTAGGCTGCAATCCAATACATGTCTTCTTGGAAGTAAACCCACTGGGTTCAATGGGATGTACTCTAGATAAGGGTGTTAGTTGCTTAGGTAGTATCACTTCCCTTATTTCCCACCCTCCCAATATTGGCCCTAGTTGATTAGGTTTGCATTACAGCTATATTCTGTTTTCTATGTCTTTCTTTAATTCGTTATTACTAGTGTGTGTGTGAGAGAGTGTGTGTGTGTGAGAGAGAGTCTTGTGAATACGTAGTACCTGCCTAGGCTATTCCCTCAGTGCTACCAGTACCTAGTTCCTATCTAGAGTACTATAATTAATGTCTTAATTGCTGCCTAGTACCTACCTACCTATGCTATTATAAAAAAATCCCTCACTGATGCCTAGTAGGCATTATATAATATGTAATAATATATAATTCCATAATTACTATTTATTTCTACATTCAACTTTTGAAAATATTTTGAAAAAAGCAACTTTTAAAGGTGACTAGCACAGAAATCCCTGGATCTACCTATCTGAAATTTGACAGGGTTAATCGGGGGGGGGGGGACTATATCTGCAGGTTTCATGCACCTATGTGAAAAAACCAAAATGTTATTATGGCCATTTTGTTTTTGCAAGGCAAGTCAATGGGAGGACCAAAGCTTTTGCTTTCTGAATATTGCTTGAGATTTGGGGTGCGAGGTGAACCCCTCCAAGTGATCTTAAGCAAATAGGGACCCAATCCAAAGCATCAAAGTGAAGCAGGGCCCCCTCTTACAGCCCTAATTTTTACCTCACTAGAACGTGCCTTTGAGATCTGATGCCTGGATGGGGCTTAGAGAGGGGTGTATGAGTATGTGTAGAAACTAGTCTATTGTATGAGGTCAAATTTACATTCAGTGTTCTTCCAACTTTTGCCTCTGGCCCCACCTACCACTGGCACATGGTTCCTGAGAGATTGTCCAGAAGGGAATGTGGCTGTCAGGCAGAAAAAGATTCCACACCTCTAGTCTAGGTAGACTCAAAGGCTTATGGTAGACAACCAAATTTCAGAAGGGTTTGAAAATTACAGCAGAGCTGGTGATTGGATCCAGCAGCCTAAACATTATCCCTTACATATAGGCTAGGTTGGCAGCCTATTAAACATGGACTGGAAATCTAGAGCTGGAACCCATTCTACCAATTACACATCCCTGTTCTAAACCACAGAGCAGTTAATTTAATGTTGGAATCTCTATGAACAAACCCTTCTGTCACATACCCTACATTACATATTGTATAAAAATAAAGTTTCAGCAGCTGCTGCTTTCTTTTTGCCTCTCTGCCTTATGATTGGTGTTCTGGAAAAGGTCCATTGTTGAGGGCTGGTTCTAACATTCTGACTGCTATATGAGACATTGCCAGGAATGCTTCAGCATAGCAGCATATTCTATGTGGTGGTCATAACATGTGAGGGCTGCTCACTTTGTTACATGGCACAAAGAGTGTCTATTTGTGTGTACATCTTGCTGCCAGCAAAGTGAAGTGCTCACAGTGCTTAGCATAGAGAGACTCCCTATGCTTTGGGCTTTTGGTTTTTTAAATGTCCACACTGTGGAGATAGAAATCGAGAGACAAAGTTGGGAGTGAAGTGGCTGAGTTACAGGGCAATCCTAACCAGGCAGATAAGCCATGAAGCAGATACACTTGTGCAAGTGAAGCTGCATCCCAACTTTTCCTAGCTGAGGGAGCGGGGGGGGGGAGGAGGTGGTGGTGTGCAGTATAAATCTTCATTTTTGTCCTTCCATTGACTCCTATTGGGTGAATTTTACTTACACTTGCATTTTGGTGGTATAAATTATACCAAGCTCTGTGGATGGGACTAGTGAGAGTTTGAATGGAGGGAGTTTGGATGGAGTGTAACTTTTATTTATCCCTCTCCCTGCCCCCCTGGCCTTGATATGCCCCATTCTTGCCATTACACTAGTGCAACTTCTGCTGGCTTAATTTACAGGGCCTTCCCTCAGATGGTGTTAACAGATATGTTGGTGTAAATAATTTATTCTAGCTAAAGGCCAAGGCAAGGCAAGCCATGGGTTGATATGCCATTTCCTAACTTCTCCCAGTCAGTGTATCTGTGTGGTTTAGGATTGCCCCACTAGATGTTATGGCATCTACAAAAGAAGGTGAGGGGCAGTAAGAAAATAAAAGGAGAGAGACAGAGAGAGAAACCAACATTTTTGTTGTTATGTGCCTTCAAGTCAATCACGACTTATGGTGACCCTATGAATCAGTGACCTCCAAGAGCATCTGTCATGAACCACCCTGCTCAGATCTTGTACCTTTAGGTCTGTGGCTTCCTTTATGGAATCAATCCATCTCTTGTTTGGCCTTCCTCTTTTTCTACTCCCTTCTGTTTTTCCCAGCATCGTTGTCTTTTCTAGTGAATCAGGTCTTCTCATGATGTGTCCAAAGTATGATAACCTCAGTTTCATCATTTTAGCTTCTAGTGACAGTCAAGGAATCAGAAGAAGGCTAGGACTGGGGAGGGAAGCTATGAGAAAACTAGAAAAGGTCCTCAAATGCAAAGGTGTATCATTGAACACCAGAGTCAGGATCATTCAGACCATGGTATTCCCGATTTCTATGTATGGATGTGAAAGCTGGACAGTGAAAAAAGCAGATAAGAGAAAAATCACCTCATTTGAAATGTGGTGTTGGAGGAGAGCTTTGCACATACCATAGTACAGGGCAATGTTCATTAGAAAACCAACAATCCACATACATTTCAAGCAAAATATATTCTTCATGGGATTGACATAAAAAACAATTAACAATGGCCACCCCTGATTCTCTAGGCATATGAACAGTCTGATTCACAGCTAAAAGCACCACAATGGAGAAAGAAATTCTCCATATCATCATAAGTATGTAGGTCAAGGACTGTACACAGCCCTACAGATAAAGAGAAAGATACAAAAAGGGTGAAAGTTGTTTCCAAGGTTGGTGACAAAATATGGCAGCATCTGCTTGAAAGAGGATACAACTGTATTTGAATTCCTTACACCCTCATGCTGGCACTTTGGCATCAAAGCAAATTTTGGAAAGAGTTCCTAGCAAATATTTTGTTGGAGACTCCCACGATAGCATATCACATTGTGTCTTCCACACATATCTTGCTTTGTCTGTACAATACTTTTCTTTCACTGTGTTGATGGGTGGAGTAATCAGGGAGTGATCAGGAAGAATCACATGGATTTTTATACCAACCCCATGGGAGATTGTGTGTGCATGTACACACACTTAAAAACTAAATGTAAAACTAAAATCCATGGTGGGTAATAATACCGCTTATCCCAAGGTCCTCAAATGCAAATATGTATCACTGAACACTAAAGTCAGAATCATTCAGACCATGGTATTCCCGATCTCTATATATGGATGTGAAAGTTGGACAGTGAAAAAAGTGGATAAGAGAAAAATCAACTCATCTGAAATGTAGTGTTGGAGGAGAGCTTTGCGCATACCATGGACTGCGAAAAAGACAAATAATTGGGTGTTAGAACAAATTAAACCAGAACTATCACTAGAAGCCAAAATGATGAAACTGAGGTTATCATACTCTGGACACATCATGAGAAGACCTGATTCACTAGAAAAGACAATAATGCTGGGAAAAACAGAAGGGAGTAGAAAAAGAGGAAGGCCAAGCAAGAGACGGATTGATTCCATAAAGGAAGCCACAGACCTGAACTTACAAGATCTGAACAGGGTGGCTCATGACAGATGCTTTTGGAAGTCACTGATTCATAGGGTCGCCATAAGCCGTAATCGACTTGAAGGCACATAACAACAACAAATCCCAACCAGAGTCTCCAGAACTTCAACAGGCTGGATTTTAAGCAAAGCAGACAGCTTTTTTAGTCTTGCTGTCCCCCACCCGCTTTGCTTAATATGCAGCTGATGAAAGAGTTCTGGAGAACTTGAAAGCTTCCTCAATGTTTTGTGATATTTGAAATAAAGATATTATGCACCATGGATTTTTTTTTTAACTGACACAGCATACTTTGCTTTTTATCATAAAACTTCACTCACTTTAGACTGAATGAATAAAATTTATTTCAGTCATAGACCAGCCGAGTTTATATAAATACCATACAGAAAATACATTTTACAAAAAGAAACCACAAGATAATAACATGGGAATAAAAAGAGTAATTAAGAATTAAAATACTTGCTCCATGTCTAGTATCTGTTTCCTGCAAATAATGGCAGCTGCACAAAATTTGGCTACCTTAACGGCCTTGGATTACAGTCGGCTAACAGGAAAGAAAGATAACTAGCTTCAGAATCCTCTGGAAGTGCTTGTATGATAGGAGTAATAAAAACATAGCGGAGACCTCGATAAAAAGAACAATACAGAAGGACATGCACTATTGTCTCTACCTCCCCATTCTCACATGGACAGACCCGTTCACAGTAGGGAGTTCCATTATATCTGCCCTCAAGCAAAGTGGAGGGCAGGACATTATGTCTAGCCAGTGTGAACGCTTTTCTATATTTAGCGACAGTTAAGTTTACCAGAGAGGACACAAGAGAGAAAACTCTATGATTCAAACCCGGGTTAGGATATGCCACAACCAAACTTAAAGTAGTTTGGAGTTCGACATCCTTAATCTGTTGAAGAATAGCCATTTTGGCCTTAGAAAACCCGAGTTCAATAAGAGCCTCGGGAAAAACCAAGGACATAAATTTTATTATATGGTAAGTGCTTCCACTTGGTCTGAAAAGAATCTTCTAATGTCAGAGGGGCCAATCCTAAGGGGGTGAAAATCATCTTGAGCCAGTAATTAAATCTGTAGATCCAAACACGGGACTCTAAGAGAAGGAGACCAGCCTTGAGGCGAGCAACTACGTTAGGTACGCAGGGAGGGAGGCCAAGTAGGGATCTAAGGAATTTAGATTGAATAGCTTCCAAAGCCACAAAGTCCTCAAAAGCACAAAATTGCGCACCATACATTTGTGCTATTACCTTGGCACTAAAAACCTGTATCGCAGAGGGAATATGTTGTCCCCCTTTACTATAAAAGAAGGACAACAATGCCTTTACATTCCTCTGTGCGTTCACAATGGAGTTGGTGATTTGTGGTTTCCAGGAGCCAGTAGAGTGGAAAATAATTCCCAGGTACCTATACACAGTAACCTGCTGAATCTGTTATAAACAAATCGCCCTAGCCCCTTTTTGGGGTCCTAGTGGCTGGGGTCCGCTCCCAGATACTCACCCAATAGAGTCTCAGAAACGACAAAAAAAAGATGGAGGAGTATCTTTATTGCTAACACGCGCACATGGAGAAGTAGCAAGCTAGTTCTGACTCAACTAGGCACAGTCAAGTCTTTTATCAACTTTGTTTTACTAATTATTCATGCATCATTATCATCATAACTACATCACTTTAATCCCTGCCCATCTCCTTCTGGTACCATCCCCTCTTTTCCTAGATCCATATTTGGAACTTGTTTTTCACACTTGTTTTGCTCATTTTAACCTTGTATCTGCAACAAATTTTGATACTTTTCTACAGTACAGCTGGACATTGCAACATAAGCCTGAGACCTTATTTTTGCAAACGCAGCTTTAAACAAACAATGATAATGCAAGTCAGCAAATTAGCATTTCTTTTAACACACATACAAGTAAATTAACTGTCAGCAAATTAACACACAAGCAAGTTAACTGTCAGTTTACTGTGCTACAATTCCAAACAGGCCCAGCACTTTTTACTTTAAGCAACATATAAGCAAAATACATTTTTAATTTAAACAAATAAAGTCCAGTGTCACAAATCCAATGATCATTTATTTGCCATTGGTGATTGGCCTTCTTAGTGAAGATCATAACCATAGATTTGTCATAATTTATTGTCAGCCTTTCCTCCTTACAGTAGGAAGCAAGTGCCCTCAAGAGGCGTCGAAGGCCCACACTGGTTTGGGATAAAAGAACAGCGTTGTCGGCATATAATAATATGGACAGGGGTCTATTAGTCAATTTGGGGGGATGAGAATTTACCAGCGCCAGGTAGTTGACTATGAAGTTGATATATAAGTTAATTAGGGTGGGTGCAAGGATGCAACCCTGTTTGACCTCATTAAAGGTGGGAACATGCTCCGACAAGTGCCCGGCACAATCAAATCTAACCCTTAGACTCGTGTTCTCATGCAGGCTTCTGATTAGATATAGCAGCTTTCTATCAATGTTAGTACTCCCCAACTTGAGCCAAAGTCTGTCCCTAGAGATTGAGTCAAATGCCGATTTGAAATCGATAAACGCAGCAAATAACCTTCTGCTTGGAGTAGCGGTATATTTTTCGGCCAAGTGTTGACACTTTAGATTAAACGTTTAAAAGGCAGGCTACTGAGCAGAGTTTGGGGGAGTGACTGGTAGGCAGAGAAGCAGCCCCTTACTTTGGAAGAGAGCACAGCTCCCAGATCTAAAATGATTGTCAGCACTGTAGTTGATTGCACTTCCACCGGTGAAAATAGGGACCAAAAGAAGAAAAGAGCTGATGACATTTTGCATTTGCAGTATCTGAGGAATTTCAAATCTGGTGCCAAGTAAGTATGTACTTAGGAATACCAGCAGAAGAAGTAAGCGCTGAGTGGATCAGTCATCATGACCTCCCACAGAGAATGTTTTGAAAATCAGTGCTGTACAGGATCACCAAACACATTGACAAATCCACCTCTGCCATTGAGAATGAAATCACACACTCCCAGTGAAATCACACACTCCCAGTGAAAAGAGAAATAACATAGCATTAATTCATCTCAGTGCCCCTGTACAGAATCCATGCTCATATGTTTAAAAATAAAATCAAAGAAAACAAACTCTGTCTTATTATGCTTTATGTGACCTTAAATTCCCCTAACCCTGAAAATGTGTGACATGAGTAAGACACTCAAAACCCTGAGGCGAGTTTTCCTCTGTTGCCCTTTCCCCCTTCCCCACCCATCATCTTAGACTTTTGCATCCAAACTATTCACAAATCGTTCCTTTCTTAATACTCTCTTTTAATTTCTGAAAGAAAGTTCACAAAGGCTGAATTGATTTTTTTTAAGGCCAATGCCAGCAGGAAACAACATGGAGACCTGATAGTTCTCAGTTATGGAACAGGCCAACAAAGAGAATATTGTCCTCGTTTGAGGAAGCTTACCCAGAATACTTTGCTTTCACTGTGCATGTATATTTCATTTAATAGCACAATGGAAAATCAGCTACAGAAGCATCATTGGATTTATATTTTTGTAATAAAATATTCCCACAGGATTCTTTGTCGCTGGGCCTTTATGCTTACCTCACAAAATCAACAATAGAAGATGACTTAATAGAAGATGGCATGGTTATGACTTATTACCTACCCATAAAAGTCAGTGAAACAGCTTAGAAGTACAAATACAAAGCAAAACTTTTTGCAATAAATAATATATATCTCAATATCTGACACATGCAGCTCATTTACCAATTGCACATCTGTTTCAAAAATAAATCTATATTTACTGGAAATGATATATCCCCAGCACTGCTACTCAAAAAAGTCTTTGTTGAAAAGACAATAGAACAAACGTTGCTCTCCACTATATCTTCAAGTCTCATTTTCTTTTAAGAGTTAGATGAAACAGGGCTGTTGTTAAGCTATCACATTCAAAGCACTTGCTTAAGATTCAGATCCTAAACGCACTTATTCAGAAGTAGGCTAAATAAACATTTCCACTGAAATAGCAGACATTACTTTCAAGTTAAAAGCTTCAGAGAGCTTTGGCTATGGGGCGGTATATAAATGCAATAGTAAATAAGTTGGTCACTCCAAACCAGCTAGCTAGTGACTAAATCCCACTAAAACCAATAGGACATGCTATTTATTTCTGAAACAGATATGCTATACAGTTAGCATCTGTTTTGGTTTTGAATTGATTTTAGGTGTGTTGTGGTGATTTTAAATTGTGTACACACATACATGCCTATTCAGAAAGAAGTTCCATAGATATCTGAGGGTAAACCCTATTGGGCTCGTGGGACTTCTGAGTAGATATGCAAGGGTTGCATTGCATCTCAAAGGTATCTTTAGTTGGATTTTGGGGACAATGTGTTTATGGATGAAATACCACAAAATGACTCCCAAATAAAGGGTAGAACTTAGGTATGGGTGGAGGAGAAGGCTAATGGGCTATCTACCTAGCTGCCAGCAACGGACAGAAAGGAAAATACAGTGCAAGGGAATGTTCACATGGCAGGTTTCTGTGCTCTTGGTAGTTTTGGCTCAATGAGAATTAAAGAATGTGGGCTTAGGATGCAAGATGTGTAATTCCTGCCACGTTGACTGTGTGACCACCACATTGTTTGTGTCAGACATTCATAACCCTGCAAGTTCAGTTTTCTGACTAAAATAGAAAAATGAAGCAGGATATGCAATAAATACATAGCTGCACCCTTTAAAGGTATCCCAACATCCATACCACAAATGTAAACCAGTTTTAACACTGTTTAAATGTTAAGGCTCCTGGCTGCAGAATTCTGAGAAATATAGTTCTATGAAGGAGCAAAAAATGCGTAACAAAGGATTCTCAGAACCTTTGCAAAGAGGGGGCCTGGTTCACACAAATGGCAGATAAGGTGGTATAACCAAGGGTTGGGATGTGTGCCTCTCTATAGGCAGCCCCTCAGGGGAAATGTATGTTTGTGTGCGTGCCTGAGAAAAAGCTATCCTTGAAGTTAAAAAGTGTTATGGAAGCCTGAGAGGGCTAGGGAGTGGAGTTATTATGGGACAAGGTCTCTCTTCTTAAAGAGATAGGCCTGGAATTTTGTGATCAGTGGCTTACAAATAAAAATTACAGTAATGGTCTCACTCTGTCAACCCTAAGGAATTGTGTGCCTGGCTGAACTGCTGGAGTAGGCCTCCAAGGTACATAACAGCAGTCACAGGACTGTACCCCTTCAGAATGTCAGTAGAAACAGACATAAGATTGCTTCTCCATATAATAATAAATTCCTTGCATACTTGATGTTACACATTTGCTTATATAAAGAATTTTTGCTGTCCTTCTGCCAAGGATTTCTGAGGCAGATCACTGAGACGGGAATAGTAAAATTTTAAACAAAGCAAATTAAAAACCTAGAAAACTAGATGTCAGGGAGAAGGGTTCTAGCTGTGGTACAGATATACCAACTCATCTACTGCATTGTGTGTAGTGATTTGGAGACATTTCCTTACAAGAAACATTGGGGTGGGAGTTCAGTGATGATCCCTAGAGAATGGTGTGAGGGGGTGGAGCCTGGCTTAGCTGAAAGAACTCCTACAGACAAGTTGTTAATAAAAACACTGTTAACTGTCCTCTCAAGGTATTAAACCCAAATGTTACACCAACTGTATGTGAGAACTAAGGCTATGAGTCCATGGAGTCTGCTGGGAAAGGCATAATAGTTAAACTAGCATTAAAATATTTGTAATTTGTAATGTGTATGCATCTTTGCTTTAGGGTTTTAATTCTGTTTCAGTGATTATGACCCTCTAGCACTTTTCAGCTTCAGTCTTCAGATTTGGTATCTGTTATTCTATGTGGAGAAAACAAACCTGGACATGCTCTGTATGGGGTTGCCTTTAAAGATGGATTTGGAAGCTTCAGCTGTGCAGAATACAGCCACCTTGTTGCATGTGGGAGCTGATGGGAGCATATAACTCTTTTTCTGTATTGGCTACACTGGTTACCAGCATTACCAGGCTAAATTTAAAGAACTGGTGGTTAACTTTAAAGACCTTAAATGGTTTGGGGCCAGGTTATCTAGAACCACCTAGACCTATAAGAATCTATGTGGGCCTTTGGATTGGGCACAGAGGCTCTGCTTGCAGTGCCAACTTTAAGTCCCTTCATACTGGTGGGCACTAGAGATGGCCTGGTTCCTTTTCTGGTAGTATTCAAATGGGCCTTAAAGATTTGTCTATTCAGTTATGCTTTTAACTGAATAATTTGGTTGGTATTATTATTCATTACATAGTAAATGTATTAAATGTTTTTTTCAGAAAAAGTCTCAAAATGACTTAGAGTAAGTTAAGAATGGAAAGATACCATAAAGTAGCTAAAAACAATAAAACTGTACACAGTACTAAAGCTTTTCAGCTACCAGAAACATGTGACAAGAAAAATATCCTACTGTACACTTCTAAAAGATGAACACCAAGAACAGGCCAAAAATCAAACCATGTCAAGAGCCAAATGTCTGGAAAAACAGGAATGTATTTGCCTGAGACCTAAAAGCTGACAACATTGGCACCTAGCAAACTTCCTCGGGGAGAGCACTCCACAACTAAGAAGGCCACCGCCGAAAGAGCCTGTTCTCTCTGTGTTGCTGCTCTTATTTGTGGTGTTGTGTTGGATAGTTTAACTATTTTATATCTTAAGCTGTATATTATTTATATGATTTTAATTATGAACTGCCTTGAAAAGGCCTTTGGCCTTGAAAAGCAATATGCAACTACCTAAATAAATAAAATATTTTCTTTCATTTCATGATTCGTGATTGGGTGGGATAAGTCACATGACTAATGCAGGAATAAGGAAGGATCAGCAGCTCTATATAGCACAATGGGGAAACAATGGCAGTTAACTGGTTTTAAAACAGGTGAATATTGGCATGGGTTAAATGTTTCACAATCAGAATCAAGCCTGGTGAACATCTAGCACAACCTTGACTTTCTTTGCATTTTTATCATTTGCTATCTCAAAGTATTAAAAAAGATTAAAACCAAAGAATAAATCTAAAACAACTTTTACACATGCCAACTATATTTCAATATGGTTAGAATTCCACCTGAAAATCCTGTCATGATTGGTTAATCCATTCACTGAAAGTGTGTTGAAACAGGAAAGTCACCAAACATTTCTAGGAGATACCTGAGTTTTGCATTTGTGGGATCTCTAAAGAGCAAGAATCCCCCAAACATAGATGGTGGATCCTCACAGCTCTAATGTGCTTTCTGAAATCCAGCTGATTCTAATACCATTAATGTCAAAAAGCAGTTATGTTAAAATTAACTGTATTTGATTAAAATAACTGAAAGCATATTGAAGGGCATTCAGACCTGCAGTGTTTACATCTCAAAGCAAGTATTAATGCAGTTGTTGCTTTTGTTTATTTTCTCAGAGTGGGGCCACATTCACACCATACATTTATTCCACTATTATTCCACTTTAAACAGTCACGGCTTCACCCAAAGAATCCTGGGAATTCAGTCAGTCTCTTGCCAGAGAACTCTAAAATTGTGGCTCTATGAAGGGAATAGGGGTCTTCCAACAACTCTCAGCTCCCTTCACAAACTACACGCCCAGGATTATCTGGGGGAAGCCATGACTGTTTAAAGTGGAATAATGGTGGAATAAATGTGTGGTGTGAATGTGGTCTGGGTGAGACTTGAGTCAGTTGTTGTTGCCTCTTAACTTCAGTTGTGATCATTCCAAGTCATTAGGGCTGCTGGATTGGCTTGTCAAAATCCTGAGAATTCCAGCTCTCGGTTTTGTTTTTAAAGATTCCAGCCAAGATGTTTACATAGACAGCAGCTTGCAAGCATCTTGGATTGCCAACTTATCTGCCTCAGAGGGACTTACTTTGATGCCCATTTCATCCCCAAGAGAAATGCAATTCATGAGAAGTCTGCTCCTATTGAAGAGTTCAGTGGAGAAATGGTTTGGATCATTTACCAAACAATATTGGGCAGCATGAAAATGTAATCTAGGAGAATGTCCAAGCCATGGAATTTTAAGCATTTGCTACTTCAATCATGTATGTGGGACCAACCCAAATTCCCAGGAGGCAAGATGATAATGTGCACAGCTCCATCAACACAAAAGCATCAATGTTATAGGGCAGAAAACAGGTGAGCTTTTTCTGAGAGATTGCTAAGAAAGCTCAGAAATATCTAGTTGCACGATTAATTGTGCAAAGTCTGATAATGAATATACTTATGGGTAAGTTCCTTCATCATAACTTCATGAGCTAAAGTAACATAATTTGATACCCATCAGTTTAAAGATTTCATATTGTTTTCTGCTTAATGAAATGAACTATTGAACTGATCTATATAATTAATCTGTTGCTTGAATATAAGTATTTGAACCAATTAATTCACAAATTGAAACAAACTGACTAACCACATGGCTCTGTGTGGGTATGCCACAATCTAAAGTCTTCACTAGACTGGATGTGATAAAAATTGAAATTGAACATTAAAAATGATTTTCGCAGAAACTAATTAAATATGACTTATAGTCTTTAAGTATGGGGATTTATTGGAAACTGAAAGATAACAAGAAGAAAATATTACATTGCAAACCTTCAGACTTTGCCAATGATGGAAGGGTTCTGTAATTGGACACTTATGAATGATAAGTACTGTGGTTATAGTTATTATTCTGTTCACTACCATTACAATGATTTAACAATATTATCAAATTGTTAGGGAAAATGGAGGGAAAGAGTAGTTGATAGTTAATAGGGTTAGATAGATACTTTGGAATATTTAAGCTTTAGGACTTCGTGGGGGAAGGGCTAGGGATACACCTGCCTAAGTGGACATCCTACGTAATGGAGATGGTGGTCAATCTCCATTTGAGGCTTTTTCCTGGTAAGATGTGTCAGATGGGTCATAGTGTGTTAAGTAAATGCTTATTATTTTTCCTTATTTTACTTTTCATTTTTTATTTAATTACACCAAATTGTATTTGTAAACCCTTTCTGGAGAGAGTTACTGAGATTATAATTGCTAAACATTGTCGGTATGGTTACAGTTAACTACTTTTTCAAAATATTTCGGATAGCTTAGATTTTCTAAACTACAACTGATGGCATGTCGTGAATTGACAGTTACAACATGGAATGTAAGGGGTTTGGAAAAAGTGATAAAAAGGGGAGGGAAAGTATGGAACACTTTAAAACATGCTAATAGCAAAGTCATCTTTCTGCAGGACACACACCAGAAGAGAACAAGACACTGCGCCATACTACCATCAATGAATGGCCAATGGCATGAGGCTCCTAGCTCCTCTAGATCAAGAGGAGTGGCTGTGTGGGTTAGTAATGATTAGGGCTATATTTTGAAAGATACACTAAGAGATTACAAAGGCAGGTACCTTTTCCTTAAAGGCACTCTAGGACAGGGGGGCTTTGCTCTAACCTTGGGAAAAACTTATGTGCCAAACTCTAATCAAAATTTTTTTTGTCACAAACTCTTGAGACACTTGATGGTTTTAAGGAAGGCTCAGTAATACTAGGGGGGGATTTGAATTTAGTTGATAATTCAAATATGGACAAAACAGGGAAACAACACAGAGTATCCTTCACCTCAGGTGAGGAGCTAAAAGATTTATTCCTTAAGTATGATTATCTGGAAGTTTGGTGTCCAGTTGGTAGAGACTACACATGTTTCACATGTAAAAATAGGGTTGTTGTTGTTTTACTAGAATTGATTACAATTTCCTTCACACTTTCATCTTATTTGAAGTCCACCAATATTGGTCACATTCTAATATCAGATCTTGCACCTGTACATATGACTATGGAATAGACACCATCAAAACTTTGTTCATACACATGGCATTTAAATCCATTACTCTTAGAAAATAAAGAATTGAGAGATGGAACACTGGAAGCAATCAAAATGTTCTTTGAGATACATGATTCTACCCAATTGTCACCTGCTCTACTTTGGGATACCTTAAAGACAATTCACAGAGGAAAATTCATTTTGGAAAATAGTAGACTTAGGAAAGTTAGGGAACACATAAGGAAATTCCTTTTGATGAAATAATTTCCCTAGAAAATATGTATAAGAGGAACAACAGTATGGTATACCCCATTTTGACAAGGAAAAAGACAGAATATGATAACTTAAGCACAAGTACATACTAACCTCTCTGCAATATGTTAATCAGACTTTCTATAAATTTGATAATAAAAATTCAAGACTCTTGGCAAATAAGCTTAAAAAAGGAAACAAAGGAATGTTGTCTCCTCTACTCTACTAGAAAGGGGAACTAGAACTTTTGCAAGAGATAAAATTACGCAGTGCTTCCAGGAATATTATGAATCATTATATTCATCAGTGGATGTAAATGCGGATAAAGTAAATGACTATTTACAGAAACTGGGATTGGAAATATTTCCACAGAGCATAGAGGCTTAAGGAAATAGACTGGGCAATTAAGAAATTAGGGTTGGGAAAGTCACCTGGAAGTGATGGGTACATTGGACTTTTTTACAAAGTATTTGGCGCTGAATTAATGCCATTTCTGAAATTGCTTTTTAATGACATTTTGAGGGGTACGCTGTGGTGTGAATGGTAATCTAACCAGTGCCATCTTTGCTAACATAGGGGTGCACCAAGTCTGTGTCCTGGCCCCTACCCTCTTTAACCCAGAGCTTGGAAAAGTTACTTTTTTGAACTACAACTCCCATCAGCCCCAGCCAGCATGGCCACTGGATTGGGCTGATGGGAGTTGTAGTTCAAAAAAGTAACTTTTCCAAGCTCTGCTTTAACCTCTTCCTCAATGATCTGAGCAGTTACTGCCTTGATGATAATTTCCATTCTCCTAAATTGGCCGAAACGAGATGCCCCCTTCCGCTTTAAGCGGATGATGCGGTGTTATTATCCTTTTATAAGGTTGGCCTTAAATGCCTCTAACATGCTTTTATGGCCTACTGTGACAAAAACTTTCTCACCATCAATTTTATAAAATCAAAAGTCATGGTTTTTACACGTAGGTTCTCAAAACAAGCATGGAGTATAAATGGGCAAAAGATTGAGCAGGTTAGGCAATTCAGATACCTTGGGGTTATTTTCTGCTCTTCACTCTCTTGGTCCGCTCATGTCCGGGCCGCAGTTTTATCTGCCTATAATACCTCCAAGGCCACCACCCGATTCTTTTATACTAGAGGTGGCCAGTATATCCCGGCTGCTCTCCAAATCTTCAAACTGAAAATTCTCCCCCAACTTTTATATGGAATTCCTATCTGGGTTACGAGCTTTAGCACCAAAGTTGAGGCGGTGTTTTCGTACTTTTGCGAGCTATATTGGGGTTGCCACGCTGCGCTTCTGTGGCTGGACTTCGCCTTGAAGCAGGCTTTACATCAGTTGAGTGCTCAGCCTGGCTCCAGGCTTTTAGATTTTGGGCCAAAGTGGCCTACGCTGTACCTTCCTTAGGGTACTTAAACTTATTATGGAGGGATTCCTTTATAAGCTCTTGGTCCAAGATCTTTAATGAAAAGATAAAGTGCCTTGGTCTTTCACTGGAGCTATTGTCATCCTGGGACCTTGAGGTAACAAATCATATTGTTGGTCAACGTATTAAGGACATTGACGTTCAATTCTCAGTGGCCGGAGCACATACATCTTGCTCACCCATCCATTTTGGCTTGAGCTTTTCGTTTCCAAAATATGCAGCTTATTTTGAAACTTTGACTTTTTCGCACTACCGATCCCTGTTTACCAGAGCCAGATTTAATTGTCTTCCCTTTGCAGTATTAGAGGGTCGTTTTGAAGGAACCCCCCTGGAAAGGCGTCTATGCTTTTGTAAATTGGGGGAGGTTGAAACAATTGGACATGTCCTACTTTCCTGTGAACTATACAGGGATGTTCGATCTAGACTTATTTTTCCAATCGCTAAAGCCTTTCCCGGTAGATCTATTGAGTGGCTCGTGCAATATCTTCTGTCTGACAAGGATAAAGACACTACTGAATTAGCTGCGAAGTTTCTCTATGCAGCTCAGACTTTACGGAAAAGGCCAATCTGTACCACCGTGGCCTCTTGCTAAATTATTATCGTTAATACTGTATTTGGTTTTAATCTTGTTTGTTTAACTGACTGCTTAATCACTTGTATTGTGGGTCTATGACCGCATAATAAAATTTGATTTGATTTGATTTGTAAATGAGTATTTACAGAAAGTGGGATTGGAAATATTTCCACAGAGCATAGAGGCTTAAGGAAATAGACTGGGCAATTAAGAAATTAGGGTTGGGAAAGTCACCTGGAAGTGATGGGTACATTGGACTTTTTTACAAAGTATTTGGCGCTGAATTAATGCCATTTCTGAAATTGCTTTTTAATGACATTTTGAGGGGAGGAGCAATTCCAGAAACTTGGAGACAGTCACATGTCTCAGTTATATTAAACCGTGTCTATATATAGACAACAAAAGCAAAGCAGTAGAATCATACTGCCCAATAACTTTAATTAATATTGATGCAAAAATATTTACCTCAATATTAGCAGACAGGTTGGCAAATGCGATCCTAACTTACCAAGATCAAGTAGGTTTTGTAAGGGGTAGGACTATAGTGGACCTGATATGCAGGTTCTTTAATACAATACACTATAGTAACCGAACAGAGAGGCCATTGGCAATCATTTCGCTTGACACAACCAAGGCTTTCTCTGGAAGCTTTCTGGAAGTTCCTTTTCCAAATCTTGTTTAAAATGAACCTTGATGAGAATTTTATAAGAACAATATAGTGTCTGTATGAGGGTTTAAGATGGTGTGTTTGGGTAAATGTAAATCTCTTCAGATTCTCATGTTTGAAATTGAGAGAGGTGCAAAACAGGGCTGTCCACTATCACCCTTACCCTTTGCTTTAGCAATGGAGCTATTAGCTCAAATTTTGAGGGCTAATAATGTTATTAAGGGATTGTGCTTAAAGGATAAGTCGCATCTGTTAAATCTCTTTGCAGATGATGTTGTTCTGGTGACAAATCCTTTGCAGGCTATTCCTAGGCTAATTGAAATTATAAAGGAATATAGATTTCTGAATGGCTTACAAATGAATTTTGATAAATTAGAAATGTTATGTTTTAATTTGACTACAAAATTAAAAGCAATTCTACAATGGGAAACTCAATTAAAACTTTGTGTTTCTGCACTCAGATAACTTGGGGTTTTCGTTCCTAAAAAAATAAGCAAAACGGAATCACTTAATTACACTCCTTTGGTAAAGACAATAAGAAAATTGTTGCTGGATTGGAAACACTTGCTTCTTTCATGGATGGGCTGAATTGTAGCAGTGAAAATGATGGTTCTTTCAAAGTTATTGTTTTTCTTTAGGATGATCCCAATTGTCATCCCCACTCAGAAATTAAGAAGGTGGCAAAATTTGTTACTGAGATTCATTCATCAAGGGAAACGGTCTAGACCAGCGTTTCCCAACTAGTGGGCCACCAGATGTTGTTGGACCACAACTCCCATCAGCCTCAGCCAGCATTGCCAATGGTCAGGAAAGATGGGAATTGTGGTCCAACAACATCTGGTGGCCCACTAGTTGGGAAACGCTGGTCTAGACTTAGTTTATCTATTTTATATAAGAGGGTAGCACGGGTGGTGGTGGAGTACCAAATTTGAAACTATCATGATGCTGCTCACTTGAAAAATTTGTTGCCAGTAATTCAGAAGGATATGAATCATTCATGGTTGTCTATGGAATATCCAGCTTGCTGGGAATCGAAAATTAGATCTTTACCTTTTACGGCATACAGGAAAAAAGATCTTCATTTCCTATATAACCTCTTCTTACTACCAGACTTGTCTGTCTGGAGGTTGTGGAGAAAGCATTTGATATCTCAGCCAACTCCTATTATTCCATTTCTTTATCATCCACTATTTTATTATCAAAATAAGCGTTCAGACTGTGCTTGTTGGGAGGCGAAAAGGTTTTACACATTACATGACGTATTAATAAATGGAGTTCCGCTTACTATAAAATAAATTCAGGAAAAACTATACCCACATCAATGTATATATTGGAGATAATTTATCGCTGCATTCTAAGGATCTAATAGTAACTTTACTAGTGGCAGCAAGAATTGTAATTGCTCATCATTGGAAAAAGATTGACTACAATTTAATAGATTTATGGTATTCTCAGGTATGAAACATAGCTTTGATGGAAAAATTAACACAATAAAGATTGGCGAGGCAGGATCCAAATAAAAAAGACAACTTTCATATTAAATGGTTTATGCTTATAAGCAATGTAGCAGTGGGTGAGCATAATTTCTATTAGCCATCAACTCATGCCTCTTTATGGAGGGATGTCTTTGGGTAGTCTCTGGAGGTTATTGCAGCTAAATCCATCTACCAACAGTGAATTTCTGTACGGCATTTCATGTATCAAATGTTATGCTTTTCAAAGCTTACATTAATCTCAGTAACTCTCTTCTCCACCTCTTTTTTATTTATTGATTTTTTATTATAATTTTGAGACATTTTTTATTTTGGGTTTCCCCCCCTTTTCTTAATTTATGTATGTATATACGCTTTGATTGTATAAGCTGTATGTCAGTACATTGTATAACACATTTAAACTACTATGAAGATTTTGATTTGTATAGTTAAGAAGGTGGGTTTTTTTTCAATCAAGAAACGTAGTGGACAAATTTTGAGCACCTTGGTTAAGGTTTATTGCACATGTGGTTATGTGTGTGTGTATGTATATGTGGATATATATGTGTGTGTATATATACATGGATCTCTCTAAAAAGACTGTATAAGAAAACTCAAAATGGAAAAGAGAACAATTACTAAACAATGACAATCAACAAAAATTGACTTCTTTATATGCTACAATGTGATTAATGCTCCTTTTTTCTTTTTCTTTTGTTGTGTGTTAGGTGTTGTGTTATATTGTACTGGTGTTTGTATGCCAAAAAAGAAAAAAAACTGGGGGAAAAAAAAGAAATATCTGGTTGATTCCAAATCAGGCTAAAGGGAGATCATCCATCACTGGTCACATGAAGCCCCCTCACTGCTTTAGATAACATTGGTCAGGGCATAGTGGTTAGAGTGTTGGACTACAACCTGGGACACCAGGGTTCAAATCCCCACATAGCCATGAAGCTCACTGGGTGACCTTGGGCCAGTCACTGCCTCTCAGCCTCAGAGGAAGGCAATGGTAAACCACCTCTGAATACCGCTTACCATGAAAACCCTATTCATAGGGTCCTCATAAGTTAGAATCAACTTGAAAGCAGTCCATTATGTAACACTGTTTTTGGTAGTTTGAAATTGTTCATAAGTGTACAGACTGCATACTGGATTCTCTGGGAGTATTAGAGCTTCGGCTATGGGGTGGTATACAATAGATAGATAGATAGATAGATAGATAGATAGATAGATAGATAGATAGATAGATCTGGCAGCAGAAGTAATTTTGCTGCCTAATCATTGGCCTAACCACACATTATATGTTAGTAATGTGATTAACAGTCATGTTACAGGTGTCAATATATATATATCCCAAGCATAAGGGATAGGGCAATTGTCCTGAGGAACAAAGTATGCAGGAGGGGAAATTTAAGCCTTCCCTCCTCTGTGAAATATGCATTCTACTATGGCAATTAGAATTAGGAAAAAGATTCCCATTGTCACAAATGGGAGCTTTCTGCATAATGTTAATTGCCGTGCGGGAGATGATTTTCACTGATACTGTGGCTGGAGAGGAAAGGGGTAAACAGCCCCTTCCCACATGCTGTGTTCTTGAGGACTCTTGTGCTGGTATTTAATTGTCAGAAACCTATGACGTGATTCCCAATCATATCATACACAAGGTACAATGAAGCCCTAAGTTGAAGATCAGTTGGACCATTAGGGTTGGCAGCTTTGGAAGCATTTTTTTTTCTTTCCCCAGTGTAGTTTGTTTTAGTTTTGCCCCCACTGGTCCTATGTTGAATTTCCACAGCCATGCTAGAAGAATTCAACCAAAGCTATGGACAGAGTTCACACAGCTGCAAGAATCCATGAAATTCTGGAATTTGACAGGTTAAAGTGGACCCTACAGATGTAGAACTATGACAGCTGCATGTAATCAAGACTTCAAAGTGAGCTCAGATTGACATTACAATTCCCCTTCTGTGCACTGTTTCTTTTTTTACTGTCTATTCCTATGTATGAACTTAATAAAAATAATTTGGGACGAA
This sequence comes from Rhineura floridana, assembly GCF_030035675.1. Classification (NCBI taxonomy): domain Eukaryota; kingdom Metazoa; phylum Chordata; class Lepidosauria; order Squamata; family Rhineuridae; genus Rhineura; species Rhineura floridana. The sequence continues at coordinate 189,722,792 of NC_084480.1, forward strand.
TCAGCAGAATAAAGTGCTTGTTCCTATGTATGAACTTAATATAAAATAATTTGGGACCAGTTTATACAATCAGCAGAATAAAGTGCTAAAGCTTTTCTTCAATGTAACATCTCATCTCTGACTGTATGTCTTGGGCCTGTGAGATGCAGTCTTGCATGTTTTTCCACAATTACTCTCCCTGCTGCAGGGAAAAATACGTCAGGGAGAATAATTCAGCCTAGTTTTCTTCTTAATATTCTAATTTCTATAGGCAAGGATGCTTCCTCCCCCAATGGGGGTGTATTCAGACATGTAGCTATCCCACCCCCTCCCAATACTGAGCGTTTTTCTTTTAAATGTTTGCCTTTATTTTTATTATTCTTTGAAGTGCAGTTTAATATTTGAATTTATGGATTTTGTCAAATGGGAATGATTTCCTTATTTATACTCCTTTGCATGAGTTATTCAATAGGAAATGGTTTAAAAAAAAACATTAAAAGGCACCCTCCTCAATCAGCAAGAAAACACTTTACATCAATTACAGCTATTAAATCCAAACCAATTTGTATCAGTTTCAGCATTATTCTCAAAGGTGCTCAACCTTTATATTTTGCCCAGTAACAGCTCAAACAAGCTCTACCTTAAGGAATAGTGAATGTGAGAGTTAATTCTAATGGTGACAGGCTTGGGCCCCAACTAATTGCTGCACATGTTAAAGACAAATACCACGACAGTGGCTGTGTCAAATCTGTAGGAACAAGAAAACAAAAAGCATATTGGAGTGGTCATCCTTGGTACCCATTAATCCATTTTGACAAATAATAATAGCATGATTATGGCAGCTTTCATGCCTCTAGCAGCCTTCTGCTAATCTAACATCTCGATCTGAGCTTGTTTTCCAGGTCATCAATTCTTCAACATTTTGTAGTCTTCATTAACCCCAGCATTGTGTCCATCTGCTGTTATTTTCATGCGCTGCCTTTTTCCTTAGGTCTCAATAACCTTGAAACAAAGCAAGAAAAGTCCTCTAGTTGTAGCAGTATGCTGGTGAAGCGGTCTGTATGTGTGAGACCAAAAACTCTTATCGTATGAATAGGGTTGGTTATTCACATTAAATTAAAAAATGAGGACAAAGCTTTGCAGGAACAAGTTACTGGTTCAAGACCAATATTTTACCAACATTTGGTAGCAAACAATCAAAGAATATAAAATAGTAAATTATTTTTGAGCTGTTATCCTAAAATATTTTGCTATATAGGTAAGCTACACTGAAAGCAAATATGACTAGTGCTGCCATTACTCTATTCTAAATGCAAAAATGTATTTCCAGTCCCAATAATATATACAAACACTGGTCAGCCACTAGATTCCCTTGTAGAGCCATTTTCAAAATGGAGAGGTCCCACTCCCATTTCTGCCACAATCATAAACCTGTGTGCTAACCATTCACTAGACACACTCCTGGATTGACAATGGGTGTCCTGGCTCCCCCCCAAAAAAGTCAACAGGTGAACTTTCTTGTAAGTAAAGAAGTGAACATTGATTATTGCAGCCTAAAAGTACCAGCTCAGCAATGTGGAAAGAGGCAAATATAGTCCAGGTGTTCTTATAAAGCAAAGGGTAGCAACAAGAAGTATGATTCAGAATCAATGCAAGATTCAGGTATCCAATATCAGTTATAAGGATTTCAAGACTCCACTGGACCTATGAAGTTGTTCCAACAAGTTTCCCCGCCTATCTGCCAAGCTTTTAGGCAGAGGTGGAGAATGCCCAGGTACTCATGAGAATCACTGTCCCTGTGGGAATTCCTGGGCTGAAAGCGGGTGCCCTGCCTAGGGAGACAATGCTGTCCCTGGAAGACATTGCTGGTCCCACCTACTTGTCCTTGGCTAGGGAGGGGCAGCCTCTGGGCTTCCTGTCTCATGCCTATGGAGGTGGAGGGGGGTTGTCAAAAGGGCTCTGCTTCATTGCCCCACTCACCCTTCCTCCCCTTCAGAGTCCGCTTCCCCAAGTTCTTCGTATTCCTGTCTGAATCACAGTACTCATCTTGATCAGAATCTGAGGTGATCATGACATATGATGTCTCTCGGAGGGGGGGGCAAATGTGGTCTTAAACTCACCAGTTTCTGAGCCCTAATATATAGCTTTTTCAACAAAACAATGCGCTTTCCAAATAATTTACACATCACACTCATTAGCAAGATATAGGTTAGGATCCTAAGAACCATGTGTGGAATACAACACATAGAAGAAGGCTTTCTTGTCCTGTTATTCACAATGCAATGCTCTGTGCCTCATGAAAAGCCCCAGTGGAAGTTTCAGTGTGGGACTGGGTGAGGAGAATATCTATCATAAAGAAAAGAATGTCTTAACAACTTTTGACATTTTAAATGGCATAAATCTTTCAATGGTCCCTGTCTAAATTTAATCATATATATCAGTCATATATATCAGTTTCATTTTACCTGCCAAATATTCTAATAGCCCAGAATGTACATGACACCTTCTTCCTCTGTTTCCAATCATTGGTGATCACTCGTGGCCAAGTAAGATTTTCCTCCAGGGTAAGGTCTTTAACAGTGGGTCCGTAAGTGACTGTGGAGGCCAATTCTGGATCCACACAGCCTCCCACAGTGAGGACATAGGGTTCCAGATGGAAGATGGTCATGATGAGGATTTGCTTGACGTGCCTTCCGCTTAGCTCGTTTGTCTCTTTCTCCCTATACTCATGCTTCTTCAAAGTCCATAGCACCTTTGATAATGGCCGACCTCCAATTGGGACGCTCATGGGCCAAGGCTTCCAGTTCTCGATGCTCATGTTACATTTTTTTAGATTAGCTTTGAGAACATCTTTAAACCTCTTTTGCTGTCCACCGATATTCCATTTTCCATCCTTAAGTTGGGAGTAAAGTAGCTGCTTTGGAAGACGTTGATCAGGCATTCGAACAACATGGCTGGTCCAGCGAAGTTGATGTTGGAGGATCATTGTTTCAACACTGGTGGTCTTTGCTTCTTCCAATATGCTAACATTAGTCCGCCTATCTTCCCAAGTAATTTGCAGAATTTTCCAGAGGCAGCATTGGTGGAATCTTTCAAGCAGTTGGGTGAGGCGTTTATAGATGGTCCATGTTTCACAGGTGTACAGTAAGGTCGGTCGTACAATGGCTTTGTAAATAAGCGTTTTGGTCTCCCTGCAAATATCCCAATCCTTGAACACTCCACGCTGTATTCGGGAGAATGCGGCACTTGCAGAGCTCAGACGATGCTGAATTTCAGTGTCGATGTCAGCATTTACAGAGATGGCTGCCAAGATAAGAAAAGTGATCGACATTCTCCAGCGCTGCACCCTTAAGCTGGATTGATGGTGCTACAGAGGGATTGCTCCGCACTTGCTGATGAAGCACTTTGGTTTTTTTGATGTTAAGCGAGAGGCCAAGCTTTTCATATGCTTCTGCAAATACATTTAGGATAGTTTGAAGATCTTCCTCTGACTGTGCAGAGACTACATTATCATTGGCATATTGAAGTTCTATGACAGAGGTTGTAATTACCTTGCTTTTTGCTTTCAGCCTACTGAGATTAAAAATCTTTCCATCTGTTCAATATGTGATTTCCACGCCAGTGGGAAGTTTCCCCTCAACAAGGTGTAGAATCATGGCGATGAAAGTAGCAAATAAGGTTGGAGCAATGACACATCCCTGTTTGACGCCTGATCCCACTTTGAATGGATCACTTTGAGAGCCATTGTTATCCAAAAGTGTTGCCGTCATGGAGGAGTTGCAAAATATTCACAAATTTATCAGGGCATCCAATTTTCAGAAGGATGGTCCAGAGAGCAGTTCGATTTACAGTATCAAAGGCCTTAGTCAGATCGATAAACGCCATATACAGAGGTCGGTTTTGCTCCCTGCATTTTTCTTGAAGCTGTCGTGCAGTGAAGATCATGTCCACTGTCCCCCTGGAAGGGCGGAAACCATTTTGGGATTCAGGGAGGATGTCTTCTGAGATAGGTAGGAGGCAATTTGCGAGGATCCTTGCAAGGATTTTACCTGCGGTAGCTAGAAGAGAGATTCCTTGGTAGTTCCCACAATCTGTTCTATCACCCTTCTTGAAAAAAGTGATAATTATGGCATCCCTAAAGTCTTCTGGGATCTCCTCCCTCATCCAGATTTTTTTGATGATCTTATGAAGTTGTTGTGTAAGCTCAGGCCCACCTTCTTTAAAGAGTTCAGCAGGAATCCCGTCAGGTCCACTAGCTTTGTTGTTCTTCATTTGATTAATGGCTTTACTGACTTCATCCAAATTAGGGGATACTGCAAGCTCATCTCTAATTTGTTGTGGCGGGATTTGCGAGAAGACCTCATCAGCCACAATAGAGTTACAATTAAGGAGGTTGTGATAATGCTCTTTCCAACGCAGTGCAATAGACTCTTTGTCCTTTAGACGTTTGGTACCATCAATTGAACGTAAGGGATTTGTACCATAATTTGTTGGTCCGTAGATGGCCTTTGTGGCATTAAAAAAGCCCCGTGCATCATGAGCATCTGCAAAATGCTGGATTTCTTGAGCTTTCTTTATCCACCAGGCATTCTTAAGTTCTCTAGTTCTTCTTTTGACTTCAGCCTTTGCACTGGCATAGATGTTTTTCTTAGCAGCACAGTTAAAGTCTTTTTGCCATATCTGGAAGGCTTTCCTTTTCTTGTCAATGATATGTTCAATCTCACTATCATTTTCATCAAACCAGTCCTGATGTTTCTTAGTTTGGTATCCAATAGTTTGTTCACATGCTGCAGTGATGGAAGTCTTCAGTTTAATCCAGTGTTCCTCAACGTTTTCAGGGAGTTCCGTAGGTAGATGTTTCTTGAGAGTTGTTTGAAAGCAAGCTCGCTTAATAGGATCTTGAAGGGTGTGGATGTTCATTTTACGCTTTGGTTTTCTTCCTTGGGGCCTATGTTGAGGAACAATATTAATGGCCATAGTGGATCAAATTAATTGGTGATCTGTCCAGCAGTCAGCAGCATTCGTCATGGCCCTGGTGAGGAGTACATCACAATGATCTCTGGCACGGACAATTATGTAATCCAGGAGATGCCAGTGCTTTGACCGAGGGTGCTTCCATGATGCTTTAAATTTATCTTTCTGGCGAAAGAGTGTGTTTGTAATAATAAGATTATGCTCTGCACATTTAGTCAGAAGCAGAATTCCATTCAGGTTGCTATTGCTAACTCTTTCTTTCCCAATGGTTTCTGGACATAAATCAAAATCACGCCCAACTCTTGCATAGAAATTGCCCAGGAGGATAATTTTATCCTCCTTAGGTATCTCTGATAAGATGGTATCCACTGGGTATAAAAATTTTCCTTGATGTCTTCATCAGCATCTAATGTTGGTGCATAAGCATAAGCATAATTAATTAATTAAAATTAATTTGGATATAGGCTACTTCCAGCTCTACTATTCTATGATTCTACATACTCAAGCTTAAAGTCTGCTATAATTGTATTAGTGCTACCTCAATGGCAGTCATAGCTAAACTCTAGGCCTAGACACAGGATTTTTGGAATGTTCATAAAAAATCCATAACACCACAGTAGCTGAGCCAGTTATGAGGGAGGTGAAACATGGCATACAATCTTCTTCATCCCAACCTTGTTGTTGTGGACTTTAAAAATGAAATATGGAACATTTTAAATCAACAAGATTTAAATCAAAAAGAAAATACTTCTGTGTTCTCCATCCATTGTTTATAGCAAAATTTATGCACATGGCTTGGAATCTTTCTCTCAAATGTGATGTAGTTCCAAGTGGCTTGAATGCATAGTAGGTTCCCACAGCACAATACCTTGATGCTTGCCAGACTTTACGTGGAACTCTAGCCAGGAAGTCAGTGCATTGGGGAGCTATAACTCTTGGTAGGCTTCCTCTTCAGCGGCTTCTGAGGTAGTTCCTACAGACACACTTCCATGAGGAGAGCCAGCAAGCAATTCAATATATTGAGAACGATAGGCAGGAGACTTTTAGCCATTCTTCCTCCTTTCCAAGGACAATATTCAAGGATCTATCTATATTGTGCTGTGCTTATGGAAGTACAGCTTCTGATTGGCTGGGCAGATGTGATGGCACAGAATGTTCAGTTCCTCAGAGAACTGTACACTTAGCAAACTAGCTTCTTTGAGGGAAGTTTGGGTGGGTTAAAAACCTTGTCAGTTTGGGTGGGATTGAAACTTGAAAAATGTAGGCTAATGAGGCCCTTGGACACAGGAAAGCTGAAATAACAGTTGAGTAGGCAATAAGAAAATGAGAAATGTAAAACATCAGGTTTGAAGAAAAGGGCAGAACATGCAGGGAACTGAGGCAAAAAAAACAATTAAAGAGGGAATTTCTCAGTGCTCCTCTTCAGGATGCATAGTATGCTCTGGCAGAAGAGAGACGGAAGCCCTAGGGGCTAGGAGGCTGGCCAAGAGACAGGGTGACTGATGGGAATGGAGCACAGTAGAAAATGCACTGACATGGATGTTTCTCTGGAAACAATGGCTGATGGAGATACTTTCTGACTAAGGAAAAAAGTAGTACTGAATCAAAACCATAAAGTATGGCTGAGTCTGTGCCCTATTGGCAGGAAGGCTAGGGACTGTGGGCAAAGAAACTAAGGGGACATAGGACTGTGAGGTCTAGAGTCTTTTTAAAAATATATTGTTGTTCTTACTGTAAATGTCCTATAGTGTCTTGGCAACCATAAAGGAGCAATGAGGGCTGCCAACTGTCCCCCAAACAGTACTGAATTTCACATTCTGATTTGAACTAAATAGCCAGTTCTTTGCCTGTAGTCTTCTGGATTATGTGTGTTGTCAGTTCTTCTAAATCTTTACATTAAATCCAAGTGTCAGTCTGTTTTGCAGATGTATTGCCAAGTGATGCAATGACTTTGTCTACAGTACCTTAGAACACTCCCCTTGATCCTTTGTGTCCATACCAACTTGATGGCCACCTTGAATTTTGTTAAATCTGATACCTTATAATGACATGAAGGCAGATCTTACATTTGTGTTTTAGAAAAGTAGGTTTATGAAAAATAATAATAAAGAGTAGGAATGAGAATAAAAATGCTGGAAAATCCTGCTTCACAGCTGTGAGTTTGACTTTAAAAAAAAAATAGTCCTGATTCATAGAAAGTGAGTTCTGGTTTACCCCTACTGAAATCTACTAATTTTTACTCTTTACGTCAGTAGATCTTAAGCATAAGTAGCATGTGTTCCACTCACAAAACATAAAAACCAAACAATTTAACAAGGAAAAAAACCCTAGTCATGACTTCTCCCAAAGAATCCTGGGAAGTGTAGTTTGATAAGGGTACTGGGGGTTGTTAGGAGACACACCTAGTCCCCTCATAGGGTCATAGTTCTCAGAGTGGTTTAACAATTACTGCCTCTTCCCAGAGAGTCTGGGAACTGTAGTTCTATGGGGGGAATAGGGGTCTCTTTGGGAGAAGCCATGAACATTTAAAGTGGAATAATAGCACTTTAAATGTATGGTGTGAATGCAGCCAGAGTGAGTGATGACGATGATGAGTTTGTGAAGAAGAGAACTAAGAGTATGTGAGGGAAGAGTAGGGAGGACATGTCTTTGTTATTAAATTTGTTTCAGTAACAATTCACAGAATTTAGAGTAACCTCTTCTGTAAGGTTGAAGTAAATTCCCACAGAACCTTTGCCTGTGACAGGCGTGACAGCTGTGCATAATGGACACTATGCATGCTGAACCAAAAATTATGTTTGCTCCCAGACTTCCCAGTGTTGCTAGAACTCTTGCCAAGTGAGGTCTAGTCCATACATTCTATTTTGCATGTGGAGCCTCTGGGCATCAAGTGATCTGTACCTGCGGCTGTAACATTTAGACCTGTATATAGTGTGGATCACCACCATCATGTGGAGACATGGCTGGGATTATGGTAAGCAGCTTACCATGGGGCAAGGAGTGTTCCCAGGTAGGCAGCAAAAACAGAGATATCTCTGGTTCGACAGCTGTGTCCAGCACCTTGTGCAGGCCTGTTTTAATCATATGTACTTAGGAAAAAGAACCATACAGGATTCTGCACAAATATAGAATTACAGACTTAGTAATGCAATTTAGAATGACAGCATCTCTTTACATTTATGAAGCTTTCACTGAATATTTGGGGACTTTGCTGGTTGAGGTTTGCTTGCTTTGCAGAAGAAACTGTGCTGTTCTCTGGAGGGAAGTTTCAGTTTTCAGTTTTAGCACTAAAGTGCTCCAAAGAAACTGAACCCTGGAGGTTTTGGCTTCAGAACCAGCTTTTTAAAATACCTGGTAAAAATATTATTTCCATCAAGATCTGATGAACACCACGGGGAAAATAGTACTTAGGCAGACTAATTTTACCACCCCTTTCAGGGTTTCCAAAGTGGGCAGTAAATCTTCCAGATATGTAGGAATAAATGATTAAGCACAACTCATTGTGGTCTTGTGACAAAACAAGCTCAGCGGTCTACTGTAGTCTTTTGAGCCTTCTTCCTGTGTTAAGATTACTTTAAATTCAAGGAAGTTATTTGTCAGCAGCATAAAAAACTTCAAGTCTGAATTCAGGATTACGATGATGGCAGAGGCCAAACACCACAGTTACAGGTTTCATATTTTAGCCTGCAATACATGCTGCATTAAATTTTAAGTTTTGTGTTCCCAGGGCTTGAAACATATATTTTAATGACTAAAGTAAGAGCTGCTGTTTTGGCTGCTGCCCTGGCTTTCACAGCAGAGATTTAACACAGCTAGTTTTATTGCTCACGTTACATAACCAGATTGTAGTAGGTTCTTGCACTTGTTTGAAGGAGAGTATAAACAGAACTGTACTCTGGAACCCCCAGATCACTCTAATCTATGTGCCACTCGGTTTGGGTTGGGTTATATCATAAGCATATGTTGCTTGCTTGCTTGCTAACTAGATGATCAAGCGCTGACTTGCAATGTGTGAATTAGACATCATAGAAGTAGCACTATAGATAGAATAGCCATATCACCATGTCAGCTCAAATGTGATACTTTTCAATAGAGTCAATTCATTCATCCAGCTGCTTGACATCTCGCTTTGAGTAGTCAAGTGATAAACGTACATGCGTGGACCAACTCTCTGGCTCCTTCATTGGCACCAAGCCAGCCGGCCAGAAAAAAAAGACTTCCCCTGTTTTACCAATCCTAAACCTAAAACCTAGTGTTATATAGACAGTATGTCCGGTGTGCTGCTTGTGCAGTATAAGCTGCTGGTATTTTAACAGTGTATTCTTCCCATAGAAGTACGTCGTATTGACTCTGCATAGAATTACCACCAAAATTTCACAATATCAGGTCAGGTAATGTGTGATGGCCACCATGTTCTGAATTTTAAAGGAATAGAGGAAGCAAGATGGTACTATCAAACAGCTTTCACATAGCAAGAGGCATCGTTTGGCTAGAGCTCTATAGCACACATAAGCCTTAATTAATCCAGTCATGGCAGCTCATATATTCTGCAAGGGATAGAGAAATATTGTGCTTCATTATTGTACAATACGTTATAGTGGGATGGGACCCTCTGTCTCTCTAAACTCTTAGACTTAGAATTATTAGAGAAACCAATTTACTATCTCATTCAGTGATATCGGGTGATATTCCACACTAGTACTACTCAGAGTAGAAATTAATGGACATCACTAACTTAGGTTCACTAATTTCAAAGGGTATATTCTGAGTAGGACTTGGCTGAATATGATCCATTGTCAGCACATCTTGCTCTGTAAAGGAATTTTTTTCACTCTGCAATTAGATAGCAGGAGAGGGTAAGGGATTGCTGTAAGGCTATTATTTCCTTTGGGTGGGGTGGGAGTCCTTCAGGTATACTCCTGAAACTAACTGCTACAAAAGTTTAGGGATGAGGATTCCCTTTGGCCCAGGCTTTAAAGTATGAATGAGAGGTAAGAATAGTTTGCTTCCCACTCTTGACCTTCTCAAGAAAGTTAAGGTATTGTTGCATGCACCCCAATGTTCGAGTGATGCAAGACTTCCAGGTGTTACTGCACTTGCCCAGGGTTTGCTTTCCTTGGAATGAAGGTCAGCGGTGACTGTGGTGTCTTATAGGATATATTGTTTTATTTACACAGATATACAACCTGAGCATAAGATGGAGGGGTTCTCAGCATTAACAGGCCACCAGACCTTGCTTCCCAAAGCCCATGGCTTTGGGGTTCAGACAAGGAGGTGGCCTCCAGCCAGGTGATGGGGAGAGGAGGGCCTCTCTTCTGAAATTGTTCTTAAGGCATATATTGCTCTGCTGGCCATTCCTTACATATGTTAATGGAGGCACTTAACAGACTTGGCTAAATCTATTAATTTATGAATGGAACTAGTCTGACCAGTAGACCAGGTTTCTTCTACTGGAGATCCCAACTCTAAGATAGAAGATTACAGGCTGGAAGGGGACTCATAGAAATCATCCATCTCAACCCCCAAATCCAATAACAATGTAAAAGAAGACCTGCAGTTCCCCTAGGCCTCAGCTCTTGACTTCTTCCTACTAATCTCTTCAAAAGCCGTAGAGATATTGCCATTACTTGTGTCAGGCAAGAAGGTCCTTCTAAAGCCAAGCAGGCCACAGCTACTGCATTTATGCAACAGTCCTAATCAGCTGGAGCTTACACTTGGGGGTGATTGCATTATGTTGCTGGGGCTTCCTGGGTGTTACAAGTCTTGGTAGGGGCAGTAGAACTGTAGGAGTATTTCCTCATCTTTTGGGGGAGGGGGGAGAAGGGAGACGGAACTACTAACACATATGTGTCTATGCAAATCAATGTATGTATTTTCTAACCTGGCAGTATTTCCACTTTCATTTGCCAGAATATAGTGACAGAAGGTTGAAAATGTCTCTCCTCTGAGAGCTGTATCCTCTGCAAATTTCACTTTTTCACAGCTCTGTCTGGCATAGAGTGGTGCCATGCGATTAGTATGTATTACTAATCATAGTTCAAAGAGAATACACTTGAAACTTCATAGCATTCTTAAAACAGTATACCCTGCAATGTAACTGAAAAACAATACGACCAAATACTGTGGGAAAGGTCATCGCCATTCATTGGAACTTTTCCGCCTTTTGACAAAAATGGCCTATTGTAGAGCCCACCCTAGATTCATGATGGCAGTGCCTTAGTTCCCACAAGAAGACCGTTTCTAGCTTTTGTGTTTGTTTTAGAATAATGCTGCACGTCAGTAATGGCAGGTGCTATTGTTTTAAGGTTAATGTTGACACAGACGTATATTGTTCTTATATAGACTTGTAGCATGAACAATGTTATCTGTGTCAGGTTGGTTTTCTACCTTGGATTGAATTATTCTTACTACCAAGATGACAATGATTTATTTACTTGCCATCCACTGTGTCATGTGTGAATTCCTCTCCAAAGGCCTTACACAGTCAATGAAAAGGTCACAGTTTGAGGAGTAGCAAGAATGATAGTAGAGGTAATAAGTCCAGGACAGGTAAATCAGGAAATACTTTGCTGTTGGTTTTTAATTTGGGTATTAAAGATTTAAAGATTCCACTTGATAGGCACAGGCCAGTTTGGTCTTAGCATAGGCAAGTAACGTGAAAGATGGCATGTAAGTGGCAGCAGGAGAGAGGGTAAATTAGGACTTTTGGCAGATAAGTAACAAAGGACATTCTGTTATCAAGGATGGTAGACAGAAAGCTAGTTAATCTATTGCGGTTGTTCTGTAGCAAAATGACATGATATCGCTGGACTCGGATTGGCTCCAGCTACTCAAGATGCTGTAAATAACCTAATCCCAGAGGAAGCAGAATGTGAACTATGTCTGCAATGCAAATGAACTTCTTTGAGCTATAATAAACATGATGTTCTTTGCATTTATAGGTGGGCTTATTGCCTTTTAAAAAAAAATGCACGCAACCACACTTGTGCTCCCTTGCTTGCTTTAATTTTATTGAAATGTCTGAACATCCAAGGAAAAAATCCAGTTGCTAAATATGTGTATTTTAATTCAGGGGAAAAAATGGGGGCAGAGGAATGATAGCTGAAAAGTAGTGTTAGGCTAGCAGAGTTTGCTAAGTATGCTGAGATGTGTAAACGGAGACAACAGTAAAATGTGATTAAAAATAATGGAAACTGTTGAATATGCAGGTGTACGCAGAAACGACCACATTTTTAAAGAATACGTAACTCATGTACTAGGGATGGAAAGATCTGTCAATTTCTGTTCTCTCAGTTTCTAATGTTAAATTCAGTCTTCTACATTTCTGCAGCAGTCTGCAAATTAAAAAATAAGTCCTCATGAAAATTCTCCACCATTTTAGTGTGAATTTCTCCAAATAAACACATTTTTGTAGGCAGTTTTGACAAAGGTACACATTTTTGCAAGCCATTTCTCATCATATCGTGCCTTGTTGCATGTTATTTTCATTCATATATTCATTTTTATGCACTTTCCCCTAATATATGCATTTTTGTAGATATTGTTTATTTGGCAGCCTGCATCCCAAAATTCTAATATATGCAAATTTCAAAGGATGTGTTTTCGTTCTCATATTTTTTCGGAAAGTGCGAATTTGATAAATTCTGCTTGAAATGCTAACTGAATCAAAATTCTCACCCATCCCTAACATGTACACATATATACACAAGAAGCCAGATTCCAACTGAACATCAGGGCAATCTTCCTAACTGTTAGAGCGGTACAACAATGGGTAAGACAAGAGTCAGAATAAGATCACTGTCCTTACCAAAATCTCTGTGGACTCTGAAATTTAGGCCCAACACTGAATAATATTTGCTACAGTTGAAAGATGTGCTGGTGAATTTGTTAGGCTTTCCCTTAAGACCCATATTAGATGGAACGTTAAAGGTGTGACTGTATTTAACATGTCTAGTTTTTTTCTCTCTTAAATAATAGCTGTGGGATTCAGTGGGATCAGGATTGGGCACATAGTTACAGGGAGGGAGTGTAGCTTTCCCCTTGCTGTGATCCTGTGAAAATAACCTCCTCCGTGTAAAACCAGCTGTTGGACCCAGGAGATAAGCTTAGGAGCTAGAGCCCCAAAGCAAAAGAATGCAGAAATACCCCATTAATATGTGCAAATGACACACATGATAAGTCATCTATAATAATAACAAGGTAGACATAAGTCAAATATTGTTTAATGCCATAAAACTGATGGGATGCAATACTAGCTATATGATCATTTTTTAAAAGTGGAATTAATAACAAAGTTGGAATATGCCAGATAAGTATTTTGTTGAATATTGCTGTAAGTATCAATTAGGGTTGCCAGGTTCATGGCCTGAGACTGATCCTGTACAACTTTTAAAGATACAGAAGACCTCTTGGTTGCCCGGCCCGGCCTCCAAGAGGTCTTCTGTATCTTTAAAAGTTGTGCAAAGGGAAGGGAGAATCCCACCTTGTGGTTTTTCCCATTACAGGGTTCCAAGAACACCTGCACTTGGCTGACTTTCTCTTCTCCTAAAGATACAGGATCATTCTCATGCCATGAACTTGGTGACCCTAGTATCAATATACATATGCAAATCTCATTATATTCTCTTTGCAAATACCTTCTTCTATCTCAGGTAGCATGGAATTTTTGAATTCTTTCCCAGTGAGATCTGTGTTTTTGGGGCCTTCCGATAGTATATTTCAGAGACACAGAGAGAGAACACTGGTAAAAGTCTGTTTTACCTTTTCTGTGTAAACAGGCCATTGTATCAGCTTTGGACCTATGAACGCTGAAGCTGACTGCCCTTTGGAAGCCCTTATCGGCATTTAAATATTGTCCATATCACCTTTTGGCCTTACCAGATCTCAAAAACATTTTGCTCATTGGCAAATTCCACATCGTGGGCACAACCCAAAGTTTCACAAACCTCTGATGTGCACGAGAAGCTTTGCATATCAAAAGGGCTGCTCTGTCCTTTTCCTTAAATCAAGGGATGCTACACATGCAATACCCTTACCCCAAAAGTAGAGCAGTGCTCTTTAAGCTTTAAAGGCTGTATGCCTTATAACTAGAGTGTTTAGATTGGGCATGAGGTTTAAATCACTGCTTAGCCATAAAGAATTCTGGTGGTCTTGGCAAGTCATTTTTGGCCTGACATACCTCACAGGGCTGTTGTGAGGGTAAATTAGAAGGCCATTGGGGATTAGCTAACACATTTGTCTATCCTGAGTGATAGATTTCTGCAGCAATTTGCAAATTTGTGTTTAAAAAAATCTTCATGAAAATTCTCCAGCATTTTAGTGAAAAAGTCTCCTAATAAACACATTTTTGTATACCATTTTGACTAATGTATATATTTTTGCAAAACAATTTTCCCTAATGCATTTCTATATGATTTTTTCATTAATATATAAGGAAAGTGTGCATAAAAATGAATATATGTTTTTGTAAACATTGTATGGTTGGAGAACTGTATCACATTATTCAGAATATGGATTAATGCAGAGGATTTCTAATATTCACATCCAATTAAGATGTGGATTTCAGAGTCACCTTTCATTTTTGGTGTGATAGTTCATTAGTTTTGACCCCGAAAATATGAATCTCAAAATTGTAGGGACAGTGAAGAGAGAGAAACCAGATGGCACCTTGTGTTTCTAAAAGAAAATAGTGGCAACTCTAAATACTGATGGAGTGCAAAGGGACAATTTTTCCATCCCATTTAACTCCTCTTTTAACTTTTTTTTTAAAGAACACCTATGTAATAAACTTCTTCCTGGACACACAACTCAAGACCTCACTGTTTTGCATGCAAGCATACAGATATTTCAAAGGTACAATAATCATGTGCAGACCCGCTAGCATTTTCAAAAGTGTACAATGATCATGTGCAGACCTGCTAACTTGAGAGCCACCAGAACAAAAGCAGCCCACCATCCATAGATTATAGCTTTACATTTACCTTGCATTTCTAGTCCTAGGCATGTAGCTAAGGCAGCTGCAATACTTGACTTCAGCTTGGTGAGTCATCAGTTGTGGAGGTCTGTCCCCCTAGCACAGCAACAAATTCCATGGTTCTGAGTGTGGAACCGAACTATGCAAGGAAGTTTTTAAAAATCCTGGACAGTAATACAAGACTTAAGTTTGCCCAGCATGATGTCTGTAGGATATTATATGCTGGAAAACATAAATACAGATCATGGGGAGTACTGAGCACCAGTCAAATCCAGGGAAAGAACAGCCAGCTTGGTTGCAAGGATTTGAAATGGGTGTATGGACTTTCTACCTATTGTTGGATGGGGCCCCACTCTTGTCAGAATCAACTCTCATCATACATTAAAACGCATTTTAACCATTTTAACACTTCACCCAAAGAATATTGGGAAATATAGTTTACCTCTCACAGAGCTATAGTTTCCACCATCCTTAACAAACTACAGTTTTCAGGATTCTTTGGGGGAAGCCATGTGCTTTAAAAATATATCTTTCAAGGTTAACTCACAAGCTGATGGGTAAAGTAGGCTTATTTATGGTGGCCTGCACTCACTATATAATCGCGCCATCATGGGGTTATTGAGATACTGCATGAAGGTAGCAGTAGACTCCAACTAACCACCACAGCTTTCCAATTTAGCCACTGTTGGTCCATGTCTACTAATTCTTCATGTTTCTAGTGTAGGCCATACTGTTGTCTGGTAGTTCTTGCTAGCAATGCAACTCTGGTCAAAAGAACCCATTGACAGAGGTGTCAGAGTTTTTTCACCGCCCTCCTCATCCCTTTTCCTTGTGTGTTATGTTGAGAGGTTGCTGCCTTGTCTATTGCTTAATTGCACTATTTTAATTTGTTTTATTTATTTTAAGTGGATGTTAAATGTTTTAATCTTGCTAATGGTTTAATCTTATTTTAATGTAGAATTTTGAATGTTTTAATCATATGTATTTATGTTGTTGTAAGCCGCCCTGAGTTCCACTGGAAAAAGGGTGGGGTATAAATAAAGATAATAATAATAATAATAATAATAATAATTTAGATTGTTACCCTGATAATTGAGAGCCAGTGTGGCATAGTGGTTAAGGTGTTGGACTATGACCTGGGAGACCAGGGTTCGAATCTCCACACAGCCATGAAGCTCACTGGGTGACCTTGGGCCACTCACTGCCTCTCAGCTTCAAAGGAAGGCAATGGGAAACCCCCTCTGAATACCGCTTACCATGAATAATTAATAATAATGAATAATGATAATGAGCAGGGACTGTCTTACTAATTTTTGTAAGCCCCTCAGAGTCCTTTTAGCTAAAGAGAGTGCTATAAAATTATTTAAATAAATTAAATAATATAATTAAAACAAAATATATTTTCATTCAGGAAACATGTTTAGCTGCAAGTCACCAAGTGTTGAGTAATCATAGAAGATGTAGTGATATACCTGTTTCTGTGAACAGCCTATAGATTGAACTTCCACACCCAGTATTCTGATTCCTACTGGGCTAACGTGTGTTTAAAGGTACCAACTACCTACAAAAATGTCAAATTTTGTAATCAGATACACCAGCGGTGATGGTGCTGATGAAGCAAAGTCAACAAACAGCCTTGAAGCTGATTTTATTAGAATGAGGTAATCTTCTCTTCCCTCCCCCTGGTGTATCTGAACATCAAAATGATTGCTGCTTTCTTCTGAATATTTAGTCTAAAATTGGAGGAAGTTGTTTTACCAAACTATTTTTAAAGATACTGGGTGGATGTGACTGCGAGCAATTTTTGAAAGCTAATCTTGAATCCTGGTTGAACCAGGTCACCTAAAGGAAGGAAGTTTTGTTTCCTCTTTTTGTTGATGAAAAGTCTAGTGCTTTAGAGGGCAATTCCAGGCAAGGGAAAGAGATAATATCACGGTCTTTGGAAATGCTTCCCCTTGGTATGGCATTAACTTTTCTCCTGGAATCCCAGTTTCAATCTCAATATCAGAAATAGGTCAAAGACTGGTAGCCGTACTGCCAGCTGCTCTATAGCACAGATCTTATAAATCTGAATTTCTGTTATGTGCCCAGATTTATACAATAACCCTGGTGTGGAGAACCTTTGGACCTCCAGATTTTGCTAAACTACAACTCCCATCATCCATGGCCATTAGCTGTATTTGCTGGAGTTGATGGGAGTCCACCAACATCTGGAGGGCCAACATTTCCCCATACCTACAATAATCCCAGTATTCCACTTATTTAGCATATAAAAAATGTAAATGTACTGCCTTCAAGTCGATTCTGACTTGTGGCGACCCTATGAATAGGGTTTTCATGAGGCTGAGAGGCAGTGACTGGCCCAAGGTCACCCAGTGAGCTTCATGGCTATGTGGGGATTCGAACCCTGGTCTCCCAGGTCGTAGTCCAACTCCTTAACCACTACACCACACTGGCATATAGCACATGGAATTTAATCATGCAATCTTAATATTTCTATTTAAAATGCAGTTTTCATGTCAAAATATTTAGTGTTTTGAAGGGTCCATAATCAGTCAAAATGAGAGAGGTCATATTGCATATTATGAAGCAAGTCAGTAAAGTGAGTTGTGGTGCTGCACTTTTGCAAAAAGAAAAAAAAATAAACTGGTGAAACTGGTAAACTTACTTTAGAGATTTGTATAGGTCTTTTTTTTTTACAATAATTTTTATTCAAATTTTCATAAAACAAACAAAACAAAATCATAAAACATTCAGAGACAAAAAACAAAACAAAACAAAAATGATTAAACAAAAAAATAAAATGTTGACTTCCCATTTGTCGCAGATCAGTTATAGGTCTACAATATATAACAATCCTGTCTCTTAAATTATATTATAAAATCACTTTCCTCCAGTAGTTATCTTAATTAATCATCAAATCTCATAAACATTACTTTATTCTTTCCACAAAAAGTCAAAGAGAGGTTTCAATTCTTTAAGAAATATATCTATCATTTTTTCTCCAAATAAACATGTCGATTAATCCATCTCTTTAATAATAATAATAATAATAATCTTATTGTCATAACCATAGTCCAAATAAACATATTGATTAATCCATCTCATCAAAATCTGTTAGGTCCAATAATTTCAATAGCCATTATTCCATTATCCATATTAATTCCATCTTCCATCTTCAATAGTCCTGTTAAGTCCAGTAATTTCAGTGTCCAATCTTCCATTATCAGTATTCCATAATAATCTTGAGATTTGTATAGGACTTAACAATCACATTCAAGTTAAGCAGCAGAGTTTTATTTCTTGCAAAAAAACTCATGCAAATCCAAGAAAGTGCATGAAGGAAAATGGCTGTTCGTGATTTGTCTATGAATTTTGGAGGTGTTATTTGGACTGTACACTAAGAAGTTTCAGTGCTGTGAACTAAAATCATAAGTTAGCAATTGACAATGTAGTGATAATTATCAATCTTACTATAAATTGTGTGATTGTGTCACAAGAATAGATCAGACATCAGTTTGCTGATTAGTAGGGAGAATTAGTCCGTGAAAGCTCAAGAGACCCTTTCTGTCCAGCCCTTTCTAGATAAGGCAAATACATTTAAATAGAAGTAAAGGGGTAATATCATTGCTGGCATAGTGCATTTCTGTTGGGAAAATGGGCTGCAGCCGATTTGGGGAGCTGACCCTGCACACTGGGAACCAGGCCAGACTTTTGCAGAATTGACTGTGCAACGGTTACAGAAGGAAGCAAAACTCACTGGTAGAGCATCTCCAGGTAGGGCTGGGAATGTCCTTAGTCTCAAACCTCACAGAGAATCTGCCAGTCAGTTAAGGCAGTATTAAGTTAGATGGACCAATGGTTTGCTTAGGTATAAGGCATCGTCTTATGTTCTTAATTGGCTGAGTAATGCTTAGCTACATGTGAGCATCCAAGAAGTGTTTTAATTCTTTATCTTTTAGGGAGTAAACATTTCCTTTTACAATTTCCACCTATGTAGGTACAAACAATATTGGTCACTAGAATCTTATCTGACATATTGGCCAAAATGCAAAAAAGGAATAATATCTCTGGCCTAGTAGCTGTTTTCTAGATCTATTGTGTTAAAAATGTTTTGGCAATAAGCAGGTTGGGAAATTATTAATACAAAAAGATGAACATTCAAGCAGTGAATAATGGAAACTGTAAAATGTTCTTGTTTTTCAGTAGCTGTGAATATCTTGGAATCAGTCCGGAAACCTTTAAGAATTTCCAGTATTGTATTAAAAACAAAATTTTCATGAATCCAGTATTTACAGTTGGAAACAAAGCTGTCCCAAACAGCAGTTTTAATAGAAAAGAAGTCGTTTCTTTTTTAAAAATTGTTTTAACATGGCAATATTTGTCTTGCTCTATGAATCGTTATACACACACACACAACACACACAGGGTTTTCATGGTAAGAGGTATTCAGAGGTGGTTTACCATTGCGTTCCTCTAAGCCTACAGCACCCCGTATTCCCAGGTGGTCTCCCATCCAAGTACTAACCAGGCCTGACCCTGCTTAGCTTCCGAGATCAGATGAGATTGGGCATTTCAGGGCAGTATGGCAGTAGGCATTGAAAAAGAGGACTTAAAAAGACTTTTAGAAATTCTCTTTTCTCCTTCTTGCAGCTTGCTGAAGTTACCTTTGGGGTGTAGGGCTCAATTCTGTAATGGATGTAGCAACTTATAGTCTTTTGCCACTACCTTTTAATAAATAGAGATAATGAACATTTTCTGAAACTTGTTTTTGGAAGCACAGGAGGGTAACTAGATTTGTCCCTAACTCATTAACTATAGTATGCCATAGCTATCCTAAATACTGAAACAACTCATCAAAATAGATTGTCTGCATTGTGCATAGTTTACTCACAATGCAACAAGCAGTTGTAACATAGAAGTTACCATAGCAGTCTAACCAAAAGAGGGGAAACTCCAGAGTTAATGTTACAGTTTTCCTATCAATCATTCATGTATTCTGTCTACAGAAAGAGCAATGGAATTGGGGAAAGCCAGAAACAAATGTTTTGTGGGTGGCAATAAAGAGGTGGATGCTTAAGTGGATTTAAATGGACCACAGTGTTTGTTAAATAACAATCACCATTCAAATATTTAAACTGTAACCCAGACAGGAGATGAGAGTTAGGGGTCCCTATGCCCCTGAGACCTGGCATGGCCGTCCCACTGATTGACTCCAGCGGTCAGCTTAGCACTAGGCTGTCTCTAACAGAGCAAGCCTACCCTTTCCCTCAGATGAGAGGGCTGCCAGTTAAACAGCAACCTATCCAGATAATGCTCTCCTGATGATACCCCTCAATCCTCTATTAAGATGTTGACTTCCCTCTGCCTTCCCTTCTAACTGGTTTTTCCTCAACTACTGATCCACCTGTCACCAAAGGGGCCAACTCTGCTTGGCTCCCTTCACCCCACCCTCTAAACCTCCAACCCTCAACAGATAAACTAAGCTATGTAACATAAGGGTTAGTGGAGCATCTAACTGGTAAGACAAAAGTACCCCACATAAGGTTTTTGATATAAAGATTGTACCCCTCCCAAGAGAGGTGAATCCCATCTGTCAGTGTCCAATAAATGTGAGGTATATGCAGCATGATCACAGGTTGCCTAATCATACTCCCTTGTTCCCATGAGATCCCCATGGCAATCTTATCATTTACCTTGTGATGTGCATGTTTGATTGCCCTTAGGTCACTCACATCTATCAAAACGCATCCCAGCAGCATCTCAGCCCAGGCCATCAGTGTCTTGGGGAACAATTTTAGACCATTAATCACCATGCTAATCAATATCACTCCTAGGATCTTCATCAAATCATTCTCCCTCAGATGTATAACCAACACATGCAGGGGACCTTAGTCTTGGCTAAATCCAACAGTCTTGGAACCAGGACCCCCAATGCATTCCCTGATAGCCAAATCTTTTGGTGTGGGCCATCCTGCCAAGGTTCTAGGGAAATTCAGTGCCCAACCCAGTGACATGCCTCACCACTCAGAACATGAGGCTGTGTCTGATGACCCATACCTTTACAGAGAGGAAATCAACTACCTTAAAGACATCTTCCGGCATCCCTACTTCCACTGCCATTGTGGTGGCACCAAAGTACCATAGAGAAAATCCCACAGCTGTCGCCACCCACCTAAAAGCTCTAGAGAACTGGAATTGAGTCAAAGGAAGTCCCAGCTCATGCCTAAACAAAGGGCCAGCATCCAATACCTCTCTCCAAATACCCACAGCCATTCCACCAATGTTTGAAGCAGCTGTATCACATGTCCCATACCTCTCTGATCTGGCGTGGACCATCGGAGATGAATGGAAAGTGATTAAGCCCCCACTGTTCATCTGAACAACTCAAGCCCCAACCTGAAATGTCCCACTGGGACCTAACCATTAGCTCACTGATACAGAAGCCCCTGAAAAAAACACATAAGAACAGTGCAACAAACGACTGCACCTTGCCTGGTGGAAAAAGAAATGGTGGACATAGCCCCCACCCATGGCCCCAAAATGGGCAGCCCAAAGGACAATTGCTTATCACCAGCTACTGAGCACTCCTGGGATCAACCATGTATAACTATGTACCCGAATATCCAAACATGGATTGGGAAAACCTGCAGCCTTGGCTTAAAATACCAGGGCCATGAGCTAAACAGTGGTTGTCTTTGCAGATAAATCCACATCTTTTAAATGGACTACAGACCTCAAAACATTATCTGGGACAACCAGATACTCAAGACCTGGCCTTACATATCAGCTAAAAGTCCCCCAAAGTGCGGCACTCTTCTATTGTAGGGTATATGTACATAGGGGAGGGGAGAGTGACTGCAAAATGGTCCTATCCATTGCTCCTCCCTGTGCTCCACCCCAACCCAAGCTGTAGTTGGTACTCCCAAAGCTGATGATGAACTGGCCTGCACCACCCACAACAGTGTGCTTGAAGTAGTCACCACACTAGACAAATCCATCTGAGCTGTCACGGATGGTTCCACCCTAGCTGTAAGAGACACCTGAGATTGGTGCTGTCACAGGTTATAAGGTAATGCCAGTGGGTTAGACAACAGTCACTCCTAAACATGCAGATGGACTCCTAAGTCCTATAAAAGATAAAGCACAGCCTCCTGCTGAGCGAATTCCCTGGAGCCCTCCTGTACCTCCCGTTCATTGACTGGCACCAGCCTGGCAACAAATGGGAGCAACCACCCTCTGAGCAACTTCACCATCCACAAAGAGTCTTCCCCATCATCACCACCACCACCACAATCAGTTCTGGCAGAGCTCCACCATCCCACTGGATCACAACCCCTGAGTGTGCCACCAAAGACTTAAGGCTCTTGACCACCAAGCTCCCCACTACAGGAAGAGGACCATTTGTCCTCAGTGGAACAGATTCAGTACCACTGCCTACTTGTTAAGGGCCAACAAGAAGCTAGGATGGTACTTATGAGCTCTGGAGCCAAACCTAACTTTTCTAGATGTTTCTGTTCAAATACTATGCAGTCACTTGCAGCCAATCGGATCTGGGTGCAGGATTGGGCCTTGAGAAATGATATCTGGCCTGCATGGTAGGCGCCATAGGGGAGATGTTGCTAGCTGAGGAAATCGCTCTTTTTAAAAGAATTTATTTATTAAAGTTTTACAGTACATAAGAGTAAAGGCAAATAACATACAATAACCTACATGTAATTCAAAATTTCAAAAAATAAATAAGAAAAGCATCAATGAAAAGAGACATGCAATACAAGTAAAATAAAGTGCAATGAAGCATAAACATATAAGATTCTTCACCTATAAAAGGTGATTTATCTTATTCAGAAATAACATAGGTCCTCTATTTACAAGTGCTGAAATTACAAAAAAGTCAAAAAAGTTTAAGCAAATCATCCTAAGATATCCTTCCATAAAGAAACATGGGGCAATCATGCTCTCTGTCTGTCACAAATCTAATAAAACACCCATTTTTCATAAAATGTTTCTTTTTTGGGTCAGTTTTCCTCCTTTTCAATTGTTTAGTGAGTTCTTCTGTTAATACCACTGTCCAGATATGCTCATACCGTTCTTCAGTTAAGCCGCAATTAATTTGTTTCCAGTTCCATTCTATAACAATAAGGGCCACAATAAAAAAGGAAATGAGTAATTAAAAAAACACAAAATTTGTAAAGATTAATAAAAAAGTCACAAAGGGATCAGGAGTCAATGTCTGTCCAGTAATTAGTTTTATGTCATAATAGACTTTCACCCAAAATTACTTGATAACTGGGCATGCCAACCACAAGAGAAAAAATGTACCTGACTCCCCACACACTCTCCAACAAGTTAGATCTTTGCTCTGGGTTTTTCTACTAAGGTGGTACCTGACTCGTCACACCCTATGTACCAATTTGGAAGAATTTTCTTTTAGCCTAGCTGAAGATGGATGGAATGGATTTTCCCCTAAATTTTATCCCATTTTTAGGGTCTATTGCACTATTTATATCATGCTCCCAAAATTGCCTCAGGCTATCTAGTGTTCCAGTCATTTCAGTCATTATCTTATACATGCCTGATAAAAGGCCTTTATCTGTGAAGGAGTGTTGGTCAACATAACTTCCAAACAGAGTTAATAATCTAATAGCATGCTGTTTAACTGGAGGAACAGAAAGGATATGTTGGATATTTGCAGCCATGTACATGGGGTAGTGTCACTTTATTTTTAATGTGTATGTTTGTGTGATTGGAGTAGTGTTGGACTAAAATTCCTGTCCCTTAAATTTGGGGAATATATCAGAACAATAGATGATTTAAAATGGGTGTTAAGGGCTTTCACATTTTCCAAATACTTAAGTCTCCAAGCAGAAAGGGATTATCCAACAAATCCAAATCTTTTTTTTAGCTTGAAATCTAAATCTGTCTCTCATCCTGTTTTCCCATTCTTTGAGGTACTCCATTGTTAATAAAGATGAGTTTTGCTCCCATGTATAACAGATTTTTTTTTTTTAGATATACTATGTCTTTCTGCAGGTCCCTGGACCTTATCTCCCTCCCCCCATCTGTTCCTTGGCTTTGACAGTAGTGTCATCTGTTCTCAACAGGACATGAGACAGGTGAAGGCAAGGTACAAAATGCTGTAGTCCAGTTGAGCCACCATTAGCGGCAGCCAGTTTATACTGTTGGCTACCTCTGATGCAGACCACTGAGTTTGAGCAAACTAATCATGACAGCGGATGCTCCATCACTGCAGGCTTGCATCTGTTGTCATCATTACTCTTGGTGGGCCTTTGAAAGGGAGATAGGATTCCTTAGTCCACCGTCTCATGGAAGACATCATCTGTGGGGAGATAGGATTCTGGAGATAGGATTCCTTAGTCCACCGTCTCATGGAAGACATCATCTGTGGGGAAATCTGCCTGCTGGAAGCTCTTGCCCATTGGAAAGGAAGTAATGTCCACTTAAGTGGTCAGATATGGTATCTGGCCCAGGGTAAAATCTGAATTGCTGAAACGAGAAGACCTAGAACCTTTGCCAGAAACATGACCTCTGCCTGTCTGGACAGGAGAGAATGAACAGCTATGCTAATTCTCAGGATTCACTTTTCAGACAGCAACAACACTGCCCTTGAAGTATCCAGGAGCACTCAAAGGTGAACCAGGCACCGAGTTGGAACAGAGTGACTTTTTTCTATGTTCAACATGAATCTATGTTCTTCCAGATAGGACAGGGTCATTTGAATGTCTTGCCAGATGTGGGCCAATGAAAGCAAACAAATGAGATTATCCAAGTAAGGATGAGTATAGATTACCTGTACTGTAGATGGGCCATCAGGGCAACCATGGTCTTCGTGAAGATGTGGTGCTGAGACCAGGCTAAATGGAAGGGTCCAGTACTGTAAGTGTGCTCCCCATAGGCAAATCTTAATAACTTCTGATAGTTGGGGGATGTGTAAATAAGCCTCCTTGAGTTTTATTGATGTCAGTCTGAAATCTGCAGTGCTTCCTTAATTGATGGCAGGGTTTTCATTCTGAATTTTTGGTAAACCACCCACTTGTTGAGAATATTTGGGTCTAGGACCACCCTCCAGGAGCTGTCCTTCAGCACAATGAATAAGATGGAGTTAATGCCAAAGAAGACATCTCCTTAAGGGACTGGTTCGATTGCTCAATGGCCAGTCGGTGACTAATGGCATCTGATACAATTTCTCTCTTCTTTGGAGTGTTGAAAACTAGAGATGGCAGAAAATGGCAAGGAGGAGTGGACAGTTGTAGTTGTAGACTCCCACACACAGAAATAAAATTAAAGCCTGGACTTACCTGTGACTGGTTGCTGTCATTGCTGCTGCTGCTGCTGGCATCTTCCCTTTGGAGCATTAGACTAACCAGATTTTGAACACTGCTGGGTTCTGGCAGAGAAGCATGATTTAGTCTAGGCAGGTTTGAAATAATGGAATCTGCCTTGGACTGTTATAGACTGCTATAAGATATAGTGGCATAAAAACATTGTCCTCCTGACAGGATGACATCATGGTTTCTTTTGTCTCAAGACTCAGTGATGACATCTTTAAGGGCTTCATCCCCAAAGATCTTCTTTCCTACATAAGGAACAGTTGATAGGCTGGCATGAGCAGTGGTATTGGCATCCCAATGTTTTGGCCACAGTGTTCTTCTTGCTAAAACATTGGCCGCTAAAGAATATGCTGCAAACTGTGTGGCACTGAGAGTGGCAAAGGCCACTTCCCTGGAAATCTTCAGTTGTCTTTCAAACATGGTCTAAAGCATGGTGAGGACTATCAAGCAAATCATCCAACTAAATGTGCATGTGAACACAGATGTCATCAGAGTTCATATCCTGAAAGAACAATCCTCTTGCAAACAGTGACTGTGTTGTATCCTGGGCATATTTTATCAATATTGAGGTGCTTGCTGAAGCAACACCGTTCTTAACATCAAATCCAAATACATGCAGCTTTTGGATTACTCCGGTCTAATCTGAATGGGGAAAACATGGATTAACAGCTCAATAATGCTCAAATGTAGACAAGTAAGCCCCTACTCTTTAAGCTCTTTAAGCACTACACTACAAGTAAGCCCCTACTCTTCAAGCGCTATTTATGAGCAGATTTATATATTTTGTGGCTGGCATGTTCTTCTGTAATATGAGGACAGATGATGGCACAGCTTTTTGTGTCATGTCTACCTTCGGGGGCCCATTTTTTCCCTTTAGATGGTAAGGGCAGCTCCATCAATTTGCAGTGGAAGAAAATTCAGTCTGCATTTGTTTCCATTAGTAAGCAGAACAGTAGAGCCAAACTCAGCAGAAGTCTTCCTCAGGATTCTGTTGATCCAGCAACTGCTCGTGTGTGAATGGGAAGTGGCTCCATGATCTTCCATTGCATTTTACTTCCCACTGGCTGCTCATGTTAATTTTGGTGAATTTTACCACTCACAATAAATGGGCCATTTTGGAGTTTGAGGAACAGAATGTTGATCATGGGCTGGACATAAAGACTTGGCTCCATCCTACCCAATGGCTGCGGGGGGGGGGCTTTCTGGATTACCTCCAGTTGGAACAGATATCAGTCACCATAGACAAGTCTTTGGCTCTTGTCAAGGGGAACAGGTATAATGTCCCTGCTTTTCTTTGCTGTCTTTGCATTTCATCATATTTTAGTTTCTTCTCAGCTTTTCAGTATGTCCCCTTGTGATGGGTTCCACCTCTTAGTATACAGGAGGCTCTTCACTGTAAAGTGGGAACCTGTCCATTCTGAAATGGGAATAAGGTCAGTGTCAGCTGGGTAGCTCCACTACCACCACACCCTAGTCCACCTAATTACCTTGGCAGAGATGGGAGAAGCAGGAAACTTTAAAAATCCTTAACCAAGGTCCAAAGGAATGTGTTGTGTGTGGGGTGAGTGGGGACTGGGAGAAGAATCCCCAATAAGTTGGCATCCAATGGTTTTGCTTTATTTTATAAACACGGTCAAAGGATTTTGCAGAAGAATGAAGGAAAACCACACATAGTCTCATGAAAAGGAAGCATATTTACTAAACTCTAATTACACTTTTAACTTTGTTTCTCAGCTTAACTAAAGACCATTGGAAAGACAAAAAAGCAATAAGACAGAGCCTAGGGCTTAGACCATATCAGCTGGCACTTTTCTGAAAACCTTTCCTCCAAAGATCTAATTCTCTGAGGTCCAAACTGTCAGTGAGGGATGTGTTCCCTTCTCAGATCCTATTAAGGAGGATGGAGCCTACCCCTTGACAGACAGCTCCTAAGGCTAATCTCCCAAGCCTGCCAGATCACTTCGTTACCCTTCATTTTTTAAAAAATGGAAGATCTTCATTGTAATTGCTATTAAAGCCAAGAAGATAAAGCACATACTCAGGTTCTTCCTGCCTCAGTAGCACACTGGTGTTACACTTACATTTTGAAATAGCTTCTATCAAGTTAGGAGTGTCCAAAAACTGAGTTTTGCAGAATTTCATTAAAGCTGGCAGAGTGTCACATTTTTGGTTGCCATTTGTCTGGAGTGAGCCATAGGCACCAGTAATGAATCAGGAGGCAGGAGATGTGCCAGATCAGAGTCAAGGGAAGAAGCCATAAGTCAGTACTAGAAAGGAAGTCATGACCAAAGGGCAAACTTGAAGAAGGGAGCCAGTCAAAGTCAGGACTGAAGAACAGTCAAAGAACATACCAAGGTGCAGGAAGACCATGTTGCTCAGACAAGGCTCAACTGGAAAAAGAAGTCCTTTTGTACTTCCTGTCAGAAGGTTCCAATGGCAAGCCTTAGTGGGCAGGCCTGAGGGTACTTCACTCCTTGGTAGATGCTGTGTCCTGCAGTTGGGTGTTGGGGGATGTCACACCCCTGGTTTTGTAATGGATCTCTCACACTGGCCCCAGAACACTGGCCCCCACCAGGAACAAGACCTTGGGGTTGTAGTGGATAGCTCAATGAAGATGTCGACCCAGTGTGCAGCAGCTGTGAAGAAGACTAATTCCATGCTAGGGATCATTAAGGAAAGAAACGGAAAATAAAACTACCAGTATCATAATGCCATTGTACAAATCTATGGTGCAGCCACATTTGGAATACTGTAAACACAGTTCTGGTCACCTCACCAGATAAAGGAAATTGTAGAGCTGGGAAAGGTTCAGAAAAGGGCAACCAAATGATCAAGGGAATGGAGTGACTCCCCTATGAGGAAAGGGTGCAACATTTGGGGCTTTTTAGTTTCGAGAAAAGGCAAGTAAGAGGTGACATGATAGAAGTATATAAAATTATGTATGGCATGGCCAAAGTGGATAGGGGAAAGCTTTTCTCCCTCGTAATACAGTACTAGAACTTGTGGACATTCAATGAATATTGGAAGATCAAATTTGCTTGTGCAGTTTTCTGGTTTTGTGTAAATCTGAGGGATCAAATGAAAAAAAAATAAGGCTATGCTTCTTCACCAGACATAGTTAGGAACATAGCAGAAAAAGAAATGAAAGCAATGAAAGCAGGTGTAAATTTTCAGCACACACTTTTCACATTGCTGCACAATATATCTGGTGTAGGCATTTTTTAATGTGGTTTGCTTGTGCAAAATCTGAGGGATCAAAAGGAAAATAATGTAAAGGCTGTTCTCTGTTCAGGAGCTACCAAAAATAAAGAAATGAAAGGATGGAAGAAGTAGTGCATATGGAAAGGGGAGTATCAGAAAGTGATGATTGATCCACCCACCCCAAAACACTGAAACAAATATTTTATGACAGTGTTTCCCAACCTTTATGAGTATGGGACCCCCTTTGTAAGCTCAAAAAATTTCATGACCCCTCCACGCTAATTGTGATTTTAGTCTCTGTTAATTGAAAAAATGTTGTGTGGCAAAATAACATCTCCAAATACCCTTTTCCACTAAAAGCTCCTTGCAGTTGCTTTCTTTTCTGAATGCAAATTTCCAATCAAATTGGTATCCCTCCCCCTTCCCACCGTCTGCAAATGTACAGTCCTGTCTCCCAACATTAGTGGGTCACAGTGTTTGGCTAAGATCCAGGGTCAAATCCCCACCCAGCTATGAAGCTCACTGGGTGAACCTGGGCCAGACACAGTCTCTCATTCTGACCTATCTCGCAGTGTTGGTGTAAGGATAAAATGGAAAGGGGGAGAACCATGTGCACTACCTTGAGCAACTTGGAGGAAAGGTGGGATATAAATGCAATAATTAAATAAGTAAATACATTTCAGCTGCAGTATGTGGACCCCAGCCTTAGTCAATCTGCTGAGCTTTCTAATAATAATAATAATAAAGAAGCAACAATGTGGTAGAAGAACTCTATAAAAGAGATGCTAGGATGACAGATTCATTCACGGAGGAACCATATGATGAAGAACCAGAAATTTTAGAATGCGAGGTGAAATCTCCTCTTAAAATACTTGGAAGAAACGAATCACCAGGAATAGATGACATACCAATAGAGCTGCTACAAGCTACTGAGACTGAATCAGTCTAAATTTTGGCTAAAATCTGAGGTGAAATATGGAAAAAGAAATATGGAAAACTAAACAATGGCCCACAGACTGGAAGCGTTCCATATACATCCCAATTCCAAAGAAAGGGGATCCCAGGGAATGCAGTAATTATCGAACTATTGCCTTAATATCCCATGCAAGTAAAGTAATGCTCAAGATTCTATAACAAAGGCTCTTGCCATATATGGAGTGAGAAATGCCAGATGTCCAAGCTGGATTTAGAAAGGGAAGAGGTACCAGAGATCATATCGCGAACATACATTGGATAATGGCACGGACCAAGGAATTCCAGAAGAAAATCACCCTGTGTTTTATAGATTACAGCAAAGCCTTTGACTGTGTAGATCATGAAAAACTATGGAATGCTTTAAAAGAAATGGGGGTGCCACAGCATCTGATTGTCCTGATGCGCAACCTATACTCTGCACAAGAGGCTACTGTAAGGACAGAATATGGAGAAACCGATTGGTTCCCCATCGGAAAGGGTGTGAGACCGGGATGTATTTTATCACCCTATTTATTTAATCTGTATACAGAACATATCATACGGAAAGCAGGACTGGACCAAGATGAAGGAGGTGTGAAAATTGGAGGGAGAAACATCAATAATTTAAGATATGCAGAAGACACCATACTACTAGCAGAAACCAGTAATGATTTGAAACGAATGCTGATGAAAGTTAAAGAGGAAAGCACAAAAGCAGGACTACAGCTGAACGTCAAAAAGACTAAAGTGATGACAACAGCTGATTTATGCAACTTTACAGTTGACAATGAGGACATTGAGCTTGTCAAGCATTATCAATACCTTGGCACAGTCATTAACCAAAATGGAGACAATAGTCAAGAAATCAGAAGAAGGCTAGGACTGAGGAGGGCAGCTGTGAGAGAACTAGACAAGGTCCTCAAATGTAAAGATGTATCACTGAACACTAAAGTCAGGATCATTCAGACCATGGTATTTCCGATCTCTATGAATGAATGTGAAAGTTGGACAGTGAAAAAAGCTGATAAGAGAAAAATCAACTCATTTGAAATGTGGTGTTGGAGAAGAGCTTTGCGGATACCATGGACTGCAAAAAAGACAAATCATTGGGTGTTAGAACAAATTAAACCAGAACTATCACTAGAAGCTAAAATGATGAAACTGAGGTTATCATACTTTGGACACATAGTGAGAAGACATGATTCATTAGAAAAGATAATAATGCTGGAAAAAACAGAAGGAAGTAGAAAAAGAGGAAGGCCAAAGAAGAGATGGATTGATTCCATAAAGGAAGCCACAGACCTGAACTTACAAGATCTGAACAGGGTGGTTCATGACAGATGCTCTTGGAGGTCACTGATTCATAGGGTCGCCGTAAGTCGTAGTCGACTTGGAGGCACATAACAACAACAACGTGGTAGCAATGTGGAAATGCTAGACTGTGAGGACCAAAGGGTGAATAGATTGAGGAGGGGGGTTAGTGCTTTTAGGCCTTGAGATGATCATCAGAACTGATGACTTGGTTAATGTGCACTGGGGAAATGAGAGTGGAGCAGAAGGCAGATCAGCACATGAGCACACACAAACACACCTGCCCCTCCTGCAAGCATCTGCAGGCGTGCATGCATTTGGGCATGTGGCAGGGGGGAAGCCCTCAACTGCCATAGCATCTTAGAGAGAGAGATTGGGGGGCAGAGTGTAGATGGAAGAAAGGGGGGATGCTGGCACACACACTTAGCCTCAGAGATGGGGAGCGAGCAAGTCCTGAGCTTCCTCACTGTTCCTTGGCTCTGTCAGGGCCAAAGGCGAGATCGGGGCAGCCTTGCAAATAAGAGTAATTTTTGAAAGGTGGTGGCAGCGAAGCAGGAGCCAAAAAAGGCAAGAGGGAATGCAGCCTTTCCTTGTGGCCTTGCTTCTTTTTACTTCATGAAAAGCCCTCTCCTCTAGTTCTGAATAAGGGCATCAACAGCAGCGGCAGTGCGGGTAGGTGGGAGTCAGCAATAGTAATCCCCTTTTCTTCCTGGTAGCTCCACCCTCAGCCTCCTTTGGCATCTGCCAGTTGTTTTATAGGCAGACTCTTGGCCTCGGCATGCCTGAAAGACGTTCTGCCACTTCAGCAAAAGTCCTCCCCTCATTTGGAGCAAGAAGGAAGTGTAGTCTGCAGTGGCAGTGGGGAGCAGACAGCATCCAGGGAATGAAGGCTTTAAAAAAATTCATTTCTTTACTGTTCGCGGGCCCCTCTGGATTACTTCGCAGGCCCCCTGGGGTCACGGCCCCCAGGTTGGGAATCACTGATGTAAGACCCCAACTGCAGCAGTTTGGAGCCTGATTTTCCCCAACTTACTGGATTATCCCCATAATGGGTAAACCTGAATGTACAAGGGGAAAGCATCAAGACTGGTATTGTTTTGAGGGTCATATCATGTGGAGTATGCAAAATAAATATCATGTGGCCTACACAAAATAAATGGGAATGCAAACAGCTATATATACACACACCAAACTTTGGTGTGGAGGAGCCCTAGGACTACTTTATGAGGAAGGGCAACAAACACCAATTACTTCTCGTCCTTTCATGAGGATTTTAAAAAACAACAATCCAAATTGCTGTAGAAATTTGGAAAACTGAAGTTAAGACTAGAAAAATGAGGAACTGAGAGAACAGAAATTGACAGATCCTTCCATACTTAATTATGGCAACAAATTCTTCAGTGAGATAATAATTGTCAGTAGCTTCAAGTCAGAAATTCATCAGGGTTTGGCACTTTTGATTAAATTGCTTTTGTACTTACCACTTGAACTGACGCTTTTGCTCATCAATCTTTTCTAGCCTTCTGTAACAATCTACATCGCTGTGGAAGAATTACTACATGAACGCTCTACATGTTTGTAAGTGCTGTCATGTGTACAATGGACATCTAGTTTTGCCTAAGAAACTCCCTTCTTCCCTACACTTTCATTATTTTTAATCAACACCAGAACTTTGAGATGGTTCTAAATGAATGCTTTGATAGCATGAAAGGCTTGATTTAGTTTTTATCAGTAGAGGTTTCATAAGGACTTTTGTAATGTAAACAATTGAAATTTGGGACTTGTGTACAATCTGTGCCACCTGTTACTAATGCGGCTCCAGAATCAACAACTTGGAAGGCAACTTAGAAATAGTTGGCCCAGTTCCTAATAGTCTCAAAGAGAAGGTCCATACTACCGCACAGATTGGCTAATTCAGTTGTTCCAGATGTTTCAGGCCCAACCTAGAGGCAAATTAGTACTTACTTTCTTGATTATAGATCTTTGCAGGTGGCTGAGGAAAGAAACTACAGCTCTTGATGGCTTGGGGTCACCCCACTTAAATCCATTTTTCTGAATAGGGATGATGGGCAAAGGCACAACTGTGAAGGGGAGGAAGTGACAAGCTTTAAAAATGAAAAAGGAAGACATAGTATTCTGGTCAGCTCTTGATCAGTCAGGCACAAACCAGACAATGAATGAAATGCATGATTGTATTTCACATATCTGTGTTATTTTTTATGCTGTGTGATCATGGCACACAGTAAGGATTTTTAAAAACCCGCTCCTCCCTCTCCGTATTGTGATCCTAACAAAGCCTCCCCAAGTAAGCCAGGGTACGCTCTCTTGACAGGAGAAACTGGTCATGCCAGAAGCATCACAAGCAACTCCTGCACCACTCATGGAGAATAAGGCTATGTCCTACCTCCAGTGTAGGCTTGCCAGGTCTCCGGCAATCTGCCGGAGACTCAGGGAAAAGAGGGCCGTCTCCGGCCTCCGGCTGTACTTCAGTTAAAAAGGTGGATCTCCGGCTTTTTATTGGCCCCCTCAGCCACGCATGCGTGATTGACCACGCATACGTTGGGCTGTGGCTGGCCGACTTCCGCTCTTTATCATTCAGGCAGGCAGGCAGGACTTGAGCAGCCGCCACAGTGAGGGACCTCTCCAGCAGCAGCCCCTGCCCGCTCCTGCCGCCACCCACAGAACATACAGGCTGAGGTGAGGCGCGTGAGGGTGATCTGATGGCCCATGGGTGGGTGGAGGCGAGCAGTGGCAGCGGAGGCTAGGCTGGGCCAGCCTGGGCCAGCCTGGCTTCCTCAGTCCCTCTTAGCCCCGGCCCGGTCCGGAGCCAGTTCCCCTGGGGCTCAGGCTGCTGCAGTCTCTGGTTGGGGGTGGGCATCACGGCCACTACCGTGCCCGGCGTCTCAAGACGGAGCCCACGCGGCCTGCTGTCAGCCTCAGCAGGAGCCGTAGAGGGCAGGGCAGGCCGGCTCCTTAGCCCCGGAGCCGGTTCCCCTGCTCCGAAAAGGACGGCCGCCGGCTTCACCCCTCCTGCTGTGGGCACCGCTGGGGGGGCCCATCGCGGCCGCTGCCCCCCAGCGGCGCCCACAGAAGGAGGGGTGAAGCCGGCGGCCGTCCTTTTCGGAGCAGGGGAACCGGCTCCGGGGCTAAGGAGCCGGCCCGGCCTGCCCTCCATGGCTCCTGCTGAGGCTGATAGGCTGCGTAGGCCCCGTCTCCTAGCAACCGCTGCCGAGATGGGGCCGATGCAGCCTGCTGTCAATAAATTCTTTTTTAAGTTTTTTTTACATCAGTTCCAAAGTTCAGATCAATTCCTTGCAAACCTCATGTTTTAATTTTTTTAGTACAAAACTATTTTGCAACTGGGACTTGTACAATTGCCAGTGAGCTCTTACCCCCAAATGCTCTTTTTTTGTACAAAAAAAATGATGTATGGATTTACCTAATCTCCTCAGAAGAAATTTTGCTCCAAGGGGAGGGGAAAGTTTATTTTAGAATCGACTCTCGTGTGTGTGTGTGTGTGTGTGTGTTTAAAAGCTTTTTTATAATAGAGTTTTATTGTTTTTGTGTTGTATTTTTGTATACTCTAGAGTTTTAAATATTAAGCAGTTTAGCAACACTTTTAAATAAAATAAATCAAACTAAAATGAACATCCCAAATTAATGCACAAATGCAAATTTCTCTAACATTCCCAGTTACACCATGCCTTCTCCTCAGTCTTGGCAACATATGCAGGATGGCAGATAATGGGGGCAGTTATATTTAATTTTCCTCCTCCTGCTGAAATCAATGAAAGGGAAGTTCCTTATGGGGAAAAGTTCTGCTGTTGACATGGATGAAGATTCACTGGTATAGGATCTGGTTTAAGTGGGCTGCTTTTCTGTGCTGCCCATATCTTCCCCCTTTGTCAGCAGCTCTGTGAGCATATCTTCACCAGTTGAATGGCTCTGTCAGCAGTGTTTTCCACAAGTATATCAGGGGAATTCTGCTGGTATGCGCTATTCTGGCAGCATATCTCAAGATCTGCCTGCATAGTAAGGCTTCTGCTACTTCCTAAAGCTGCACAGTTGGAGGATACCGAGAACAGGATTGTGTCCTTAAAAACATGGCTCCAGACCCTTGTTCAAAATCCTATATACTAATAGCAAATTCATTCTCTGACTGTACATATAAATAAAATATCATGCACACACACAATGGAGCCTGCCCTACAGTGAAAGCACCTTGTTCATTCTTTCTGTTTTTCTTTGATAAAGAGTAATACTGTTTATAATGTTTATAATGGTTGAAAACATCCCTTGGATGTCATCCACTTCTCTTTTGTAAGAGAGATAAATGTCTAAAACCAGCTGCAATTTCATTGCTTCAGTGGGTCTCTACTCTAGTTGGGACTAGCAATTGGATTATGATTAGCAGATTGATTGGTGATGTAACCTGCCTTTGTTCTCTTAAAGATAGTGTTTGTTAATAAAAAAAATGTTTGTAACCTGGTGCTATTGGTTTTATTTCTGTCCCAGTTTTACCTTTACCTTAATACTAGAGGTAATTGTATAATTGTATAATTGTGATTGCCAACTGCTTGCCTAGAATGCCCTCCCTTGTCCTTAACATAGCTGCAACCATATCTACTCAGAAGTAAGTCCTATTTAGTTCAGATCTTGTAAGTTCAGGTCTGTGGCTTCCTTTATGGAATCAATCCATCTCTTGTTTGGCCTTCCTCTTTTTCTACTCCCTTCTGTTTTTCCCAGCATTCTTGTCTTTTCTAGTGAATCATGTCTTCTCATGATGTGTCCAAAGTATGATAACCTCAGTTTCATCATTTTAGCTTCTAGTGACAGTTCTGGTTTAATTTGTTCTAACACCCAATAATTTGTCTGTTTTGCCTAGAATGCCCTCCCTTGTCCTTAACATGGCTGCAACCGTATCTACTCAGAAGTAAGTCCTGTGGAGTTCTATGGGGCTTAGTTCCTTAATAAGCATGTTTACAGTTGCTGCCTTCAGGGGCATCTATCTGTGCTCCCATCTAACATCTCTGCAACACTAAACTCCTTTCTTCCAATAATGGCCAAGTCTGAGGGCACGTAAACCCTTCTTGCCAGAAGCAAGTAAACTAGAAGGCATCAGAACTGCACCTCCCAAGAAATGTCCCTAATGTCCTAGTAAGAGTTCTACCCAGAAGTTGAAGGGTTACGCTGACCCTTTGGTATGTGTTGCTGTGGTTGGTATGGTATTGCATTTAGGGAAGCATCACTGTCTTTTTTCATTTTCTGTTTGCATTTCATGTACCTTTGACCCTCCTCCCTTACATCCATAGAAGCAACAACAGTGGTTCCATGTGGTCAACTAAACCCCTAAAACCCATTGATGATGTGCCTTGTTGGTTGCATGATGGTTTGTTTTTTGCCCACTAATGGTAAAAGAGAATTCACATATTTGAAAGTGTGGCTGCAGTTGTTGTTCCCAAGCTGCTGCCTGTGAAGGTAGACCAAACCATGGATGTTTTCTCTCTGTCAATTATTACTCACTGGAATTGGATTGGCTGTCCAAGTGAGTTTATAGCACCCCACAGAGTAGACAGAAAGGGTAGAGAATCTTCTTTCTCTTACACATTTCTCAGACCTCTTTCTGAAGTGAAGGGTCAAATCTGTAAAGAAGTTTGGAGCAGCCACATTAAAAGATAAGGCCAGGGCATTCCATGCAGGGGGTTGTCAACCCTGCTTGGATATGGATGTCTTTGCAGAGGATCCCTAGTCAAACATTACTAACAGCACAATCCAAACTATATCTACTCAGAAGTAAGTCCTGTGGAGTTCTATGGGGCTTAGTTCCTTAATAAGCATGTTTATAGTTGCTGCCTTCAGGAGCATCCATCTGTGCTCCCATCTAACATCTCTGCAACACTAAGCTCCTTTCTTTCTATAATGGCCTGGCCTGAGGGCACGTAAACCCTTCTTGCCAGAAGCAAGGAAGCTAGATTAAATGTTCCCTAAAGGTGTTGAACTGTGACCTAGGAGACCAGGGTTCGAATCCCCACACAGCCATGAAGCTCACTGGGTGACCTTGGGCCAGTCACTGCCTCTCAGACTCAGAGGAAGGCAATAGTAAACCACCTCTGTCTGAATACTGCTTACCATGAAGACCCTATCTGGGACCAACTTGAAGGCAGTCCATTTCCATTTTGCATCACCCTAAGCTTGTGAGAAAGAATGACCTTGTCACTTCAGATGGACCTAGGAACACCCTATTTTAGGTAAGATTTCTATTTTAATCTCCAGAGAATTTCTTTTGAATGGCATGCTCCAAGCAACTGTGGTTGATACAATGTATCATGCTTAATGACGTCACTAGGGCCCGCCCCATGATGTCACCAGGGCCTGCCCCGTGATGTCACTAGGGCCCGCCCCGTGACATCACTAGGGCCCGCCCCGTGATGTCACTAGGGCCCGCCCCGTGACATCACTAGGGCCCGCCCCGTGATGTCACTAGGGCCCACCCCCATTTTCTCAGGTTTTTGGATGGCTCCGACCTGGCAACCCTACTCCAGTGTCAGAGGCAGTACGCCTCTGAATACCAGTTGCAGGGGAGCACAAGTTGAGACAGGGCTGTTGTGCTCATGTTCTGCTTGTGAGGTTCCCATAGGCATCTGGTTGGCCTCTATGAGGACAGGATGCTGGACTAAATAGGCCTTTGGTCTGAACAGGAAGGGCTCTTCTTATGTTCAGTCCTAGTATGGCAAGCAAGACCAGCTCTAGGCATGAAGAGGATCTTTAGCAGTGTGCCCTCTGGTGGCCCTCCTCTGTCTTCAGTGCATCCCAAGTTCATTGGGTACTCCAGTGAGCTTACTGACAGCAACAGTGCTGCAATTTGCAGTAGGCAATAGCAACCTGACCACCATTTTAATTGCAATACCCTGATGTAGCCTAGTTCCAGGACATTGTGGGAATTAGACAGTGACACTAGATAAGCCTAAATCTGAGAAGGGAGGGCTACATGGGCAGGCTCAAAGCAGTGCTACCAAAGGGTATTGGGCGCCATTGCTTGGTCTGGGTTTGAGAATCACAACTTAAATTATGCTACCCTAGATGGCTTCCTGAATGGTCAGATCAGCCTCTGGTATAATAATAATGCTACTTGACATTTATGTAGCATGAATGTTCAGAGTGCTTCACAAATATTATCTCAAGCCTTCTGAATGTATGTATTTATACGTACAGAAGTGTATGTATAAATAAATACATCTGTAAGGTAGGCCTGTTTTATTATTGCCATATTGGAAATGAGGCTAAGGCTTAGGCTGAGATGAGATGAGATATGAATCAGGGACTTTACAGGCATAGCTCAGTCTTAGCTAGGGTTGCCAGGTCAGAACCATCCAAAAACCTGAGAAAATGGGGGCGGGCCCTAGTGACATCACGGGGTGGGCCCTAGTGATGTCATTAAGCATGATACATTAAGTATCAACCACAGTTGCTTGGAGCATACCATTAAAAAAAAAATTCTCTGATTGGAGATTAAAATAGAAATCTTACCTAAAATAGGGTGTTCCCAGGTCCATCTGAAGAGACAAAGTCATTCCTTCTCACAAGCTTAGGGAGCATGGATACAAAATGGAAATGAACTGCCTTCAAGTTGATCCCGAATAGGGTTTTCATGGTAAGCAGTATTCAGAGGTGGTTTACTATTGCCTTCCTCTGAGGTTGAGAGGCAGTGACTGGCCCAAGGCCACCCAATGAGCTTCATGGCTGTGTGAGGATTCGAACCCTGGTCTGCCAGGTCACAGTTCAACGCCTTTAGGGAACATTTAATTTAGCTTACTTGCTTCTGGCAAGAAGGGTTTACGTGCCCTCAGGCCAGGCCATTATTGGAAGAAAGGAGCTTAGTGTTGCAGAGATGTTAGATGGGAGCACAGATGGATGCCCCTGAAGGCAGCAACTGTAAACATGCTTATTAAGGAACTAAGCCCCATAGAACTCAATAGGACTAACTTCTGAGTAGATACGGTTGCAGCCATGTTAAGGACAAGGGAGGGCATTCTAGGCAAGCAGTTGGCAACTGCCTGTCAGCATTGTGCTGTTGCTAAGACTTGACTGGGGATCGTCCACAAAGTTATCCACAAGGCACTGCAACTTTATGTGTTGGCTGGCTACTGTTCTGTCTCTATTCAAAGAAATTGAACAATCACAATTATACAATTACCTCTAATATTAAGGTAAAGGTAAAAACGTGAGAGAGAAATAAAACCAATAGCACCAGGTTACAAACAATTTTTTTTATTAACAAACACTGTCTTTTAGAGAACAAAGGCAGGTTACATCACCAATCAAACTGCTAATCATAATCCAATTGCTAGTCCCAACTAGAGTAGAGACCCACTGAAGCAATGGAATTTACATGGTGTCAATTAACCAAGTTCCCATCGATTCAATGGGTCTACTCTGGTTGGGACTAGCAGCTGGATTTAGGCATTTATCTCTCTTACGAAAGAGAAGTGGATGACATCCAAGGGATGTTCTCAAACATTACAAACATTATAAACAGTATTACTCTTTATAAAAGAAAAACAGAAATAATGAACAAGGTGCTTTCACGGTAGTAACTGGTTTTAAAGAACAAAAAAGGCTGAGTTTAGAATTTGTACTTCTCCTTTGAAACACAAGCTTTAAGCAACCTTTCTCTTCCTTCACATATTTGAAAAAATCAGCACAGTTCATGCCAAAGTTTAATTTGACAGAAAGCTCTGCTTTCACAAGGGAAGATAACATACGGTTCCTGTTGTCAGTCCATACGTTGCCCATGAGTGAAACACTCTCTCCACGAAAGCACTGCTTACTGGGATGGCAAACACTGCACTGACAACCTTCACCAGAATTCTTGATCTGATGCTCTTTAGCAACTGTACCCATTTCTCATCCAGAGAAAGATCAGATGTTCTCACCTCAGGCACAAACTTTTTAACCAGGCAAAGTTCATCAAAAAGTCCATCAACATCAACTTCAATGCCCAGATTTGAAGCCACTTTACTAACATGGTCCACTGTTAGCTCATCTGACTCTCTGTCCAGATCAAAGGCTGTGAAGTCTTTTAATTGTGAGTTCTCAAAATTATACCATTTATCAAGGTATGCTATTGCCCGATTGTACATCTGGAGAGCATCTGTAGTGAAAGATGCACATTGAGATTCAGGGAGGTGTTTTAGACCAGAAAGCACCTTTGCTCCAAAAAATCTGTTGTCCACACGATTTACCAGCTTCTCCCTCAAGCTGCACATGAAGGTGTGGAGGTGTGGACTTACTGAGTGCTTTCTTTCCAAAACACTAATAGTCTCATGAAACAGTTGCATGCAGTGATGCACACAGTAGAGGTAACATTCTGGGACAGAAATCTTTTCAGTTGTGTCACTAGTTGCCTCATCTGCCTGGTCTCCAATAAAGTTCCATATCATCTCACTGGTCTGCTCTTCCCCAAGCTCCAGGAAATAGGATTTTATAGCAGGCCACAATTGGAGTAGCCGCTCAACAGCTGTGAAAACAGAGAGCCACAGTGTGTTTTCATGTCTAATTAGTGCATGCCTAGCTCATCAAAGCATTCTCTGAGTTTCTAATTTTTAAGGGTGCTCCTGGAGAACTCTGAGTATACCTTATGAACCAGATACTCAACATCGTACTTCTTGTTAAACCAGGCATGCCTGGCAGCATTGTGTAGAACATGGCAAAAACAGTTTGCCTTCACAATGGAACTTTTCTGTTTCTTTAGGAACTGGAATACAGAGTTCCTTACACCATAACTGACAGCAGCATTGTCTGCTGTGTAAGCCACTATATTTTCAGCAGATAATCCCAGATCAGTCACAGTCTTCAGAAGGCTATTGCTGATGGTAACAGCAGTCTCTGATGGTAACTCATAGAAGTCCAGCAGTTCCTCTTGGACTCCAAGGTCAGCATCAAAGTAACGCACAGCCACAGGAAACATTTTATGGTTGCCTTTGTTAGAGGCATCCGTGGCAATTGAAAAAGGAACTTTTTTAGTGGAACGTCCACCCAGTGCCTGCACCACATTTTCTATTGATTTTGGTCCAAGCACGTTTTCAACAATGCACTCTGCCTTGGTTCTTCCACAGTGCAGTTTTTTAACAAGAGCAGAGTCCTCGATCGTTGTAGAAATCAGTTTTATTCCACAATCCGTGCTCATGTAACTGTGCTGGTGCATAATTGCATGATACACACTGCTAACCTCTACAGCAGCAACACGGAGCATTTCTGGTGTACTTTTCTTTGCAAAGAAGGATGTCATGGCAGCACTCTGCTTCACCATTCTTGAGGCTCTAATGTGTGCACCATTTTGCTTGTGTCTCCGAATGGCCTTGACACCATCGTATTTCACAGTGAAAGTAGAATTACAGTACTTACATCTGGCAAGAGAGTCATCTACTTTTACAACCCAGTCTTTGAAATTATCATTCTGCAACCATTCAGTCTGAAATGATGCTGCATATTTCTTCTTCTGCTTCTCTCCTTCTGGCTGCATTGAAACAACAGATGTGCAGCACAACAGCACCTGTACAGGAAGAAGAGAGTGTTCATAAGAAAAATGCCTAAATCCACAGCCAAGCAATACCTTTGTTAAGACCAACCAAAATGTCACAAACTAGGAAGCAAACTTTCAAGTTCTCCAGAATGCTTTACCAGTCTGTATGGCAAAGCTGGCTTGCTGTTGTTGCCACAGTGTCTACATCTGGTCGGAGTGTAAGAAGAGGAGATTTTATTTATTTATTTTATTTATTAGGTTTATATCCAGCCCTTTCTCCCAGTAGGAGCCCAGGACAGAGATAGCAGACTGGCAGCACAATCCTAAACTCAGAAGTAAGTCCTGCTGAATTCAATTGGGTTTACCCCTAAATAAGTGGAGTTAGGCTTGCATCCTTAGGCTGCCCTCTCACTTACTTGCCAAAAAGCCCCATTCAAGTCAATGAGACTTACTTCTGACCAGACATATAAAGGATTACACAGTTACCTTTGATTGGTTTGCAAATCTCATTGCATTTAATGTAACATAGTAAATGTGTTTAGGATTGAAGCTGGGTAGTTGGATTAATTGGATGCTATGTGGTTTTTAGGTTGTGTTACTAAATGTAGTAAGAATATGCTGAAGGCAGCATGCATAGGATCAGGCTACCTGGTGAGAGTTCCATCATCATAGTAATAATAATTTAAAAATCTCACCACAGTGCTGTTGACTGTGCTTCACAAGTCAATCAAATGATCCTCCAAACTTCTTCACAGACTATCCTTCGCTGCAGAGACAGGAATGAGTAATGGTTAAGAAGATTCTCTACAATTTCTTGGCTACCCTGTTGTGGGCAGCTATAAACTCACTTTGAAAGACAACCCAAATCTAGTGAGTAATAACTGACAGAGAGAAAACACCCATGGTTTGGTCTATCTTCACAGGCAGCAGCTTGGGAACAACAACTGCAGTCACACTTCCAAATATGTGAATTCTCTTTTACCACTATTGGGCAAGAAACAAACTGCCATGCAACCAACAAGGCGCATCATCAATGGGTTTTAGGGGGTTGAGCTGACCACATGGAACCACTGTTGTTGCTTCTATGGATGTAAGGGAGGAGGGTCAAAGGTACATGAAATGCAAACAGAAAATGAAAAACAAAAGACAGTGATGCTTTCCTAAATGCAATACCATACCAACCGCAACAAGATTTCAGAGCAGAGGTATCATGTACTGATAGGATCTCACTCATGTCAGAAACCGTGCTGCAGCATTCTACATTAACTGACAGGTTGCCAGGATTTTTTTAGTTTTGGTTTTCGGTTATGAATCCTGACTAGTTGTGGGATGCTGAGTTATTATTATTATTATTATTATTATTATTATTATTATTATTTATTACACTTATATACCGCCCGACTAGCAAAAGCTCTCTGAGCGGTGAACAACAGAGAATATAGTAAAATACACATATAATACAATAAAAACATATAACATATAACAGTAA
Organism: Rhineura floridana; assembly: GCF_030035675.1. NCBI lineage: Eukaryota > Metazoa > Chordata > Lepidosauria > Squamata > Rhineuridae > Rhineura > Rhineura floridana. Next base: position 189,765,547 of record NC_084480.1, read on the forward strand.
ACGATCAAAAATCAGTTACAACAAAAAAGAAATCAATAACAAGTTAAAAATGCATTGGGAAAGAGGAAGGTTTTAACCTGGCGCCGAAAGGACAACAGTGTCGGCGCCAGGCGCACCTCCTCTAGGACACTGTTCCACAGTTCGGGGGCCACCACTGAGAAGGCCCTAGATCTTGTCATCACCCTCCGGGCCTCCCTATGAGTTGGAACCCGGAGGAGGGCCTTCGTAGCAGAACGGGCGGGTTTGTAGCGGGAGAGGCGTTCTGACAGATAGTGTGGTCCCGTGCCATATAAGGCTTTATAGGTTAATACCAACACTTTGAATCTGGCCCGGAAGCATATTGGTAGCCAGTGCAAGCGTGCCAGAACAGGTGTTATATGCTCGGACCGCTTGGTCCTTGTCAGCAATCTGGCGGCCGCATTTTGCACTAGCTGCAGCTGCCTTACTCATAGGAATCTTGTTGTGGTTGGTATGGTATTGCATTGAAATCTGCATTGGTTGCTGATTTGCTACCAGGCCAAGTTCAAAGTGTGCTTTCCATGTTATGGGTGCCACAGCAGTACTACAGCGTAACATTTATTCCCTGAATTCAACCAGAGCAACACAGACCAAAGGGCCGGCATAACCCTTCAACATGTGTTAACTCCTAAGGCCCTGGATGGAAAAAACAGGTCTGCGAGGCCCTCACTGAGGGGGAGGAGGCCTCCCCTCAACCCGCTATAAAAGGGGAGGTGGGCTGGGGAGATTTGGCATGCAGAAGGGGCGGGGAGGAGCTGACCTCCTTAAGTGCTTCTTCCTCTTCTGGGTGAGGTGCCGTTTTGGTTTTTTTGCCTCAGAATTGCTCCTGCTGGATGCAAATCCGAGTGGAGAACAGCCTGCCAGTAAGAAGATGGCCAAGGGCCTGATGACAGCCCTGCAGGCCCCCTCAGTTCCCTTGGGATTCCATGAGCCCCTCCCTCCCTCTGGGTGGCCAGTTTCTGCCTAGGAATGGCCCTTCCCTGGAGTGGGGGGGCATCTTGCAGGTCCCCCTTTGATGGGCCTGAGAGAGAGGTCCCTGGACTGCTGAGGGGAAAGGCACTTTCTGCATGCCCAGAGGCCCCCCAGACCAGGCAGCTGCGGGCTCCGCTCCAGGACCCCCACCTGTGGCTGCATGGGCTGCGGGGCTGTGGCTGTCTGCTTGGCAGCGGGCAGGGTCTGCTGCTGGGGGGGTGCCTGCTGGGGCGGCGGCTGGATGTGCTTGGCGGAGAACTACTCCAAGAAGTCACTGAAGCGGTCCGGATGTAGAAGGTGCCCAGGCGGCAGATGCGGGCCACGAGGGTGGCCTCGGTCAGGTGCAGGAACGGTGGTGTCGGTGGCTCTTGAGGCAACTGCAGTCAGATGCTGCTTCCTCCTCCTGTGCCTGCGCCTGGCTGACTGGGAAAGGGTGGCCGGGCAGCCAGAGCCTTCAGCATATGCATGCGTGAATCACGCATGCGTGGCTGGGGGGGGCTGCTTGAAAACTGGAGATCTACCTATTTATGGTAAATATGGCTGGAGACCGGAGAGGGCCCCCTTATGCCGAAGACTCCGGCTGAAAACCGGAGATCTGGCAACCCTAGTCTTAGCCCTTCATTATGCTAGGTTTAGGCTTTGAGCCTACTAAAGTTGCTGTATTTCATTGACAACAAAGGGGGCTTATGAGTTGCTACTACTAAATTGGTCCCTATTTTTCATGGGACGTAGCCATGACTAATTTGAGCTGGATTGGGGCCCTAATGCACATCCTGCCAATTGTGAAGGATATGTAAACATACACAAACAGGCTGGGGTGTTCTTACGTGCTTGTGCTCTTCACAATTGGTGGAATGCATGTGCATTTTCTAGTTGAGCATTATACCTGTGGGTACAAAAAAAGTCAAGTAAGAATCCACTTGAGAAACCTCATCCGTCCCCATCATCTTCATGAATGGACATCTGGCCAGTCTTTCCTTCTCCCTGGGGAGCAGTAATTGTAAAATGAACTTAAAGCAGTATTTTTAAAAGTGCAAGGTCAGGAATGTCTCCTTTCTCCGCCTGACCCACTGCATTTTTGAGTGCCATGCATAATTGCTTACACAAGACCAAACTCCAGCATAGAGCTCTTTTAAGTCTCTGAGCGTTTCAAAGGGGACAAGCATGTCTGGAAATCTTCTCTCTATGGAGTCCAGCTGTCTTAACTGTAAACCCTCTGATACTTGAAATTAAAAAGGTCAGCATCCATATTTGCCAAATACTTTAAACTCCAATTTTTTTAAAAAAACAACATTAATTCTATTTTCTAAATTCCACCAGAGGTTGAATTGGATGTGTGCCTGTTTCTTTTTGAATACATTATTTACTTGGCTGATGGATGAATTAGTCATCAATCTTGTTCCTCATAGATTTAAGTTTTCAACATGAAATCTTTTAAAACAATAACACCATTTTAAAAAAGTAAATGGGAGGTAGGTATATATTGCATCTTCTCATTATTGGCCAATAACTAGTACCTGTTGTTTTCAACTAGCATCTCTCTGGGCAGTTTGATTTCACCATTGATTACACTGTAGCTAGGATGCAGAGAGCCCTCCCATAATGCTTACTGAACTGTCTCTTGTCAATATACTAGAAATGCTTAATTTTGTTTTCTTTTGGTGATTTACTGCTTGCCTCTCTTAACAGGGAACAGAGCCAGAAAAAATACCCCCCTCTGCCTTGTGTGATATAAATTATAATGAAATTATAAAGCACATTCTGATGAAAACAGGCTCCAGGAAATGAAAATGGAAATGGACTGCCTTCAAATTGATTCCAACTTATGGCGACCCTATGAATAGGGTTTTCATGGTAAGCGGTATTCACAGGGGGTTTACCATTGCCTTCCTCTGAGGCTGAGAGGCAGCGACTGGCCCAAGGTCACCCAGTGAGCTTCATGGCTGTGTGGGGATTTGAACCCTGGTCTCCCAGGTCATAGTCCAGCACCTTAACCACTACACCACACTGGAAATAGTAGATGCTGAACAGCCTGATTCTGTTGTTTTCTAAAGCAATTGATATTGCAATGAATTAACAGAGCGATCCTATCCCTGAGTTATATCTATCATAACCCTTATGCTAGTGGGACCCAGCCTGCATAAGAGTAGAAACTGGACAGGGTGTGGCAGAGAAGACCTGGGGCTCCATCAGGATATTATGCTCATTCAGAGGTTACTCCTGTCCCTCACGATACTAAGTAAAAACACTCTCTTGTCATGGCTGGCGGGAGGTGATGGAATTGCCAGGAACACGGTGTGAATGGTTAATAGTATTGCAATGGCAGCTTTTGTTTCTAGTGTTATTCTTGTACTTTCTACTTTGCTGCTGGATCACAACTACCCAATATGAGAAGACAACAATGATACGCTGGCATAAGAACTGGCATAATGGCAGCTAATGCTCAATTGGCGTTGCTAATTTCCTGTTACCAACATCTGCAGGGAGCCTGAATTCAGTAGTCAAGGTTTGACAAATATCAGAACACCCCCCTTCACAACACAACTTCCCCCACATTTAAGCAGATGTGACTGTCCCCTCATGTTTCACATCACATCTGGTCGTCATCAGGTATAAAAAAATAAATTCAACAAATGCTAAAATACATGCCATGGGGTTTTGTTGATAGGTTTTAGGTTGTTTTGTTGCAATTTTGATCTCAAATATATGCAAGAATGGGCCTTTTTCACCTTGCTGTGAAATCCTGTCCTGCCTTCATTAAACTTATTTTCTCCACTTAAATTTGAAATGATACTCAGCCTACTTCTTATTGCTGGAAAATACTGGGAAATATCAGAAAATGAACAACATGCACATGCCTTTTACTAATTTGGCAGACAGTGATACCTGGATGTTTTCAGAGTAGACCAGTTGCTTATTAAATCTGCTCCAGGTTAATAGTGACATAAATGCACAGTGTGGCCATGCTGTAGAGTTGTAGAGACTTTGGAAAAATTGGTTTATGAAACAGATTTATAGCCTAGTAAGGGGCAGAGGGAGGAATTACATTGGGAATGATCAGGCCAAGTTAGGAAAAGGGGAAGCAGATGACTGAAGGCTGTTAACCTTTCTGTACCATCCCTCATCTGATGAGATTTGGGATGTCACGTCAACCAGCTCCCCCATATAGTGGTGCTGCTGGTGAATGCTAGGTGGGCACTCTCATTTATGACTTAATCATGGGTGAAGCAGCTGACCTGGCGTGTATTATTGAGATGTGAGCAAACAAGCTGGTGGGTCTGATTTAACATAGCTGCAGTTACTCAGTGCAGCACCAGATTGGAGAGTCAGGGCGTTGCTGTGAGCAATAAAGATTCCATCGGCCTCACCAGGAAACCATCCTGCTTAGGGGATGGATTTGTGGGATTGTCCCTGGTGTTGGGCCAGAGAGTCAGAACAGGGGTCCTGCTGGTGTACCATCCACCCTGCTGCCCAACAGTTTCCCTACCTGAGCTAGTGGAGGCGACCTGAGAAGTGGTATTGGAGAACCCCTGGACAATGGTTCTGCGGTCTTCAATGTTCACAGCGGGGCCACCTCAGATGGACCTGCTCAGGACTTTATGGCCACCATGACAGTGATGGGGCTGTCTCAGTACATTGTCCCTATACATATTGCAGGACATACCCTTGACCTGGTGTTTGCTTAGAGTAGACTGGTGATGTTACAGTGGTTGGAGGGGTTAGCATAACCACAATGTCATGGAAGGATCACTCCCTGATGAGATTTTGACTGGCAGTATCATTATGCCTTTGCAGGGGCAGGGGACTCATGAACATGGTCTGCCACCAGACTTATGGATTCTGAAAGATTTCTCTGTGCTCTGGGGGTATTCCTGGCTGGCATGGCTTGTGTTCCTGTTGAGGCCCTGGTCTCACTATGGAATGGTGAGTTGGGAAAGGCCACTGACACAATCACTTCCAAATACCCTGTCTGGTGCTGCAGAGCCCATATGGCTCCCTGGTTTTGTGGGGAACTCTGGGCAATGAAGCAAGCAGGATGATGGCTGGAGTGTAAATGTTTTTATCCTTTCCTTTATCAATTCTCAGCCTCCCCAAAAACATTTTAAAAGCAATTGTCAAATTGCTCTTGGGGACTGGGTGCAACTTTATTGGTCATGTTATGGTTACTAACCAATAGCTCCTCTAATTCAAGCGAAACAGCACTGAAGACATGTAGAATCTTCTTCCAAGACAGGAAAATGTGTGTGTTTTGAGGGGGCAGTGACACAATCCTCAAAACCAGCTTCACTACTCTTAAAATGTTACATTTGTATTCACTGTAAGATTCCTTCAGAATTTAACATTGGCTTTGGTCACATAAAATTTATCAAAATATTTGCTTCTGTTTTAATAAACGTCCCATATGGTGTTTTTCCTTCATTTTAGGGTTGATTTAAATAGTCATGAAAGGGAAAACAAACCTTGACATAACAAAATAAAATGGTAGCATTTGCACATAACAAACAGTTTAAGCACGTCATTTCCTTTGCTTCATAGTCATAAAATCCTTTATGAGGAAAATCTTTCGTTAGGAGTAGATTCCCTTTTCAATGAAGTAAAACCATTTTAAATATTAAATCATTATTACAAGCCCAAAATCAATATGTATAATCCTTAAGAGATTAGCAAAAATAAAAAAGGGAAAAGGGGAAAAAACCCTCCCAGACTACTTTTGGAAGGATTTAGGTTTTGGTTTTCAATCAGTGTTTAGCAAACAGAAATACTAGCATTGCTTAAGCCAATTTTTACAGACTAGATTTGTTGACTTCAGTTGAACTGATGCACAGCATCCTCATGCCAGTCTCATAGTAATGCTCACAATGATCACCAAAAATAGCTTAGTTTTATCCAAGCATATAGCTCCTTCTAATAGTAAACTCAGGAAGTGAGTACTGAGTGACAGGATTGTAGTCAAAATCAAGAGGGAGGGATCAGTTTGCTTGTGGGAACCGCAAACACCAGCTCCACTCCAGCATATCTCATTCATTTCTGGATATATGGAATGATGCATTCTAGAGGCGAAAGAAAGAGATTAGTTTCTCTAATGATGTCGCTCAAGGTTTGGAACCAGCTGTATCAGTTTACTTCTAAAGGGACCACAGTTCTATAGTTTGTTCTATAGACAGCATTTCATACAGCGGTAATACAAGAAGACCGATATTATGTTCCACAATACATTTGGATAGCACATAGATAAGCAATAAGAGCTAGTTATTAATAAACTCTGACCTTCTTATACACAGGGATAGATTGTGAGTACACAATTTTTAAGTACTTGATATAGGGCTAAGAAAAGAGTCTCCTTGCTTAATTCACTGATTTCATCAAATATGAAAGATATACATTTGTTGTAACTTTGGGTCTAAGCTTGCTGATGGGGGAAAATGATTGTAAAATTTAGAAGAGCAGAGGGAGGAGGACTGAGATTTTTTTTTATCTGCAGTTCTGTTTCAGAGAGGTTTGTTAAGCAAGGATCCAGATTATGGGTCTAGGCCAATTATTTGTTCTGTTTCCCTTAGCACAGCATTTAATAGTCCTGCAATCACTGTTGTTTTCTTCATCTGCATAAGATATTATTGTGAAATGTGCTTACAAACGGAGCAATGCTCTATTAGCATTATAAAGTGACTGGTGAAATGTCTATCAATTGATGGGACTGTATATGGAGATGGGGTCATAGATATGTAGGTTAAGTGGGCTGGTTGAACTTGGTCCAGCCCAACTTCCCTTCCCAAACTGGTTTTGTTCTACCTTCACCACCACCCTTGGCCCCTGCCCACTCCCTTTCTCTGACCTTTGAGAGCCTGGCCTCTGTCTACTGCTCTTAGGGACTGGAGTAACAACTTCTGGTGTCACAAAAGCAATGAATACAATTAATGATGAAACATCATGCTCTCAAATGTCTCTCGTTATGCAAGAAATGCTCACCTATCCCTGCCCCCAAGTCTGTGGTGCCATATTGGCTTTTGACATTATACACAGAATGGTATTAGAAAGTTCAGTGGAAAATTGAGGGGTTGGAATCACTGGCTGCAATCCTAAACATGATTAGTTCTATAGGACTTCACTTCGTACTTAGAACTACAGCCTTACAAGTGAATTGGTTTCAAACTGGCTTTGAATCATCATCTAAATTAATACTGCCATATATGGATTAAAATGCTGTATTGTTAAGAGCAGAGCCACAAATAAAGGAAGGACCCCAGAAGGAGAATGACAGATGCTTATGGCACTAGAAAAGTCCTTCGCAATCAAAGGAAACTGCCCCTGGCAATGGGATAATAATGATGCAGCAGCATCCTGTTGACTCCAGATTAAACACAAAGGGAGATTCAAGTCAAAGGAAAGGAAAGGATGAAGAAGCTGGCATGCAGCATGCCTCTGCTGGACAGACAGATGTCTTTTAGTCCTGGACAGAAGCCTACTGTCTGTGTTTATTTTAATTTGCTAGGAATATAGCTTTAGAATAATAATAAAATTAGTATTATTATTATGCTTCAGCATGGGATGTTTTTGTGAGTGTTTTTAATGAATTGGCTAATGTCCGAAATCTAAAAATGGTTGAACAGAAGTGAGTGGGTGTTGACGTTTAAAAGAGCCAAAGCCAAAACTAATATTTGTAAAGCTCCCTGTTGGAGTCTTAAAATAACCTCAGACAAGAAATCTAGAAATATAACAGCTCAGTTACAGCCAAGTCCTCTTCTGCATATCTGTAAATCTCTTGGAAAACTTTGTTAAGTGCATAGGCACAACTAGCTGTAATTTCCTGATATTTTGAGAACCCTGCTTTGCAATCTACATGTTCTTACAATGGAGAGGGAGGCACTTTGTAAGTAGAAAATGCCCAGGGAATGGTTTCATGTCTGCAGAAAAATAAAACTTGTTGCAACTCTGGTAGATATTCAGATGGCATAGTGTACTCATTTTCTTTCATGCTTTATGGTAGGTATCATTTATCATAATCATGGAATATCAGATGATAGTAGATATTGTCTAGCCCCATGACTATCCAGGGCTGTAGGTCAGTAGCAGAGCAGTGTAGCTGATTAGCGTACAGTAGGATTGGGTGGTGGCACATACCTGACCTCCAGTCAGTAGTGTCACTGCTGCTTACTGGGAGGTATGGAAGAAGTGCAAGGCAGCGGTAAGGTTGACATTGTGTAAACACACTGGCAAGAGCTCTGGATTGGCTCTACTGGTGCGTTTGCACCTTGCCAACCTCACTGCTTCCTCACCCCCTCTCCCCCCCTCCCAGTAAGCGGCAGCAACACAACCAACCGGAGGTCAGCTGACCCAACCCCACCATTCACTACCATTATACCTCAGTAGCATTTCTATGTAGGGCTGCGAAAGACTCATATCTAAAACCCTAGAGAGTCACTGAGCTAGATGGACCAACAGTCTGATTTGGTACAAGGCAGCTTTCTGTGTACAGAGGGCAGAGCACTTTGGATCTGTGATCAGAAGACTGGGAGGCAACAAATTAGAGATGTGGTTGATGAGCAAGTTAAACTCACAGGGACCCAATGAGAAATCAGAATCACTACTACATATTTAATATATACAGTAGGGCCCTGCTTTACGGCAATTCTCTTTATAGTGCTTCGTTATTGCTGCAGTTTTGAATTGGGTCCCTGTCCCATATGTGTGGCGCTTGTTCCATTTTTGCGGCAATTTTGCTGTATGATGCAATTGATGGCGCCAGTCGCTCTGAGTGTGTCATCAGAGTTTGGAAATGTTCCTCCTACAGTTGGGCTGATGGGAGTTGTAGTTGAAGCAAGGAACATTTCCAAGCTCTGAGTCCAAGAACAGCGTCGGGCGCCATTTTACAGTGTACTACTGTATTGTCGGTGCAGTCTGATTCAGCGTCTCTGTGTTCTGGCAATCGAGTGCACGAACAGGCAGGCGGGAGGGTGAGTGGGCAGGGCGGGAAGCGAGAGAGGCGTCGGAGGGCAGGCGGCAAACAGACAAGCGAGGGAGGCGGCGGAGGGCAAGCGATCAAGCGCACGAACAGGCAGGCAGGAGGGTGAGTGGGCAGGGGAAGTGAGAGAGGCGTCGGAGGGCAGGCGGCAAACAGGCAAGCAAGGGAGGCGGCAGAGGCCAAGCGATCAAGCACACGAACAGGCAGGCGGGAGGGTGAGTGGGCAGGGGGGAGGGTGAGTGGGCAGGGGGGAAGCGAGAGAGGTGTTGGAGGGCAGGTGGCTAATAGGCGAGGGAGGCGGTGGAGGGCAAGCGATTAAGCACATGAACAGGCAGGCGGGAGGGTGAGTGGGTGGGGGGGAAGCAAGAGAGGCGGTGGAGGGCAAGCGAGCACTTAAGTGAACAGGTGGCAAACAGGCAAGCGAGGGAGGCGGAGGAGAAAAGCGGAACATCAATCAGCTGTTGGAAAGCTCCCCGCACTACAGCTGATCGATGTTCTACTTTCTGGCAATTTTCGCTTTCCGGTGGGGGTCTGATCCCTAACCTGCCATATAAGAGGGGGCCCTACTGTATCAAAATAGACAGATATTTTCAATAATGTATTCAGTAATTAAATGTCATATGAGACTATGCTCTTCTTCATTGGGTATCATGATCATTGAACATGGCCCCTTGCACTCGCTGAGAAAGGTACAAATAAAGAGGAAATACAGGCTGCTCACTCAGGAGGTACCCTCAGCACCTCCCCCTAGGCCCTCCCAACCTGAGGATATAGCTCCCCCACATTCTTCAGAGGATGATCCCCCAATAATATCCCCATCATCATGTAGAAGTCAGTGTCTACAGAATTACACAAGAATAAAGATCTAGGAACCAGGGCCTACTGCAGTATAGGCCTTACAGCCTACTTAAGGCCTCAAATGTTCCCAGCTCCCTGCTGAGACATCTTCCATAGCTTAGCCATCAGGCCCACTGGGAGGTTTCTGACATAGACAGACTGAAGTTGCCTGAAGTTGACTTTGCCTGGCCTGTTTATGGGTTCCACTTCCCTTGTGAGTCCCGAGTCCCAACAGTACAGGATATTGGGCTACAATCTATAAAATAATACAAAACAGTGTTACTTAAATCTCCATGTTTTACTTTAAAAAGCCTCATATCTTCACAGCCATGAGGGCTAGAAACTTCCTGTCCTAAACCGAAAGTTGATATTTTGGGGAAACTACAATTCAATGCTCTAACATTTTGTGGGTTGCATTTCTTTTGTTTTTCTTTCCTCAGACAGAATCCTGCCATCCACACAGCCATGATTATTTTTGTGTTGTCAAAATGTTATGTGTAAAAAGGCCCCCATTTCTATGCCATTCTGCAAGCGGAACTTTTTGGAAAGGAGAAAGAAGCCAGCCTGTTCTGGAAGTTCTTTTAAGAGATGTGATTGAAACATCTTAAACATGTATTTGGAAAACTTTTTTGATGTGGGCAACATACATTCCCTTGATAATCAAGTTCAGCCTACTGCACAGGGGACATGAACTAAGTCCTTTAGCATTACAGCTGTGAAAACATTCTTCTCCACCCTGATCATGGCTTTTTTCCTAATTGCAAGAAGAGAGGGCATAAAGGGGAGAGAATGTATTTCATGCTCTGTTCCACTCTTCAATACAAAAATTTGTTGTGAGCTAGAACAAACTTGCATTAGCCACTTGCAGTCTGATACATAGGAGGATGCTTATGTTAGGTCATCCTGTTTGTCTAACTAGCCTAGCGTTGTCTACTTTGACTGACAGCAGGTCTCAAGCACAAGTCTTCCTGCTACTTGCTCCTTTTTTTTTTTTTTTAAACTAGAGCTATGGTCCTTCCCCAAACAGGTCTGAACTGTTTGTGACCATATGTAAGCCTTGCCCATATTATTTATTGGGGAGTGGAGTGGCTAAGGGACTTTAGCTGTGAAGCAGGAAGTCCTTGGTCCAAATATCCCCTGTGCCATAAACAAGATAGGTAGCCTTAGGCAACCTTCTCCCCTAGTTCAGTCAATGAGTCAGATTTTTATTGGTTGTAGGCAATGGCCTTTTAAAAAATTTGTGAAATATGAATGTACTTGATACGCTAATAATTTAACAGTACAAAACTTTATAGTAAGAGACATACATCAATAAAAGATTTATCTACAATTTAGTACATGTATTTCTAAGATCCGCTAACATGTATTGTTAAGATCAGCTAAGATTACTTAATAGTATAGATATTAACTGGTATAAATAATATAAAAAAGAACGACTAAATAATCAATCCTTGCAGTATTACACATTGGTCTCAACCCAATCTTGCTCCAAAGAAAATATACATTAAGAATACATGTAATCGATTCCTTCTCCTGCCAGTCTTTTTCTTTTCTTTTTTTACAAATTGTGTTATTCCAACCATTTATGACTTCTCCGAGTCTTTCCTTGTCTCTAATCATGGCAGGTTAATTGTTCCCAAAACCTCCTAAGTAATTGTCTATTCTATTTGGTTTCTTATTATCTTTCCAGTTTTTTTGCATGTAAAATTCTAGTCATTGTTATAATGTATGATTCTTGAGTTTGATAATTAGTTATAATATCTTTTACACAGTTCAGCAAGAAAAAAGGTGATCCAATGGGATGTCATATCTGAAAATTTCTTAGTACAGTGGTTGCCATTGTCGTGGGATTTACGACTAGGTTCTTTTTGGAGGAGACTCAATTATGAAGCCAAAGCCTGTTTTAAGGTTATTTATTCAGCAAAGCACTTTACTGGAGCAAAGTACATAACTCAACTAAAAAATGGCCATTGGGTAAGGACATATATATCCCCCTACATTCATCATAGCAACAGCAACGGTCACATCCAATTATTCTATGCTGCTGTGATGCTCTGCCCCCATATTAGCTACCCTCCTGTATGCATTCTTGCGATATCAGTATCCTTGGCACATGTTCAGTCTACTACAGCAGTTCCATTCACTATTGTCTATGTGACTCCCCTGCTCAGAAGGAATGGCAGCCAGAATCCTCCTCATTTCCCCCCTTTGGGACTATTTTCAAGTCCCATCCCAATTTGCATTATAGATAACACCTCCTCCTTCTCCTCCATCCATTGTTTATCAAATTCCAGTACATTTCCTTCACTTTGGCAGGGGTTAACATTTGGGTGGTCTTTTGCTTAGTGCTCTTCAAACAAAACAACACACAATTTACCATTATGTATAAGGGAAAGAGGAACAATATACCCAACAGTAGTCCTGAAAGGACTGTTTTAATCCACTGAACCAGTCACCTGGACTCCATTGCCACCCCGATGTCCTAACTTCATGCACCTTAGATGCTAACAGACGAATATTCTCAGTTGATCCGGTTATGTTCACAGAACCATCAACTATGTGGGTGCAGCATTCAGGGCCAATAAGACCTCAGACTCCCCCTGTGATGCTTGGAGGTAGTCTAGAGCTATGCAGTTTTGTAAGGTGAATTGGCGGATCTGTTGGAGTTCAGTGTTAACCACAGCTAGAGCACTTGCAGTTTCATTCATACAGTTTTCAAGTAAAGCACAAATTCTTAAAATATCCATATGATTTGCTCCTGCCCCATAAAAAGGTATGATACCTCGCAGCCAAGACTCACCTGGAGCTTTAAGGTCTTTATAAGCTTCCAGGATTTTATGTCTAGGGGCTACATTTCGGTAATTTTTTACCAGTCCCTTAGGAAAAGTTTCAATGATTCCAATTCCAGGGGCCAGAAGTCCAATATAACAAGTTCCCTTTGCATTAACAGGTAAGTTCTTCCAAGCCTTCTGTACACAGCTCCACCAGTAACTATGTGCTGTGCCAAGTAGGGTAGACAGGATGTGGGTAAGTCCATCCTGCCTTGCCCCTTCCTCGCCATACATAACTATGGTGAATGTAGCTTTATCATGGGTACAGGTCTCATTATAATATGAGTACCATTGGGGCCTGAGAGCTGCACACCATGGCTCCCATACCCTTCGCCTGTCCTTCATGATCTGCCCTGTGGAATTGCTGAGACTCCATTTACCCATGGTTCGTTGAAGAACCCAATGACATTGACTACTTCCAACAAATGTGTTCCCATGAACTTTAAACAAAGTTCCCTTTTTGTCTGTCCAGACAGGGCCACATACTGAGTAGTGTTAAGACTTTTCAGAGAGTCATCACATCTAAGCCATGCGTCTGAGATGAGACCAGTTGAATTCAAAGGGACCCCAGTCAGTGGGATACCGTTTTTGTAAGCTGGAGTGTGCATACAAACCCAGCAAGTACTCTTATTCATTCCTCTAGCAAGATCTACCATTAAGTTTAAGAACGTGTTCCGGCTCCATTCTAGGTACACTATGCAAAAAAGGTTGCACAATACTAGGGGCACAAACCTAAGTCCTGCAGGACCCATATTATGGCAGTGATAATAAAGAATAGCAAGCAAACAGCAATAAAGCCTCACTTTTCTCTACCTAAACAAGTCACTGGCCCCACCACCTCAGTGTGGAGAGGTCCAAAAGAGTCCAATGGGTCACACACTACTTTGACAAGCTCAAAATCAACCTGAGGAGCTGGTCTGCTGAAGGGGTTGCACCTCACTGGCTCTGGGATAGATATTTTTTGTCTTGCCTTCTCAGGCACCCTTCAGATTTGTAGTCTTCTCTCAAGAGGATAGGATCTCACTCATGAAGTCCTCTGGCAGAGCGGAGGCCCTCTCTCAGATTGTAGTGATGGCAGTCCTTAGGGAGTGCCTCCTTTTCCTCACTCTTTTCTTCTGGTGCTCGGTCAGGATCTGGTTGGCCCCTTGTGCTCTCTTGAGGTGTCTGTGCCTTCCGACAGTAAGATGCATGTATCCAAGCTGTCCTCTCAGCAATGCGCATAGCAGTGAAGGTGGTCAGGACAATCTGGTAAGGACCATTCCAGCGAGGCTGAAGACCATTTTTTCTCCAAAATTCACGAACCAAGACCCAATCGCCAGGTTGGAACTGGTGGGCAGGCACATCTAGTGGAACAGGAGCAGCTTCCTGGACCTGGGAGGAAAGAATTCTCAACAGTTTGGTAAGATTAGTGCAGTAGACCAGGAGTTCTTCCTGGCCTTCCAATAGAGATTGTAACTGAGCTGGTCTGGGAGCCAGCCCCACTCGCATGGGGCAGCCAAAGAGAATTTCATGAGGTGTCAGTCCATGTTTCCTGTTAAGTGTGTTTTGCATCCCCATAAGAACTAGAGGGAGTGCATCTAGTCAGGATAAATTAGTTTCAGCACACAGCTTTGCTAATTTTGTCTCCAGAGATTGGTTACAGTGTTCGCCCAAACCAGATGACTAGGGATAATAAGGAGTGTGTAATTTATACTGAATGCCTAAGGCTTGACAAAGCTGTTGTACCACTTTAGCTGTAAATTGGGTACCTTGATCAGAATCCAGTTGGACTGGTAAGCCAAATTGAGGAATAATGTGTCTAAGTAGTGCCTTAGAAACAGCTGTGGCATCTGCATGTTGTGATGGGAATGCTTCCATCCAACCAGAAAAATGGCAGATAGTGACCAATACATAACTATAATTCTGGCATTTTGGCATTTCAATGAAATCAAATTGGGCATGTTGAAATGGTCCATAGGCCCAAGGTGTGGTGCCAATAAGAGGATGCTCTGGTTTACCAACATTGTGTTGCAAGCAAACTGAGCAAGTGGATGCTACCTGAGCCAGAACAGGTGTGATTTTAGGGACAAACCAGAAAGTTGCAATAGCATCTCCCCTTTGCTCAGGTGAGAAGAGTGATGAGTCACCTGAGCAAGAGGGAAAAGAAGCGCCTGTGTGGCTACAAGACGGCCTGAGACATCCCTCCAGACAGAATCAGGATGCAAGCGACAGCCAAAGTGGACCCAAAGATCTTTCTCAAGCTCTGGGGCAGCTTCTTGAAGGAAAGCAAGTTCTGGTAGTTCAGGAACAGGTGAAGGGAGGAGAATCAGTTGGGAGGGAAGATGGGGAGAAAGATGCATTGAAAGCAGCAGCTTTTACAGCAGCATCCGCCATACGATTGCCACAGCTGACAGAATCAGTAGCAGTAGTGTGAGCAGAACAGTGCATAATGGCAACAGAATCAGGAAGCTGAAGAGCAGACAGTAAAGCAGAAATAAGAGCTGAAGTGTGCCAGCTGAAGTCAGGAATCCTCTGTGTGACCAAATCTGACCCACAAAATGACAGGTTCTGAAGGCATAAGAAGAGTCTGTACAGATGTTAGCTGAGTGGCTGGATGCCTGAGTGCAAGCTGTCTGCAAAGCCATGAGCTTTGCAGCTTGGGCAGACTGGAGAGTAGGTAAAAAAAAAAGGCTTCTAGGACTTCATGTGGAGAACACACAGCATAACCAACTCTGAGAACCCCTGTGTCATCTCTAAAGCAGGAGCCATCTGTGAAAAGGATAAGAACAGGCTATCCAAAGGAACGTCATGGAAATCAGGACGAGGGATAGAAAGATGTTCAATGACCTGCAAACAATCATGAGGAGGGATTGAATGAGGCTCTCCATCAGAAGGGAGGGGCAGAAGAGAAGCAGGGTTGAGAGGGGGACAGTGTTCAAAGACCAGATTAGGAGGGGTTAGCAGAATTAATTTATTTCATTATTTATTTCATTAAGCTTATAGACCGCCCCATAGCCAAAGCTCTCTGGGCGGTTCACAAGACAAGAAATAGCAAAGTACAAGACATGTATCAACATAAAACATATAAAAAAGTTAAAAATTATTAAAACTTAAAACAATGTCAGCGTATACTAAACATAATTAATTAAATTAAGAATGGTTTCATGGCGAGTTTGATGTTGAGAAGAAAGATACTGAGTTTTCCTGTGTAGCAAAAGAGAGTGCACAGAATGGGGAACCAGCAGGGTAAGGGGATGGCATTGGACTAAGTCATCAGACTTCTGAAGCAGAGCAGCAGAAGCAGCAAGGGCTTGGAGACATGGCAGAAAGCCTTTTGCCATGGGATCAAGTTCAGTGCTGTAGTAGGCAATAGGGTGTAACTTAGATGCAAACGGTTGGCAGAGTACTCCAGAAGCAAAACCCTCTCATTTGTGGCAATAGAGGGAGAAAGGTTTGTCATAGTCTGGGCGGCCCAAAGCAGGAGCTTGAGCCAATGCTTTCTTCAGGGAAGCAAAAGCCAGTTTACAGTCTGCAGTCCAGTCGAGGGGGCCATGGAGTTCTTCTGCTGTAAGAACAGTCAGAGGTTTAGTAAGGGAAGAGAAATTAGGTATCCAGTGTCTACAATAATTAGCAGCTCCAAAAAACCCACGAAGTTGGCATTTGGTCTGTGGTCTGGGGATATCCAAAACTGATGAGATGCGGTCCTAAGCAAGTTATACTGCCCCTAGGAGATGCGGTGCCCCAGACAGAGAACCTCAGGTTGGCAGAATTGTAGCTTTGCCCATGAAACTTTTATGTTCTTTGGCAGCTAGTTGCTGAAGAAGATAGAGTCATTAAGGCAGTCCTGCCGTGTTTGTGATGCAATTAACAAGTCATCCACATACTGCACCAGCATAGAGTTGGAGGGGAAGGTAAGGGTGTCTAAGTCCTTTTTTAATGCCTGAGCAAACCAGGATGGACTATCTCGGTATCCTTGAGGTAGCCTAGACCAACTTAGTTGAGAATTTTCCCAGGAGAAAGTGAACAGGAACCAGGAATCAGGGTATAGAGGTATAGAGAAGAAAGCAGAACAAAGATCTACAACTGTAAAGGTTGTAGCAGAGGCAGGGATAGAGGTTAGGATAGTAGTAGGGTTTGGGACAACAGGGTGAATAGGAATAACGAAAGAATTAATAATGCACAAGTCCTGTACAAAATGAAAGACAGGCTTGCCCTTGGAATCAAAGCTTCCTTCCTTTCGAACAGGAAGTACTGGGGTATTACAAGATGAGGTTGTTGGGACTAGTATTCCCTGGGACTTGAGAGATTCAATAACTGGTCGTATACCATCACATTTGACTTCAAAAGAGGAAACTTCACAAAAATGAGGGGATTGGTAAAAAGAAAGCTGAAAAACAAAGTCCAGAGGGTCACATCACTCGAAAATGCTTGGAAGTTGTTTAAAAACACTATATTAGAAGCTCAACTGGAGTGCATACCGCAGATCAGAAAAGGTACCGCCAGGGCCAAGAAGATGCCAGCATGGTTAACGAGCAAAGTCAAGGAAGCTCTTAGAGGCAAAAAGTCTTCCTTCAGAAAATGGAAGTCTTGTCCGAATGAAGAAAATAAAAAAGAACACAAACTCTGGCAAAAGAAATGCAAGAAGACAATAAGGGATGCTAAAAAAGAATTTGAGGAGCACATTGCTAAGAACATAAAAACCAACAACAAAAAATTCTATAAATACATTCAAAGCAGGAGACCATCTAGGGAGGCGATTGGACACTTGGATGATAAGGGAGTCAAAGGTGTACTAAAGAACAATAAGGAGATTGCAGAGAAGCTAAATGAATTCTTTGCATCTGTCTTCACAGTGGAAGATATAGGGCAGATCCCTGAACCTGAACTAACATTTGCAGGAAGGGATTCTGAGGAACTGAGACAAATAGTGGTAATGAGAGAGGAAGCTGTAGGCTTAATGGACAATATAAAAACTGACAAATCACCGGGCCCGGATGGCATCCACCCAAGAGTTCTCAAAGAACTCAAATGTGAAATTGCTGATCTGCTAACTAAAAGATGTAACTTGTCCCTTGGGTCCTCCTCCGTGCCTGAGGACTGGAAAGTGGCAAATGTAACGCCAATCTTCAAAAAGGGATCCAGAGGGGATCCCAGAAATTACAGGCCAGTTAGCTTAACTTCTGTCCCTGGAAAACTGGTAGAAAGTATTATTAAAGCTAGATTAACTAAGCACATAGAAGAACAAGCCTTGCTGAAGCAGAGCCAGCATGGCTTCTGCAAGGGAAAGTCCTGTCTCAGTAACCTATTAGAATTCTTTGAGAGTGTCAACAAGCATATAGATAGAGGTGATCCAGTGGACATAGTGTACTTAGACTTTCAAAAAGTGTTTGACAAGGTACCTCACCAAAGGCTTCTGAGGAAGCTTAGCAGTCATGGAATAAGAGGAGAGTTCCTCTTGTGGATAAGGAATTGGTTAAGAAGCAGAAAGCAGAGAGTAGGAATAAATGGACAGTTCTCCCAATGGAGGGCTGTAGAAAGTGGAGTCCCTCAAGGATCAGTATTGGGACCTGTACTTTTCAACTTGTTCATTAATGACCTAGAATTAGGAGTGAGCAGTGAAGTGGCCAAGTTTGCTGACGACACTAAATTGTTCAGGGTTGTTAAAACAAAAAGGGATTGTGAAGAGCTCCAAAAAGATCTCTCCAAACTGAGTGAATGGGCGGGAAAATGGCAAATGCAATTCAATATAAACAAGTGTAAAATTATGCATATTGGAGCAAAAAATCTTAATTTCACATATACGCTCATGGGGTCTGAACTGGCGGTGACCGACCAGGAGAGAGACCTCGGGGTTGTAGTGGACAGCACGATGAAAATGTCGACCCAGTGTGCGGCAGCTGTGAAAAAGGCAAATTCCATGCTAGCGATAATTAGGAAAGGTATTGAAAATAAAACAGCCGATATCATAATGCCGTTGTATAAATCTATGGTGCGGCCGCATTTGGAATACTGTGTACAGTTCTGGTCGCCTCATCTCAAAAAGGATATTCTAGAGTTGGAAAAGGTTCAGAAGAGGGCAACCAGAATGATCAAGGGGATGGAGCGACTCCCTTACGAGGAAAGGTTGCAGCATTTGGGGCTTTTTAGTTTAGAGAAAAGGCGGGTCAGAGGAGACATGATAGAAGTGTATAAAATTATGCATGGCATTGAGAAAGTGGATAGAGAAAAGTTCTTCTCCCTCTCTCATAATACTAGAACTCATGGACATTCAAAGAAGCTGAATGTTGGAAGATTCAGGACAGACAAAAGGAAGTACTTCTTTACTCAGCGCATAGTTAAACTATGGAATTTGCTCCCACAAGATGCAGTAATGGCCACCAGCTTGGACGGCTTTAAAAGAAGATTAGAGAAATTCATGGAGGACAGGGCTATCAATGGCTACTAGCCGTGATGGCTGTGCTGTGCCACCCTAGTCAGAGGCAGCATGCTTCTGAAAACCAGTTGCCGGAAGCCTCAGGAGGGGAGAGTGTTCTTGCACTCGGGTCCTGCTTGCGGGCTTCCCCCAGGCACCTGGTTGGCCGCTGTGAGAACAGGATGCTGGACTAGATGGGCCACTGGCCTGATCCAGCAGGCTCTTCTTATGTTCTTATGTTCTAATTGCTTCTGAAGAGAGAGGCTACAGCTTCACTGAGGAAAACGGTCGGTTTGGGGGGTATTGAGTAACAGCTGGTTCAGCAGGCAAGACTTTCCCAACGTCATTGGCATCTATAGCCCAAAGGAAAAGAGTTAAGTTTAAAAGAGCAGATTCATCATCATCCAAAGCAGTAGGATTGGATAACTCAGCTGGTGGGGTTAAGAGGGCAACTAAAGAATGCACACTGGATGTAGGGACATCCAGGTACACCCCATCAGGTGAGCAGTAAATAGTAGCACTAAGTTTGCAAAGGAGATCTCATCCCAACAAATTCACCAGAGAGCTGGAAGATAAAAGAAAAACATGATCAGCAAGGAGAGGTCCCAAAGTTACAGCTGTTGGGGCAGAGAGCTAGTAAGTATTGGGTTTGCCAGAGATTCCAATAGCAGAAACTTTCACCAGAAGCATGAGGAGTGCAGCCAGCAGTATAAACAGTTGAGAGGGAGGCACCTGTATCAATGAGAAAAGGAAGAGTTTTACCAGCAACAGTAAAATTAATAAAAGCATCAGAAGTAGCAGGAGAAACAGAAAGACATTGAAAGGAACCAACACTCTGCCCATCGTCCCATCATTGCTGTTGAAATTCCTGGGGCTGGAATGGTTTAGCATTCGCATTTGGGACTTTTGATGTTGGAGCACCACCTGCTGGACAAAGTTGGCATTCAGTTTTCCAGTGACCAGGTTGCTGACAATATGTGCATGCATCAAGGGGAAGGGGCTGAGGGGGTAGTCCCTGAGCACTCCCTCTTCCCTGCCCCCGCCCAGTGGAGGGTGGTCGGCTGTAACTTCCTTGTTGAGCCATTTGCTCTTTTCCACATCCAGGTCGCTGATAGTCAGAGAACTGGAGAGCCAAAAGGGATTTCTTCTTACTTTGATCAGCCTGCTGTTGATCGAAAATCTGGGTAGCAGCTTTAACTACTGTCAGTGCAGGCATCCCAGCCCATCCTAGCATAACAGTCTCAAGATGCTTGCGCACAGTGGATTGGAGCCCATTTACGAAAGTACCGACCACCAAGCCATTCAAGTCTGCATTCGTCATATTGACCCACCTGTGGCACCTAAGGATTGTGCATAGACAGGCGTAATAATCTCCGGAGTTTTCTTTCTCTCCCTGCTTGCACAACTCTACTTGGGTCCAATCTAATTTCATTGGCTGCACTTCCAAGCATGCCTTAACTAGCCAGGCATGGATTTTGGCTAAGAGTGTTCTCTCAACTTGCTTGGAACGTCCAGGATCCTCAGACGACCATGCAAGTGCCCCATTGCCCTCCCCTGTTTGGGCTACTAGAGCTGACTTATGTCAGTCCGGAGAGCAGCTGATTCATATCAGCCCAGGTTGGATTATAAATGTTAATGATTTGTTCGAGTTTTTCTTTAAATTCATTCGGAGCCTCCCTGAGTTTCGGAAAGGTATTGGACCAGTTCATTAAGTCTGCGGTGGTCCAGGGAACGTGTACAAAAGTAGTTTGCCCGCCCACAATTGCTGGGGGATATTGGTGAAGTGGATACAAGCCAGCCAGTTGAATTTGGGGAAAAAACCCAGGGAAGTTTTCCAGATTAAAGTGGATAGAGGTAAGTCCTCCATCACTGCCTTTTTTCAATTTTATCTGGCAAATGGGGCGGGGGCGGCTATCCATAGAAGTAGCTACAATTTCAAACTTTGCTCTTAATTCTGGCACAAGCCCCCCTTTTTGGACCAGAGGGCACATTTCAAATTTTGGGGGCACCAGTCACAAGTGGGGGTCTGTTTACTGTGGGGGGCTGGCATAATGCAAAATGGCTGCCATGGGGTGTGTGGCATAACACAAAATAAGAGAGTAGTCATGGTGAAACTTTTCCCATAATTGTACTTCCATACTAGAAAAGGCTTGACCTGCTTAATTTCTGCCTGCCATGCAGCTGTTAAAGAACCCTGTTTTTCTTCAATGCCAACCCTAAACCAAAGCCTAGCCTGCTATCCTATACCCATTTCCTTGGAAGTAAGCCCCATTAAACACAAATAGACTTACTTCTGAATAGACATGTATGCCATTGTATTGTACTTTTGGGAGTTGCCTGGGGTGGGGGGTGGTTTTGGGACTTGCCTGCGTGCCTGCGTGCCTGCACTCTTGGGAGTCCCTGGCTTGCGAGCAGGGGAGCAGAGCACCCCTAGTAAGAAATAAATTCAAAGTCATCTTCTTCTAGATGCAGTAGGGGAATAACAACACTGATCTGCTTTGCAGGATTCTTCTAAGGATTGCTGAGGTAATAAGTGGTATCCAACTAAATAATTCTCAGAGTAGACCCATTTGAATCAATGGATTTATGTTAAGTTATGGCTTATCCTGAATATTATTTACTTGGGATACCACTTGATCAGTGAGAAGTGCTTTAAATGATTTAAAAAGTGTGATCTAAAAAGCTAATTATTATTTTTATTACACTCAATTTGACAGGTTTTAAAGGACTCCTTGCTAGATATAACACACCTGCTTATTTACGAAGAGAAAAGAATTATTATTATTGTTAATAATAATAATAATAATTTGATAATAGAGTGTTTAGTTTTTTATTCTAGTTTTTTCTCTATTCCATGGTTTTAGGTTTTTAATCTACCTCTTATTTTTGCTGTGTATTGTTGGTTTTTATATTGTATTTGTATGTTGTGTGAATGTTTTGTTCACACCTTTGTACACCATCTTGGAATCTTTCTGATGAGAGTTGGTTAGTAAGAAAGATTTTAAATAAAAAAAAATCAAGGTCTTGTTAATATGATTGTCACATCATTGTGACATGGTAATTACAGACCTTGAAACCCAATGTAGTCACTTTAAACAACAGCTCCAGCCTCTGCAGTCAGACCAGCCTCATATCCATATTGGGACACCCATCCATTACAGTTATAGAGCCCTACTCTTGCCTACAAAGTATGTGTGAGAAGATCTGCTTTATCCACTGAAAGAAACAGGTAAGCCATCCTGAGTCCATTATGTCTGGAATAATTGCTGTATTGAGGCACCTGGATTTGAGTCAGCACCTATAGCGATGGGGTGCAGCCTGTTTAGATTTTAAATTCCTGTCCATATCAAAGGTGGAACTAGTTCTATCTGTCATTTTGAACAGTCTGTCGTTTTACTTGATGTCTTTATTACAAATGTTTATTTTAGGGAAAAGCACTTTTTCCTAGTGTATGTACAAAAATAAGGTTCCTGTTTAGCTCTGCTATGTATATCTAGGCCTGTAGCCAAATTCTGACAAAAGGGATACCAGAAGGTCTCAAGGAAGGGCAAAAACAGCATGCTTAATGTTTAAGCACTTTTAAACATAGTGCTGGGGGGGAACCAAAGTCTTGGCAATGGACCCGAGACTTGAATTAAGAAGTCAGTATTTCTGTTGAATGCCATATCTGAAATGCAAACATTAAGAATCCATTTGTGAAGCTGTCTTCAAGCTTGGGCATGCCATATTTGTAATTCAGTGTGATGTATCCCTTTCCAACAGTGGGATTTCAACTGAAGTGCCTTGGTTGGGACAACACAACTCATGGCTACTTGGAGCAACACTGCTCAAGCTGGCTAAAAGAATGAATGGCATTGCTCTTAATTCATGTGGCAAATCCACCACCAAAACGGCTCTTTGTCCAACACCTAGTCTTGAGAAAGGGATGGGTATAGAGCCCCCATACCCTCTCTTACAACTGCCAACCTATCGCTTAGGGCAGGAACATCAGAACGCATCAGCTGCCTTGAGAGGGAGAAGAAAACAACTAGCGTTGCTGCTCTACAGTCCCCTCTTCTTTGCAGTTTCCCTCTTTGCTGCAATCCTGCATTCACTGTCACATCTCTTCCACTTCATCCCTGCCAACCTCATTGTGCTCCAGTTTTACATCTCCATGTCTATCCACTTTGGGAATCATCAGAGCATCTATTATTAGTATTATTATTATTAGTAGTAGTAGTATTTATTACATTTTATACCGCCCCATAGCTGAAGCTCTCTGGGTGGTTTACAACAATTAAAAACATTAAAAACAAATATACAAATGTACAAATTTAAAAACTTGATTTTTTTAAAAAACACATGCTATTCTCTTAAATATGTATCTTCTTGAAACTCTTCTTCATTTATTTAAAAAGTTTATCAATGAAGATGAGGAGACAGTACACTTACCCCAGCATAACCTCACACATGAAGACACAATTTCAAATATGTACATGAGAGGTGGGAGCAAGGAATATGCCATGACAAAAGATGAATTTAGTGCCAGCAATGCAAACCCCCAAACCACAGAATATAATCAGGAAATCAGACATAGTCTTAGAGGTGGGGATTAGGGCTACTGCAGATTGGGGGTGGGAGTGTCTGCCTTAATTTCACTGTCTGGTTCACTTTCTGTAATATTCCCTCTGCCTTTCCTGCAGATGTGATTGATTGTATTCTGTTGACTGTGCTTCTGATCGCAATGCCTCATCCGGACAGTCATTTAATCACTCTCAGATTCAGAAGCAATTGGTTTCAACTGTGCAGACAGCAGACTCTGGTTTAAACTATTGTAACGTAGACACCTATTTTCCAGCTGCTTGTCTGTGTAACTGGATTCTCATTCTGAACAATTGTAGCAACCTTATATATTGTTAAGGTATATTGTTAAGGGGGTGAGTCTGAATGATCTTCCAAGGATCCCTCCAACCCAGGGACTCTGACTGTAAAAAAAACCCCAGGATTAGAAAAAGTACAGGGACTGGTCTGGCAGGATCTCTCCCCAGGCATGTCCCTGTGTTATCAGCTCAGCAGCTACTTTGCATAGCTAGAGATAGTCAAGTACAAGTTAGGGATATAAGAAGGTATTGTTTTCCATTCCACCCTGTATTTGTCACATGCAGGGCTGCTTCTGTTCCACTGCTGCACTTCTTCCACCAAAAACTGTGTTATTCGTCTTGCTGTCCACTGTGGGGAAATTATTATGCTGTTACATAACTTACATTGCCATATGATTCCACCCCATTCATTTCAATACAAAGGAAATGTAATTCAAATGGAGGAAAAACGTAATGAGGGATGTATCATTTGTGAACTGAAAATAATAACAGCAGCAAATACCATCGCATTTTCTGGATTGGTTTTTGTTCTGGCCATGGGACAATAAGACTTCTCAGAGACTGAGGTGCGTGTAACGATATGGTTTATACAGGGGCATTGAGAAGCAATATTCCATGACGGCAGGCTGAAGAGACGTTTCGTTATATTGAAAAAGTGAGAAACTTTTATTACAGATCACTTTAAGCTACAGTAAAACTAAACTATGGTTTAAATGTAAATATGCAACTTACCCTGCTCCTGCTGCCTCCACACTGCCAAGATCTAAGCTATGGTCTGGCTTTGTGCTGTGTTCAAACTCAGACTCATTATTTGTCTCCTCCAAACAAACCACAGGCTTTTAATCAATCTCAAATCCAGAAGCAATTAGTTTCAACTGTGCAAACTGCTTGTGGTTGGTTTGGAGAAAATCAAATATTCACATTTAAAACATAGTTTAGTTTAACGATGCTTTAAAGTAATCTGCAAACCAGGCCAGAGTAAAGCAATGAGCCCTGTATTGTAATAGTTCCTAGAAAAGTTTAAAAGGTTGCAAACTGGAGATTTCCCCTTTGCTTTTGTGTGCTACTGAATCCAGAAACTCAGTAGCCTCTCTTCCTCCCCTGTTCTACCCCCCTCCATCCCTTCATTTCTCTGTCCTGTAAAAAGCAGGATTCCAGGTGTGCCACTCAGCAGGGAAGGGAGGGGACAGACAAAATGATCGGGAGTAAAACAGAAGGGACAAACAATGGCTGCTGAGCAAAGATTTAAAGGCAAAGCTTAGCAACCTGTCTAGCAACTCTGGTTAACAGCCTGGCATATTTAGTTCTTAGGAACTCTTGTATGGCTGTAATGGATTCTTCTCTTAAAGAGACAGATAGAATCAGAATGTACATAAGTGTGTGCGTGTTGAGAGGAAGAATGGGACCTGAGAATGGGAATATAAGAATAGACATTTTGGAGGTTGGAGAATTTAGATGAGGAAGCAGAGAGAGCATTAAGGTGTATGGAATGGTTCAGAGATTAAGAGCGGTAGTAAATATGACAGGAAGCTGGGGCAGGCTATGGGGATTGTAGGGAAATTTGTATGGAAAATCTAGAAGGGGCAGGATGGGAGTCTCTAAGGAGCAGAGAGGAGAAGGAATTGTTTTTTGCTTGGATTAGGAAACCAAGGGGGGCTCTGCCTCAGTTGCTTTTGCTGTTTATCCTGCAGGGGAGGGGAGTTGATAGAGCGGCCACTTAAGTATATCTCTCAGAAGAGGAAATGTGTCAGAAAAAAAAGCAAGAAGGCACAGATTTGTACAAAGTCTCCATATGCTAATTTATATATCTAGTTGCAAATTTAGAAATTACTAGAATTTAAACAGAAATAGAATACATTTCCTTGTAGTGGGGTAGACTGTGGCCAGCTCACCTGTATGCCTGCTCCATCTGCTGTCCAGGTGCTAACTATCGATTGGACATTTCAGGACTTCTAGTCTTTTGTCTTAGAGTTCTTTATCTCTAAGCCAAAGTTGGACCAGTGTCGGAAGGCAGAGCTGGGGTCCCAATCCCGGGGAGCTGGATCCCGGAGAGTTGGGAGAAGAGTATTTGGATGGATGGCAGAGGGAAGGGGGAGGAACTTCCCCCCTTTGGAGCGAAGACGAAACAGAGGAACTGCCAGTGATAAGGTCGCTTAGCAACGGGGAGCCTGAGCCCTCCCTGGACATTCTCACGCCTCCCCCTCTTTCAGGCTCAGAGCAAGAGGGGAAAGAGGGAGGGCTGCTCACAGCCGAAAAGCGGGGAGGCAGTTTACCATCAGCCCCTCCCCTATCCCCCATCCTGGAATCGGAAACTTCAGAAGAGGAGGGGGTGATGCTTCCCCCCTCACCGCGCACACGCAGACAGCTAAAAAGACAGGAGAGAAGGGGGGGAAGGCGGGCAGTACCTGAGGGGCAGTTAAGGAGGAGTGAAAGATTGCATGCCCGTTTGGCCCCTTCTTAAAGAACAGGCGGGAAGAAGTCCCTTGCTCTGTCAACTTTCTCCCAATGCCGCAGGACCTGTATCCCTGTATTGCTTCATGAGAAAACACAGTCTTTGTTTGGACATTACCCTAATAAAACACGAATTAACTACAGCCGTTGGTCTGGTTCCTGAGTCACATCCTGGGCCAGACAGCTTGACAGAGCCACCTAAATCACCCTCAACGCTCTCTTCACTTGACTGGGACAAGATGTCAAAGGGAGAACCGGGGGGGACGAACCCCACTTCTGAGACGGAAGAAGTGGAACTCTTGAGGACTAAGGTAGCTGATTTGCAGACGGATGTTCAAGCCCTGCTAGCAGCAGTCAAGGCGCTGAAGACGGATAATCAAACCTTGAAGGCCACGATAGACCAGATGCGAACAGCCCCTCCAGCTGCCGTAGTAAAGGTTCCCATTGGATTGCCCCCAAAATACGCGGGACAAAGTGATCAGTTGGCAACCTTCGTGGCTCAATGTGAGTTATATCTGGATGTCAGGCACACGGAATTTCCAGACGATGGGGCTAAAGTAGCTTTCGTGATTAGCCTCCTGGAGGGAGAAGCTGCAAAATGGGTGACTCCGTATCTCGTGAGAAAGGATACCGTCTTAGGAAGGTAGAGAGGATTTATACAGGAGATGACCGAGATGTTTCAAGACCCGCAAAGGGCTGAAACAGAAGCGCGGCAACTAGGCGCTCTGAAGCAAGCTAAAGGGACTGTTTCCGAGTACACTAACGCTTTTAAAATTCTGTCCCAGGAAACTGGTTACAATGACGCCGCCCTGATGTTTATGTACCGGAGTGGATTAAATGCTGAAATCCTGGATGAGTTGGCCAGGACCTCCCCCCCCCGCTGACCTACCAGGGCTCATCCGGCTATGCCTACAGATAGATCACCGGATGGAAGGAAGGCGCCTGGAAAGGAAGCAGGAGGTCCCGAGATACTCAGCCTCGGCATCCCGCAACAAGACCCTTCCCACTGCAGGGATGGCAGGTAATGCAACTGAGGGACAGGGAGGGGCTAGGCCAAGACTGTCGGAAGAAGAAAAGGAAAGACGATGCCAGGAACGTTTATGCTTTTACTGTTCAAAGCCGGGCCATGTGGCCAGAGACTGTGGACTGAAAGGGGGGAAAGCCGAGCCATCGGGAAACTAGAACACCCAGTCCACGTGCAGGCCGGTGGACTGGGGGCAGCGTTGTATAAAGGCCCCCCAACGATCCAATCTCCCTCAAAGGGGGTGTTGGTCTTGCCTATTCGGATTACAACTTCCAGAGGAGTGGTGTTTAATTCCACTGCCTTAATTGACAGTGGAGCCTCCACAAATTTTATTGATGCAAAGTTAGTCAAGCGTCATGGAATTTCCCGGTGGAAACTGGACGCTCCCCTAGCTGTGGAGACTATCGATGGGAGACCCCTGAAGTCAGGAGGGGTGACACAAGCCACAGAGGAAGTGAAACTTCAAATCCCTGGGCACGAAGAGTTCATTTCGCTATACGTGTCAGATCTCTCGAACTTTGAGGTGATTCTGGGAATGCCCTGGCTAGCAAAGCATGAACCCAAAATAAGTTGGAAGGAGGCGGTGGTGTGGTTCACCTCACAGTATTGCCAGGAGAACTGTCAACCTGAAGGAATCAAGAACACCTTAGCGGGGGCAGTGCAAGAGATCGAGCAAGTTACCCTGCCGCCAAAGTATGAAGAATTCAAAGATGTGTTTGATGAAAAAGAGGCAGAGACTTTACCCCCCCACCGCCCTTACGACTGTGCGATTGACCTAGTGCCAGGAGCCAGCATCCCATCAGGGAGAATCTACTCTCTCACAGAGAATGAGAGGGAGGCCCTGAAGGAATTCCTGGATAAAAACCTGAGGCGAGGATTCATACGCCCCTCACAATCCCCTGCTGGAGCGCCACTATTGTTTGTGAAAAAGAAGGGGGGGGAACTCAGACCCTGTAACGACTATCGCGCATTGAACCAGATCACCATCCCCAACAGCTACCCGCTGCCCCTGATCTCAGAGTTGCTGGACCGACTGCGCTCTGCAAAAATCTTCACGAAGTTGGATTTGAGAGGAGCGTACAATCTGATCAGAATGAAGGAGGGAGATGAATGGAAAACAGGATTCTTGACCGCTTACGGACAGTATGAATACCTGGTCATGCCGTTCGGGCTTTGTGGAAGTCCAGGAATTTTTCAAAAATTCATGAACGACGTGTTTAGAGACTTGTTGGACACGTATGTAATCTGTTACTTAGATGATATCCTGGTGTTCTCAAAGAACCAGGAAGACCACGAGCAGCATGTGAAGACGGTGTTGAAGAGACTGAGAGAAAATCACCTGTATGCTAAATTAGAGAAATGTGGATTTGACCTCCAGTCTCTAGACTTCCTTGGATATCGAATCTCAGCGGAAGGCATGGAGATGGACCCAGGGAAAGTAAGCTGCATATTGGACTGGAGCCAACCTGTCACCAAAAAGGATGTACAACGGTTTTTGGGGTTTGCCAATTATTACAGAAAGTTCATTCCAGGGTTTTCCAAATTAACAGCTCCTCTGACTGACTGTTTAAGGGGGAAGAAGAAGTTTCAATGGACAGAGAATGCCACCGAGGCCTTTGAGGAGCTGAAGAGAAGGTTTGCTACTGAGCCCATTCTGCGCTTTGCTGATCCGAACCGCCCTTTCGTAGTGGAAGCAGATGCTTCAGATTTTGCCATCGGGGGGGTCCTGCTACAATTAGACCAAGAAGGGAAGGAGCTGCACCCCTGTGCGTACTTCTCTTGGAAGTTAAAGCCTGCAGAGAAGAACTACACAGTTTGGGAGAAGGAGCTGCTGGCCATCAAGGACTCTTTTGAAAACTGGAGACAATACCTAGAGGGGACCTCTCATCGAATTGAAGTGCGCTCCGACCACAAGAATCTTGAAAGCCTCCAAACCGCCAGAAAGCTGAACCAGAGACAGATAAGATGGTCCCAGTTCTTCACTAGGTTTAACTTCCAGATTACTTACCATGCCCAAGCCAAAAACCAGAGAGCGGATGCCTTATCCAGACAGCCACAGTACAAAGAAAGTGAATCCGAGGACCAGCCTCAGTACGTAATCCCGCCAGAGAAATTAACGTTGGGAGTATGCCAGCCTTCATGGGAAGAGGAACTCAAAAAGGCACAAGAAGAAGATGCAGACATGCTAAAATATCAGCAGGAGACGGGACAAGGTCAAGACTCAGAAGTAACCTTTCACTGGAGAAATGGACTGTTATGGTTCAAAACCACCAGATATGTGCCAGAAGGGGAATTAAGGCTCAGAATCCTACGCCAGTGTCATGATTCCATCACAGCGGGACACTTTGGGATTTACAAGACCATTCAGAACGTGGCCAAGGACTTCTGGTGGCCTAAAATGCGTCGGGATATTGAGAGTTATGTAAAGTCCTGCTCTGTCTGTCTGCGGACAAAAACACAAACAGGGACACCAGCAGGACTGTTACAACCGTTGCCTGTCCCACACGAACCCTGGAAGGACCTCTCCATGGATTTTATAACTGATCTACCCAAGTCCCAAGGAATGACAGCCATCTTAGTAGTGGTGGATCTACTTACCAAAATGGCACACTTTCTTCCTTGTGCAGGGGCCTTAGAGACTAAAGAAACGGCCAAGTTATTCATAAAAGAAGTCTACCGGCTGCATGGATTGCCAAACAGCGTAGTCTCAGACCGAGGAACTCAGTTCACAGCCAGATTTTGGAGAGCAATGTGGAAACAGTTGCAGACGGAATTAAAACTCTCCTCCGCCCATCACCCCCAGACAGATGGGCAGACGGAACGCTTGAACGCCGTTTTGGAAAGATATTTACGAAGTTATGTGTCCTATCAACAGACTGACTGGGTATCATATTTACACTTTGCAGAGTTCGCCTACAACAATTCTCTGCACTCCAGCACTCAACAAACCCCGTTCTTCGCTAATTATGGATTCCATCCTAAAGTCTTTCCAAGCAGCTCAGAAGGAATGCTGGTACCGGCAGCTGAGAACTTCCTTAAGGAATTGCAAGCGGCGCAACAGACACTGAAACAGCAGTTAAACGAAGCCAAAACGGAGTACAAGCGAGTTGCTGACCTGCACAGGAAGGAGGGCCCCCCCCTTCAACCGGGAGACCAGGTATGGCTGTCCACCCACTTCCTCCAGATGCCGGGCAAATGTAGAAAATTACAAGACAAGAGGGTGGGTCCTTTCGAAATAGAAACTCAAATCAATCCCGTGGCATACCGACTGAAGCTGCCTGACATGTTTAAAATACATCCTGTGTTCCATCGATCCCTCTTAACGAAAGCCGCCCCTCCCAGTGAGTTACGGCCGGAGGAACCTCCCGGAGCTCCACTCCTGGTAAATGAGCAGTTTGAGTTTGAAGTTGAGGAGATCTTAGATTCCAGGATCAGACGCCACAAGCTGCAGTACTTGATTCACTGGAAAGGCTATGGGGTGGCTGACAGATCATGGGAAGATGCAGCTGATGTGCATGCTCCAGAATTGGTAAAACTTTTCCATCAACGTTTTCCCCACCGTCCCAAGCCAGACAAGGGGAGGGGGGCACAGCCTGGGAGGGGGGATGGTGTTGGAAGGCAGAGCTGGGGTCCCAATCCCGGGGAGCTGGATCCCGG
This sequence comes from Rhineura floridana, assembly GCF_030035675.1. Lineage (NCBI taxonomy): Eukaryota > Metazoa > Chordata > Lepidosauria > Squamata > Rhineuridae > Rhineura > Rhineura floridana. The sequence continues at coordinate 189,796,547 of NC_084480.1, forward strand.
AGAGTTGGGAGAAGAGTATTCGGATGGATGGCAGAGGGAAGGGGGAGGAACCTCCCCCCTTTGGAGCGAAGACGAAACAGAGGAACTGCCAGTGATAAGGTCGCTTAGCGACGGGGAGCCTGAGCCCTCCCTGGACATTCTCACGCCTCCCCCTCTTTCAGGCTCAGAGCAAGAGGGGAAAGAGGGAGGGCTGCTCACAGCCGAAAAGCGGGGAGGCAGTTTACCATCAGCCCCTCCCCTATCCCCCATCCTGGAATCGGAAACTTCAGAAGAGGAGGGGGTGATGCTTCCCCCCTCACCGCGCACACGCAGACAGCTGAAAAGACAGGAGAGAAGGGGGGGAAGGCGGGCAGTACCTGAGGGGCAGTTAAGGAGGAGTGAAAGATTGCGCGCCCGTTTGGCCCCTTCTTAAAGAACAGGCGGGAAGAAGTCCCTTGCTCTGTCAACTTTCTCCCAATGCCGCAGGACCTGTATCCCTGTATTGCTTCATGAGAAAATGCAGTCTTTGTTTGGACATTACCCTAATAAAACACGAATTAACTACAGCCGTTGGTCTGGTTCCTGAGTCACATCCTGGGCCTGACAACCAGCAGCCCTTCAAATAGAGGATTGCCCTCTGTCAAGGACAGATGATCACCCTAGTTGTTGAACAGTCCTTTGACCGTGTCTAAACTTGGAAGAAAGTAGCCAAGGTGTGTAATGGGGGGGCGGGGGGCAAGGAGAGGTTGTCCTTGGATTCAGGAGTTATGCTGGGTATCAGGCAGTCTTTAGGGGCTGGGTTTAGCCCACCAGGCTCTGGTTATCTGACCCTACTGTTTAACATTTTGTTATCATTGTTGATGTATTGTGTGGGTGCCGAGCTCACATTAGCAAGGGATCAAGCTAGAAAGGCATGTGATGCAATAGGCATGATGAGAACATGACCTATATTGGTTTTATGAGGGAACTGGAACTGGCTCCAAACACATTAGCAACACATAAAGATCAGAGCTAGATTAGTTTATCTGCGGTTGCCCCCTTTGGATAAGCACAATGTCTATATGGCAAGCAGGAATCCTACCCTCAACTACAGCCCTGAAACGATAACAGAATCCTAAAATTACAAAGGCTGGATTATAAAGTCCCCTTCACAAAGCCAGCAGACAACCATTCCCAAGTTCATCCTATAACAGACTACATAGGCTGCTTTGTTGGGAGAATGGCTGAGATGTATCATTTGCTCTGACAATCCAGTAAATGACAACCCTTCAGGACTGGGGCAAAGATAAGAGGATCATTGGGTTGCCAGTGAATATCACACACATTCGCCCAGCCTGATCATCCTGTCTTTGGAATGTAGTGCATAGGGATCTGTGGCATGTCTGGTCTTCAACACGGATATTTATGGCCTCTTCTATAAGCAGGTGGCAAGTGGGATGGCCTGAGGAATAGGAGAACATCAGCCACACCCATTGAACATTTGGTCTGAAAGGCAGTGTGTGTTTGCTTCCCAATCCCCCAGGCCTTGATTAAGGTGTAAAAGTGTATGGGTTGCAATCTTTTCCCAAACCTCCATCATTTTCATTCCTCCTGCTATCTTCAAGAACCTTGAAGGGCTTAACATGTGATGTCAGACACATGTTTAAACAAGTGTGCTTAACCTGGCTGCTTTTATTTTGAAGAAACCCCTCCAGAACACATTCCACGTCTGGACCCCATGGCTGCTTTTTTCTCCAAAATAAAAACAGCTAAGTTAAGCATGCTTGCTTAAACCTATGCCTAACGCTGAATGTAGTTTGACCCTAAGCTACTGCAGAGAGGTTTTATACAGCCCAGCAGGCCACACCCACTGCACGATTGCAAGAGCTCCTGTTGACTCACAGAACTGGGTGCTTTGCAGGGCTGCCCTCCATGTTCAGGCAAGGCTCTTTGAGCTGGATATGGCTGTGTTATTGTGAGCAATTCTTGCCGGAGGCTTGGAAGCTTGCTGGAACCATGTCTTCCCAGCTGCATTCATAGAAACCTTCTGCTGAATGTTTTGTTTCATTCATTACATATGTTCTGCATCTTCTACCCAGATTTCTATATGTCCAACATTCATAATCACCCTTCAGAAGTTCCCCCATCTTTGGATACTTTTATATTTATTTATTTATTTATTTATTTATGTATTGCATTTGTGTACTGCCCCGTAGCCGAAGCTCTCTGGGAGGTTTACAACAATTAAAAACATTAAAAACAAATATACAAATTTAAAAACACATTTTTTAAAATGTGTTTTTAAATTTGTATATTTCTTTTTAATGTTTTTAATTGTTGTAAACCGCCCAGAGATGAGCCCTTTGCATCAATGGCATTTTTGTGTAGGTCAGTTGTAAAGCACATGCTTTGCATTAAGAAGACCTCAGGTTCAACCCCCAGCATCTGCAGGTAGGGGTGAGAAAGATGTCTGTCTGAAGCCCTGGAGAGCTGCTGCCACTTAATGTACCTAGATGGACCAATGGTATGGCTTGATATAAGGCAGCTTCCAGACCTCACTCATCATAGTTTCAAAAGTGAATGTGTTGGACTTGGTTGAATACAACTCTAGATTCCATTGCCACAAAACTGCTACATGTTTTTTAAAAAAGCGAATGTGCTCAGAAGTAGCAGCACCTTGGCAATTGCTGGAGAGATTGTGTTTGTTAAAGTTAGAGGGTTGTATCCAATTCCAGAGCTTGGAAAAGTTACTTTTTTGAACTACAACTCCCATCAGCCCAATCCAGTGGCCATGCTGGCTGGGGCTGATGGGAGTTGTAGTTCAAAAAAGTAACTTTTCCAAGCTCTGTCCAATTCAGTTCTACACAGAGTACACCTATTACAATTAATAAACCTAAGTTACTTATGACCATTAATTTAAATGAGTCTCCCTGAGTAGGCCTAACGTTGGATTCAAACCAAAATGCTTTCAGTTCACCTAAAATGTGAAGTATGCATATCACAAATCGTAGTATATGTGCCAGGTTTGATTGTAACACCTCATTACCTGTGTTCATGAAGTGGAAGCCATACTTTTAGCACTGAATAATGTGTAAACCTGTGTGTGAGGTTATGTCTCCAAAGCCCAGGTCCCATTCTGAAACAAACACTTGTTTTTTAAACTAAGAACTTGTTAACATAACAAATCTCTCTCTCTTTTAAAAATGTATTTATTAGGAGTTCTGCCCCTGCTCACTTCACTCAGAAACCCTGCCTACCTGCCATCCACCCCCTCCCTTTACCCCTGGTCAAAGCTAACCCACCTCTTTCTGTGCCTGCCTCTGTCTCCATCTCCCTCCTCTGCTGGCCCAACAGCTCTCAGAAGTCTGCTACCACACTGTAGTGTGCAGTACCACCTGTCAGCAGCCAAGCAAATTGCTGTTTGATGACATCCTTAGGCAAATATATTGTAGTTGATTTTCCCATTCAAAAACGTGATGCAATTGAAATAAACAACAATAACAAACATTGGAGTGCCAAGTCTTTTACAAACTCTGTCATCAGTTTATACATCATAGAAAATCTGACCCCTTGCGCATATATATTGTTCCAAAGACATCCATAGCTTTGTAGTGACACCAGTGCAGGCATTCCTTTGCCATTCCTTTGCCAATATGTAGAACAAAGGGCTTTCATTTGACAGCAAATTTGTCTTTGGTTTTGGGGCCTCTGCTGGCCCTGTGGTGTTAGGTAGGTTTTTCATATTATGCCATTTGCCAGACTTGCTCTGTCTAGTCTTTCACAGGAAAATTGTTGTTTTCCAGTAGTGCTCACTGATTGAGCTTCTACCAATAAATAAATATATGACTATATCTCTCTACTAATTGCCCCTTTTGAATCTCTGAAATGGATAACAAAGCCAGTGTTTGGTCAGGAATCACTGTTTGCCCCCATCACGCTTGACATAAAGCTAAATGCGATATGCCAGAATCTTTGTACTTCTCCACATGACCATCAAAGGTGAAACAGAGTTCCGTTTTCTGTACCACCCCCTCCAGCACTGCAAAGCCTCCATGCCTGCAAAATGCAGTGAAGAAAGAGGTTGCTAATATTTGACAGTGGTGACTGTGAGAGCAGAAGACAAGGAAGGGCTCTAGCTGATAATAAATATCTCTGAACATTCAAGACAAAGAATATTTTGTATGTAGTTGTTTCCTACAGTGAATAAAACAGCAACTTTAACGTAATGGGTAATGCTCTGGTCATTTATACAACTAAAGAGAGAAGGGAACATTACTTATTTATTTATTTAATTATTTTTAAATCGCCTAATACTAAGTGATCTCTAGGACACTTGCCACAGATTTAAAAACATACAGAAATCTAAAACAAGAATCATAGATAAAAACACATACAATCAATAAAATCTACTTTTCAATACAGTAAAAGCCAAACACAGACATACATAAGAGCCAATAAGAACTTCGAAACCAACCAAATAACAAAAAGAATAATTGGGACAGCACACATCAAGGGCCAAAGGCCTGAGAAAAGAGGAAGGTCTTTGCCTGGTGCTTAAAGATGGATAGAAATGGCTCCAGGTGTGTCTTGCTTGGCAGAGCATTCCAAAATGCTAGCTTTCCCTGGTGTCAGGTTTTTATATGTTTGTTTATATATATGTGACATACTTGTCAAAACTGTGAATACGAAGGAACAATAATACAGGATTGAGGTGCCATTTTGGGGAGACCCTGCAGACAAGTTCTCCTTCAGCATCATCTTTTGAAAACATGTATGCTTGTTCCTCAGGAGCATCTATTTCTCTAGCCAGCTCACAGGCTTGACAAACTGTGGCCAAAGAACTACACAAGCACTGTCGTTCTGTACATCCAAGGAGATTTTGGCTTGTGCTTCTTGAACACCACACCTCTGTGCCACAAGGCAAACTGCTTTTGAACCTGAGGAAACTTCCAAAAATAACTTGTGATAAGGCATGCGGTTCTGCTGTTCAAAGTAAAATAATCTGACTGAGCAAGTCCAAACTCTCGGATGTGCCTGAAGGAGCTCTTTTGATCCTAACCACAGTGATTGTAGTTATAAATGGGCCTATGTACTAGCTGTGCATGGCAAAAGCCCAATTACTTTAGCTTCCTCACCCCTCCCCGCAAGGGGATGACAATCCTGTATTGATAACATTGCTGTTGTTATTCTGAGGCATTGAAAACAAATCAAAATCTCTTCAACATAATTTTGGGGGACGTGAATGGATTCCAAGAGCAGGCCTTTGCAGCCTGTTGACTCAATCACTTTCTCCTGCTATTGAATTGTGAAATAGCGCCCAATATCTAGTGTTCTTCAGTATGGAAAATGTTTACAAAGTAAAGAAATGTGAAAACCTAGCAAAATTGAAACTTGTTGCAGCCTTATAAATCCTGGGCTGCTTTTCAGTGGCAGGAGCTTGGAGGGCAGAAATTACTGGGTTGTGTTATTTTTAGTCATTTAGCCATGTTTTAATCAACATTTTGGACAATAATTGGATTGTTGCCTGACCCAAGCTTTGAGATGTAATGAGCTTTGCATTTACATTTAAGTAAACGTTTTGTCTCTGTTTTTGCAGACCTGATGTGTGTTAATTTCATTGCATATTTCCCTGTGGAAAGAGCATTTCAATTCATTGAATAACTGGCCACTAGTATGTACATGCTTATCCTTAAATGGGTATCACTGTTTGCATTCTAACAGAAAAATAAAGAGATAAAAATCAATTCCAGTGAACTAATTAACCCAGTGAACTCTCTGTAGGGGTTGAAGTCTGAAGAAAGAGCCTCCAGGCAACTGTAAATAGAGCAATAGGTCACTGAAAGCTCATCTATTAGAATCCAGTGAATTAGTTATAGTAGTCTGCCATAATGATTTGTGATTTTGAAAACAAGAGGTTCAGCACCACACAGCTTATTAAATAAGAAATAGGATGGATGGCTTCACACAGAGAGACATACATGCATACATTTATATTTGATATTTAGATTCAACTTTAATGACAGTTGGATTTAGTTGACGCAAGTAATTTAGGACAGAACTAGAGAAAACCTTGGTGGCCCACTTCAAATGAGGGTTGCGCCAAACAGAAAAAAATCAAGCCAGACACTATGGTGATTTTAATCAGAAAAGCAGTGGGTGGGAGTGCTGAACCCTTTCTTTACCCATTCATCTCCTGCCCCCATTGCTTCTCCCTAGCCTCTTTTCACCTACACAAGACTCTGAGACTGAAAGTAAACCAAACTACAAAAAAGAAAGGTTGGAAGGGTATTTCAGGAAAAGGAGCACAGGGCAGAAGGCTTTAGCAATCTCTTCTGCCTGCTAATTTTCTAGTTGAAATTGCTTCCACTTTACTTTGCAACGGCAAAGGATCTGCTACCATCACCTCTCCTTTTGACACTACTAGTGTCTTTATTCCACATGTTTACTCATAACTATCCTCCCTTCCCGAGTTCATTAGGATTCACTCCCTAGTAAGTGTGCTTAGGATTACGCTTGAATTGAAAGTAAACTGTCAAATGCATAGAGACATTGTGGTTGATCTACACTGTGTCTTATGTAACAACGAAACCTACATTGCAGGATTTCTCAAAGTAATTGAATAACAAACAATAGCAGTATATGAATGCGAATATAACTTCTGCTTTTTGTGAACAGGGAAGGAAAATCAAAGTTGTCATGAATTCATTACCTCAACATATGCCTCTACAGGTATATCTTCTCTTTGATTGCTCTTCTAAAAATCAGATTTTTAAAGTTTTCTCTTTTTTTAACAGCAGACTGACAGAATTCTGCTACATATCAGTCTGAGCATAGCAACCAGAACTCCAGAAATCACCTAGCAGTGTTTTAACAAGAGAGGATTAGGGCAATGCCTGTAAAATTCGGTTGCATTCTTAATCAGTTGGGATTTAAAAGATTGCTCAGTCTTAAAGAATCACCTCATGTTTTACTTCCTGCTGAAAGCATGATCTACTAATCCTGTAACATTCCTGGATTAAGGATGTGTGAATGCCAGGCTCCTTATAGGCAATTTCCACTAGTAGGAATTTGAGGATCTAATGTTTCTTTGCTGAATTACAATTAAACTATGTAGCCTTCTACAACTGTTCTATTTTGGTTTGAAGCCTGTATAATGGTCAATGTGGCTTTGGAACACTGCAGAGAAGGTCCATCCTTTGAACACCTCTTCTATATATGGAAAGAGGTGCTGTTTTGTGAGCATGAACTGGATGACAAAAGTCTACCAAGTACTCTAAGAGCTTTACTGTGACTCATCATGCGCTCAGGAATCATGTGCCAAAAGTAATGCCTTACTCATCACTCATTAAGTGACCATCCAGTGTTCACTGAACTGCATACACCTTTGGAGAATCTGTGCTTCTAGTCAGGAGTAAACCAGATTACTTCTCATTGTTCCACACAGGCCTGCTTCAGATGTTTCGTTGGCAATATGGCAGCTCTTGTAAGAGCCACATGGGAAGCTGTTTGTGTGAAGCTTCTGTGCTGTTCCTCTGACTTCAATTACACCACTTTACTGCCTGAGGAAAAAAGAAGAGGAATTATACTGGTGTGGATAAATTGGACAAACTGCCCATGGAGACACAGCTCTTAATTAAGCTTAACTAAGCTAAACAACACAGCTCTTCTTAACTAAGGATGGATGAATTTTGTCAATTTCAGTTTCTAATTTTTCCAATCTTAAATTCAGTTCTTCATATTTCCACATCAGTTTGTGAATTCTTTTTTTTAAAAAAAATGAATATCTGTCAGCATTTTAGTGTGGATTTCTTCTAATAAACACATTTTTGTATGTAATATACACGTTTTTGCAAGCAATTTTTCCTAATCTAGTGCATTTGTGTATGTTATTTTCACCAATGTATGCATTTTATTGGAGAATTACTTGGTTGGCATTGCAAAATGTGTAGTGTGAATTTCAATGGATATCTGCATTAAGGTTCACATATTGTTTCAGGAGGTACTAATTAGGTAGAGTCATATTTAAAGGCAAACAAAATTGAATTTCTCCCCCCCCCATCCCTACTCATAACAGAATGTTTTATTTTTGGCAGCTACAGTGCTACAAGTGTGCCATATGCTTAGCTAGCATCTCTGAATATGTGATCATTTCATAGGGGAAGTTTTTTGTGTGAGGAGTGTCCTGGGCACTACTCCAGTTTGCAGGGGGGCATGAGCTGATACCTCCAAGAGACCCACTCATAACCATTGGAACAAGGGAAGTAATTGTGTCATCCCGGTGACCAATATGATCAACATTTTTACATGCTGCTGATGTGATGTGGGACTCCAATCACCAGGGAGTGGTTCCTGATGGCAATCTTTTGCTCTCATTCTACTGAAATATAAACTAACACTTCTGTTAAATGACCAGGGTTCCTTGGCATATTTACTTAGAAGTAAGTCCCAGTGAGTTCTGTGGGAACTGTTCTCAAGTAAGCATGCCTAGGGTCACAGCCTTGATGGTATGTGAGAGAATTTCTGTTTCCTTGAGTGAATGTTTGTTTTTTATTACTGTGTCCAGACTTTTGGGATGGGATGGGCTTTACAAATTAATATACAATATTAGTAGTTTTTCTGCAGCAGTTGTGTTCTAATCAATGGGGATTTTGCTTAAGAATTTACTGATATTATTGAACCTCAGATTGTTACACATTTTAAACAAAACATCAGCTGTGCATGTTCTAAATGGGACTGGGTTTGGGCTTTTTTTGTAATATGGTATGAATATTGTTGCGCGCCTCCCCCAATCTCCGAGCAGTGAGATTTCGGGGGTCCTAGCACCCATCCAGGGTTTGGTTTCCTTTGGGAAGAAGATCAGCGGACACTGCGGTGTCTTTATGAAATATGGTTTGTTTATTTACACACATTCCAACCTGAGCTCAAGAATGGAAGGGTTCAATGCATCAGCAGTCCAATATCCAGCTTTTCCATCTGGGTGCAGGGGCATCCTATAGACATGATGCAGAGGGATAGCCTCTCTGCATGCCTGCAGCCCCAGCCATTCTTTAGAACACACTCTAAAACTACCAGCACACACCTCCTGCTAGCTGCCAGGAGTCGGGGGAAGGCTCTCCTACAGAGTTTCAATCACAAAAGGGGTCTTCCTAGCCCATTCTCCATTGCTAGGCAACTGATTGGCCCATTATCTTACCTGGCCAATCTATTTGGTTAACAAAAGAGATACATCTGGCTAGCACAGCCAGCCCCCAGGGCATAGGATTCCAAATCAGAGGCTGGAAAGGTGACCCATAGAAATCATCCATTCCAACCCCCCCATGCTCATAACAATATTTATGTGGTCAAATCATAACCATCAAACAAACACAGCCACTATCATTCTGGTTTCTCAGACCCATGGCAGACTTCTTGCTCTTTCCCAAGCACATGAAATCTTGCAGGCATCTTGATGAATTGTTTTCCAAGCATTTCCTTTGGGTATACAAGGAATGCTGACTATTCATGAAACTGGTAGCTGTACAAAAGATGCTTCTTGGTTGCACGGTCAGCAGAAATGTTTGAACTGAGTAGCTGCTTATCTTCTGAATGGAATTTCCTGTTAGTACACTTTTCAGCCCCCTTCTGCACAAAAAGAACAACAAACGTTAAGCGACTTTGTCAATGTATTATGCCGTAATATGACAAGGGAGATTTCATCTCATACAGTACTTATTTCTTAAAACTGTTTATTCCTTGTGAATAGGGGCCCCATGTTAGATGGGGGGAACATAAGAACCAAGATTTCAGATAGAGAGGCAAGATTCCAATCGAGCTTTTGAAGCCTGCCCTTGGATATGTTGTTGTCAGGTGCCTCCAAGTCGACTACGACTTACGGCGACCCTATGAATCAGTGACCTCCAAGAGCATCTGTCATGAACCACCCTGTTCAGATCTTGTAAGTTCAGGTCTGTGGCTTCCTTTATGGAATCAATCCATCTCTTCTTTGGCCTTCCTCTTTTTCTACTTCCTGCTGTTTTTCCAAGGATTATTATATTTTCTAATGAATCATGTCTTCTCATTACGTGTCCAAAGTATGATAACCTCAGTTTCATCATTTTAGCTTCTAGTGATAGTTCTGGTTTAATTTGTTCTAACACCCAATTATTTGTCTTTTTTGCAGTCCATGGTATCCGCAAAGCTCTTCTCCAACACCACATTTCAAATGAGTTGATTTTTCTCTTATCCACTTTTTTCACTGTCCAACTTTCACATCCATACATAGAGATCAGAAATACCATGGTCTGAATGATCCTGACTTTAGTGTTCAGTGATACATCTTTGCATTTGAGGACCTTGTCTAGTTCTCTCACAGGTGCCCTCCTCAGTCCTAGCCACCTTCTGATTTCTTGACTATTGTCTCCATTTTGGTTAATGATTGTGCCAAGGTATTGATAATCCTTGACAAGTTCAATGTCCTCATTGTCAACTGTAAAGTTGCATGAATCTTCTGTTGTCATTACTTTAGTCTTTTTGGCGTTCAGCTGTAGTCCTGCTTTTGTGCTTTCCTCTTTAACTTTCATCAGCATTCGTTTCAAATCATTACTGGTTTCTGCTAGTAGTATGGTATCGTCTGCATATCTTAAATTATTGATATTTCTCCCTCCAGTTTTCACACCTCCTTCTTCTTGGTCCAATCCTGCTTTCCGTATGATATGTTCTACGTATAGATTAAATAAATAGGGTGATAAAATACATCCCTGTCTCACACCCTTTCCAATGGGGAACCAATCGGCTTCTCCATATTCTGTCCTTACAGTAGCCTCTTGTGCAGAGTATAGGTTGCGCATCAGGACAATCAGATGCTGTGGCACTCCCGTTTCTTTTAAAGCATTCTATAGTTTTTCATGATCTCTAGACAGTCAAAGGCTTTGCTGTAATCTATAAAGCACAGGGTGATTTTCTTCTGAAATTCCTTGGTCCGTTCGTGTGCATTTGAAGTGCATTTGTTGTGGCTTCTTTTTTATACTGTATAACTCTAGCAATGTTATTAACACAGATCAGTCACCCCATTTTGTTTTAATTTTAGAAAAGGATTTGTGCCTTTGGCATGCATACCTATTTCATTGTTTATTAAAATAGTCACTCAGATGTATCCAACTAAAGAATTTCACTAGTGCAAAAAATTAACTGCACAATGGAACTTCCCTGCCAGCTCCTCTCCTTGCATGCCCCCTGTGTGCCCCATAAATCTGCTTTGGAGGGTTGGGGGAAACCCTGGAACAGGTATAGGGGGGCACAGGGAGAGGAGAGGGTGGGGAAGTTCTATTGCAAAGCTCAAATTCCATGTGCTGGCAGAACTGTTTAACCCCTTGTGTGCAGAGGTGATGAGAGATGGACAGAGTTGTTAAGTCTTATAATGCTTCCAAAAGATTACAGTAGGGCCCCGCTTTGCGGCGCTCCACTTTGCAGCGTTCCACCAATACGGTGGTTGTCAATTGCAGAAAGGCCCTGCTCCTACGGCACTTGTTCCACTTTTACGGCATTTTTCGGGCATCAGGCACCATTTTAGACAATGTTAGTCAATGCGTTCCGCTTTATGGCGGATTTCGCTTTGTGGCGGCAGTCCGGAATGGAACCTGCCGTCTGAGCAGGGCCCTGCTGTATAGGTTCTCAGGTTAGAGGGTGGAAATGGAAGCTGCTCTTTGTACCTTTATTATTTATTATTATTTATCAATTTGATTTATATCCCGCCCTTTCTTCCAGTAAAACAGACATCAAAATATATTAAAACACAACAACCATTAAAAACATATTAAAACAAAAAAAATCTTTAACAACATTTTAAGAAAAGCTTTAAAAACATTAAAAAAAGGTTTAAAAAATATTAAAAAGCAATTCCAACACAGATGCAGACTGGGATAAGGTCTCTACTTAAAAGGCTTGCTGAAAGAAGAAGGTCTTCAGTAGGTGCTGAAAACATAACAGAGATGGTGCCTGTCTAACATTTAAGGCGCCACTACACTAAAGGTCCGTTTCCTATGTTGTGCGGAATGGGCCTCCTGATAAGATGGTATCTGCAGGAGGCTCTCACCTGCAGAGTGCAGTGATTGACTGGGTATATAAGGGATAAGATGGTCATTCAGGTATCCTGGTCCCAAGCTATATAGGGATTTATGCACCAAAACTAGAACCTTGAACTTAGCCCGGTAGGTAGTAGGTAGCCAGTGCAATTCTTTCAGTAGCAGAGTGACATGTTGGTGATAACCTGCTCCAGTGAGTAATCTTGCTGCTGCATTTTGCACCAGCTTCAGCTTCCAGACCAACCTCAAGGATAGCCCCACACAGAGCGCATTACAGTAATCCAACCTGGAGGTTACCAGTGCATGGACAACAGCAGTCAAGCTATCCCTGTCCAGAAACGGTCGCAGCTGTCTTACCAACCGAAGCTCGTGAAAGGCACTCCTTCAGTGTCTGTACCTGCTATCTGAATGATACCAATGGCCACAAGTGGGGAACTTTAGATCCAGGAGCCAAATCATAGTTTTTTATTTCAGCTATTTATATACCACTTGATCACTGAAGTTTCTACATGGTGTGTTTAAAAATGACAAAAACCATATAGTTGATAAAATCAGTTAAAATTAATCATAAAAACAGAACACTTCCTTAAAAGGCCTGCTGGAATAGAAAGGTCTTTGTCAAACACCTGAGGTTTAACAGGAAGGGGGTCTGTCTGATCTTAGGCAGGAGGGAGTTCCACAGAACTGGGCCCACAGTACGGAATGCATGGCTTCTGGTGAATATGAGTCATGCATATGAGCACAGTGGAACCACTAGCAGAGACTCCCCTGAAGATCACAGTGATCAGGCAGGGAAATCTGGAATCAGATCGTCCTTAATGTTTCCTCGACCCAAGTTGTTAAGGGCCTTCTAAATTAATACAAGAACCTTGAACTTGGCCCACTCACATATGGGCAGCCAATGCAAGCTTTTTACCACTGGAGTTGTGCTAATGGTAGTCTTTCCCCACCAATGTGGCCCTTGAGTCCTCTCTATCTGGCCCTTGGGAAACTCCCCAGGTCACATTCCCCACCGGTCCTGTTTTGCACCCTTCTTGAGTGTTTTTGACAGGCTGGAATGTGTCCTTGAATTCTGATAATGCCTTCTGCTTGCCTGGATGGAGGATAGAGAGGGGTGTGCAAGTGTATGTAGAAACTAGCCGACTGCAGAAAGGTAAATTTATATTTGTTTTTCTGTCCTCTTTTGCCTCTGTCCCCCCTATTACTGGCATGTGACCCCCAAAAGGTTTCTCAGATGGAAAAAGCTTCTAACACTTCTAACATAGGCTCTGTCATTAAAAGGGTGCTCATGGTAGATTGCAGAGATAGGATATATCATATGCGAGAGGAAATTATCTCTACAGGTAACTTTGGACTTGTTACTACAGAGATATAAACAGGAAGGGCATGTAGGTTTCTCAAAAGTTACTTCACATGCTGTGTAAAATGCTATGCTCTTTCCTGGTACCGTTAAAGGTACTGATTTTAATCTACAACACTCAAAATGCCTTAAACCCAATATGACATTTATTCAGTATATTTAGACCCTACTTTTCAGCCAAGAATGGCTTTAATTGCACCAGCAGGACTTTTAGAGCTGCTCCCTATGCCCGAAAGACCCTGGCAAATGGTGACCATGATTTCATCACTGACCTCGCCTCTTCACAGGGGAAAATGACAGCTTTGTTTGTCATGGATGCTTTGACTAAAATAGCTCATTTCATTCCATGCTTGGGGCTCCCAAATGCCCGAGAGATTGCTCAACTATATGTTCAGAACATCTACCGTCTACATGGACTTCCAGACAGCCCAGTTTCGGATTGGGGTCTGCAATCGCTCTTTGCTTACACTGGAGTAACCTCCTGATCCCCATAGGATACAAGAGGTGCTGCCACCACTGTCTATAGAGGTGGATGGGCAAGAGGAGTACGAGGTGGAGCAGATTTTGGACTCGCGGAAACACAGAGGGTGATTGCAGTACTTGATTCATTGGAAGGGATATGATCAGACAGAGCATTCTTGGGAATCAGCTACTGATGTCCATGCGCTGGATCTGATGAGAGAATTCCACGAAGCCTACCCAGATAAGCCCAAGCCCATGGGGTGGAGGGAAATGGAGCATGGAGGGGGGATGATGTTGTGCCCTAGACTGAGGGGGAGCTAGATCGGTGAGTGGAGTCAGATGAGGACGATGTTTCTTGGGAAGCAGGAGGAAGAGTAGTGGGGAGTGTGTGTTCTGGCAGACCCCAAACTCCCATGCCCAGCGCTTCCACAGATGCAGTTCCTGCCCCTCCTGTGAATCCAATGCCAGAGAGTTGGGAAAAGACTCCCTGATCACGCCATCCACTGCCACGCAGCAATCCCCGCTGGACACTTCAAATGCTTCCCAGCCAATCAGCATTCAGCTTCCAGAGCCCCCACTGTCACCTAGCGAAGCCCCCCTGTCCGATGTGCCATCTGAGACTCACCCCATGCGAGGAGGCACAAGAAGAGAGACTTTCAAAAGGTGAAACTCAGGCAGAGCAGCCGCTTGCACACAAAACCTTCCCTACTTAAGTCAGTGCCTTCCGAGGCACAAGCGCTGAGTCGACTTTCCCCAAACTCTGCAGACACTGCTTAGTTAGGAAAAGTAGCGTGTCAGAGTAGACAGGTGAATGAAGCGCACCGCTTTGGATGTAACTTTGAATGTAACTATAACCATAACGGGGCTCCTGCTGGGAGGAAGGGTGGGATATAAATCAAAGAATAAATAAATAAAATAAATAAACTTTAATAAAAAGAGAGAAAGACATCACGTCGCCTCAGTCTGAATCCTTCAGCTCTGGGCAGGACAACATCCTCTATTTCAGTGGTTCCCTACCTGGTAGTCAGGCTCCCCAGAGGGTTTGTAAAGTCATCCCAGAGGGACCACAAAGAGCCAAGAGGATAATTATTTATTAATTTTTAAAAAATAATTAATGGCTGGTCTGTGCACCACCAACTTGTGTGGCTGCACCGCATGTGCATGCTTCCACCTCCCCTTCCTTCCTTCCAGCTGGTACAGTCAGTTTCTGCCACACAGAGAGCTGAGCAGCACAGCGCTCGAAGAAGTACATCAAGAGAAGGGGCCAGCTGGACTTATTTGAGCTCCAGTACCTCTCCCCCCCCCCGCTCTTTTGTCAGTGGCAGTGAGGGAAGATCGATTTATTTATTTATTTATTTATTATTTCAATTTATATACCGCCCTTAGCAGAATAGCTCTCAGGGCGGTGAACAAACAAGATAAAATACAATATATCATAGTAAAAAAATCACAAAAACATGTACAAACAAACAACAGAAAGCACAACAAAAACGAAATACAACACAAATTAAGAAGGATACATGTTAAAAGTAGAAAGATTAAGAAAATTAAAAGATTAAAATGCCTGGGAGCATAAAAAGGTCTTTACCTGGCGCCGGAAAGATAGAAGTGTAGGCGCCAGGCGTACCTCTTCGGGGAGGCTGTTCCACAACTCAGGGGCCACCACAGAAAAGGCCCTAGATCTAGTAACCACCCTCCGGGCTTCCCGATGAGCTGGTACCCGGAGGAGGGCCTTAGATTCTGAACGAAGTGAACGGGTAGGTTCATAGCGAGAGAGGTGTTCCACAAGGTATTGAAGTCCCACGCCGTGTAAGGCTTTATAGGTCAAAACCAGCACCTTGAATCTCGCCCGGAAGCAAATAGGGAGCCAGTGCAGACGCGCCAGAATAGGTGTTATATGCGAAGACCGACTGGTCCTCGTCAATAGTCTGGCAGCCGCGTTCTGCACCAGCTGAAGCTTCCGAACTGTCTTCAAGGGCAGCCCTACGTAGAGCGCATTACAGTAATCCAATCTTGAAGTTACCAGAGCATGAACAACGGAGGCGAGGTCGTCCCTGTCCAGATAGGGGCGTAGTTGGGCTACCAGACGAAGATGGTAAAATGCATTCCGTGCCACCGAGGCCACTTGGGCCTCGAGAGACAAGGAAGAATCGAAAAGAACCCCCAAACTACGCACCTGTTCTTTCAGGGGGAGTGTAACCCCATCCAGAACAGGGTGAACTTCCACCATCTGAGCAGGGAAGGCGTTCACCAGCAGTGTCTCGGTCTTGTCTGGATTGAGTCTCAGTTTATTAGCTCTCATCCAGTCCATTATCGTGGTCAGGCAACGGTTCAGCACATCAACAGACTCACCTGAAGAAGATGAAAAGGAGAAATAGAGCTGCGTGTCATCAGCATATTGATGACAACGCACTCCAAAACTCCTGATGACCGCACCCAGCGGCTGCATGTAGATGTTGAAAAGCATGGGGGACAAAACCGACCCCTGAGGGACTCCACAATGGAGAGTCCATGGTGTCGAGTGATGTTCCCCAAGCACTACCTTCTGGTGACAGTCCGCGAAGTAGGAGCGGAACCACTGCCAAGCAGTGCCCCCGACACCCAACTCCGCGAGTCTCCCCAGAAGGATACCATGGTCGATGGTATCAAACGCCGCTGAGAGATCAAGGAGAATCAACAGAGTCACACTCCCCCTGTCCCTCTCCCGACAAAGGTCATCATACAGGGTGACCAAGGCTGTTTCGGTGCCAAAACCGGGCCTAAAACCGGATTGAAACGGATCTAGATAATCGGTTTCATCCAAGAGCCCCTGGAGCTGGCTGGCAACCACCCGTTCCAAAACCTTGCCCAAAAAAGAGACATTCGCCACCGGTCTATAGTTGTTCAAGTTATCTGGGTCCAAGGAGGGTTTCTTTAAAAGAGGTCTCACTACTGCCTCCTTGAGGCTACCAGGGACTACTCCCTCCCTCAAGGAGGCATTAACCACTTCCTTGGCCCAACCGGTGGTCCCAGCCCTGCTAGCTTTCACTAGCCAAGATGGGCAAGGATCCAGAACAGACGTGGTTGCCCGAACCATTCCAAGCACCTTGTCCACTTCCTCGAGCTGCACCAACTGAAACTCATCCAATAATGGACAAGGCCGTGCTCCGGACACTTCAATGGATTCATCTGTCGCAACATCAGAGTCAAGATCCCTGCGGATACATGCGATCTTATCTTGAAAGTGTCCAGCAATTTCATTGCAGCGGGCTTCCGATGTTTCCGTAGTATCGTGGGGGCCAGAGTGTAAGAGCCCACGCACGACTTTCAAAAGCTCCGCTGGGCGGCATAGGGATGATCTAATAGAGGCAGCAAAATAAAGCTTCTTTGCTGTCCTTACCGCTTTTGTATACAACTTATTGGTGGCACTTACCAAGGCATGATTGTATCCACTGGAAGTTTTCCTCCATCTGCACTCCACCCTCCTCCTCTCATGTTTCATCGCTCTCAGCTCCGGGGTATACCACGGAGCTGTATGAGCTCTACAGCGGAGGGGGCGCGCGGGAGCGATCGTGTCAATAGCCCGGGTCATTTCCGTATTCCACAGTGCAACCAGGGCCTTGACAGGAGCACCAGTCCTATCAGCCGGAAAATCTCCCAGAGCCCTCTGAAAACCTGCGGGATCCATCCGGCTCCGGGAGCGGATCAACTTAATAGATCCTCCACCTTGGCAGAGGGAAAGAGCCGCTGTAAGTCTAAATCTCAGCAAGCGGTGATCTGTCCATGACAATGGGGTAGATGAAAAACACCCCACCGCCAGATCACCATCTCCATGTCCAGTGGCGAAGATCAAATCAAGAGTATGTCCCGACACATGCGTTGGGCCGGTAGAAAATTGAGACAGCCCCATTGTTGTCATGGAGGCCATGAAGTCCTGAGCTGCGCCAGATAAGACAGCCTCGGCATGGACGTTGAAATCCCCCAGTACCAAAAGTCTAGGGGATCTCAAGAGCACCTCCGAGACTATCTCTGTCAGCTCAGCTAAGGAAGCTGTTGGGCAGCAAGGTGGACGGTACACCAACAGTATTCCTAGTCTGTCTCCCTGGCCCAATACAAGGTGGAGACATTCCAGACCAGTCGCCATCTGGACAGGGTGCTTGGTGAGAGGGAAAGAACTCCTATAGACCACAGCGACCCCCCCTCCCCGGCCCTCAGATCTACCACAGCGCTGAACCAAATACCCGGGTGGACAAAGCTGGGAAAGAGCAACTCCTCCCTGATCAGCCACCCACGTTTCGGTTATACATGCCAGGTCGGCACCCTCCTCCAGAATTAAATCATGGACAAGTGAGGTTTTATTATGTACCGACCTGGCATTCAAAAGCAGCACTTGGAGATCCGAGAGCTGGCTGATAGGACAACCAACAAACCTGTGGGTATGAGGAGAACCGGAACAAGGCACAGACACAATTTGTCTGGGACGAGTTCCCCTTACCTGGCCCGTTCTCCTCCTAACGCCATACCTCCCATTACCCGTCACTACGTTAATTGGGGCCCCCGAAAGCCCCCCCACGAAGGATGGAATCTTTTCTCCGAGGCACATGTTAAAAATACACAAACTCACACAGACAAGCAATCATACAATCATTCACCCAACAGTAACGCACACACACACCGAACAAACAACGTTTGAGCTGATCGGCTCTGGTTATAGAGACAGAAGGACCCCAGGAGGGGGCCTCTTGTCAAAAAAGTAATGGGATGGAGTCCTGGAACATCCCCCCATGAGTGTACACCTGGGCACTCATTAAAAATTCACACTATAGTTAAATTATAGTATAATGTATACATGTCTACTCAGAGGTAAGTCTCTTCATATTTAATGGGGCTTACTCCCAGGTAAATCAAAGTGCAGTAATCAGACCAGACCAAGATTCCATTGAAGTTTTGAAGCTGTACTACTTTGGGTGGGGTGGGGGAACATAGGGCTTTATAATACAAAAATGCATCATTCTAGTTAAAGGAAGTAAAAATTTATGTCTATAATACAAGGACTTAGCCTGCAATCCTAACTAAGTCTACTCAGAAGTAAGTCCTACAGAATTCAATGGAGCAACAGAGCAGGTTTCAGGTCTGGTTTTGGCATGGAAACAGCCTTGGTCGCCCTGTACGATGATCTATGTCGGGAGAGAGACAGGGGGAGTGTGACTCTGCTGATTCTCCTTGATCTCTCAGCGGCTTTCGATACCATCGACCATGGTATCCTTCTGGGGAGACTGGCTGAGTTGGGAGTGGGAGGTACTGCTCCTACTTGGCAGGTTGCCTCCAGAAGGTGGTGCTTGGGGAACATTGCTCGGCACCCTGGACTCTCCAGTATGGGGTTCCACAGAGGTCAGTTCTGTCCCCCATGCTGTTCAACATCTACATGAAACCATTGGGTTCGGTCATCCGGAGCTTTGGAGTCCGTTGCCATCAGTATGCTGATGACATGCAGCTCTATTTCTCCTTTTCATCTTCTTCCGGTGAGGCTGTCAATGTGCTGATCCGGTGCCTGGCTGCGACAATGGACTGGATGAGGGCTAATAAACTGAGGCTCAATCCAGACAAGACTGAGATGCTGCTAGTGGGTGGTTCTTCTGACCGGATGGTGGATGTCCAACCTGTCTTGGATGGGGTTGCACTCCCCCTGAAGGAGCAGGTTCGTAGCTTGGGGGTTCTCCTAGAACCATCTCTGTCACTTGAGGCTCAGGTAGCCTTGGTGGCATGGAGTACCTTCTACCAACTTCGATTGGTGGCCCAGCTGCGCCCCTATCTGGACAGGGATAACCTGGCTTCAGTTGTCCATGCTCTGGTAACCTCCAAGTTAGATTACTGCAATGCACTCTACGTGGGGTTGCCTTTGATGATGGTTCGGAAACTGCAGCTTGTGCAAAATGAAGCGGCCAGATTGGTAACAGGGACCAGATGGTCCGAACATAAAAAAAGTGATTCTGGCCCACTTGCATTGGCTGCCTGTATGTTTCCGAGCTTGATTCAAGGTGCTGGTTTTAACCTATAAAGCCTTACACAGCTTGGGACCACAATACTTGATAGAACACCTCTCCTGATACAAACTCACCCGTACACTACGCTCAACATCTAAGGCCCTCTTCCGGGTGCCTACTCCGAGGGAAGCTCGGAGGGTGGCAACAAGAGAGAGGGCTTTCTCAGTGGTGGCCCCCAAATTATGGAATGATCTTTTTGATGAGGTGCGCCTGGCGCCATCACTGTTATCTTTTCAGCGCCAGGCCAAGACTTTCTTTTTCTCCCAGGCATTTTAGCATGTGTTTTTAAATTGTTTTAAATGTTTAAATTGTGTTTTAAATTGTTTTTAAAAGATGTGTTTTAAATTTGTATATGTGTTTTTAGTGTTTTTAGGTGCTGTAAACCGCCCAGAGAGCTTTGGCTATGGGGCAGTACATAAATACAATAAATAAATAAATAAAATAAACTTATGAGGTAGATTACGCTGAGAGTTAGTGGTTGACTCAAGGCAGTGAGAAAAAAAAAGATGGGTAAAGTAAAATTTTAAACGTGAAATTGCACATAGTATATTTTTGTTGCTGTTTATCAAGGCTTTGAGTGTGTTTTTATACAGTTGTATATGTTCATTTTAAATATATATTTAAAATATTTTAAAATGTATTCCGTTGACCAAATTTGGTTGTTTTTACTCTTAATTTGAGTTCTTTGCATGGTTTAGGGTTGGCACTGAGGGAAGGCAGGGCTCGTTTGCCTTTAATAGCTGTGTGGCAGGCAGAAATTAAACAGAAATAAAATTAAGCCTTTTCTAGTAAAGAAAATTATGGAGAAAGTTTCACCTGTTGACATTCTCTCTGTTAGACATATTATTATTATAATTGTCATATGGATCTCCCTGAGCTGAGTGCTGAAGATGAGACATCTTTGTGTACAGGTGGAACACTTAAAACCAAAGTCCAAATGCCCTGGCATCGACCAGGCTCTGTTCATCACTCTGGGTGGTTTACTTTTATCTCCTTCCTTTCATTTCCTTCAAAATGTGCTTAAAAGTTTTTTATATTGCTGTACCTTGCCCTGGGATCTTCTGGTAAAGGGCAGGTAATAAATATCATCTTCATCATTTTTTTTTTGTGATGGATAAAAAGTGACATTATTTAATGCTTCATTATGTATTTCTTTCAATTAACAGAGACTAAAATTACAACAATTGGCATGTGGGGAATATGGAAATTTTTGATCTTATAAAGGGGGTCCTGTACTCATAAAGGTTGGGAACCACTGCTCTAATTGAAGGGCTGTCTAGTCCACATCCAGTTTAAAGATAAAGACCCATAAGAAGGGAGAGCAGGCACTGAAGTTGCCTGTCAGTAGCGCCTGGATAGCAGATTGAGCAGGCACGCTGGTCACCTGGACATAGCTTTCTCCACTATGATGAGATGTATTTTCTATTTAAATTTTCTAGTTAATTATAGTAATTATGCTTACATTTACTGTGTTCTCTCTCTCTCTCTCTCTCTCTCTCTCTCTCTCTCTGTGTGTGTGTGTGTGTGTGATGCATTTATTTGTTGGGGATACATAAGAGGCCATCCTAAATTCTGAGCAATCCTATCCCTGTTTTACAAACAGAATAAGCGAACAGCTGCATTTCAGTCCAGGGACCACTGTTCAAGGAAGCAGCCAAAGGAACTTATGGCTTGTCTGCTGTAAAGAGAGTGCATTGCACTTTATACAACTGCTGAAGAATGTATGTGAATGCATATCTGGCAATTTGGTGGCTTTAGTTATCATACCGTTATCCATGATATGGCAATGTAACTCCATTTCTGCAAAATGAGAAGGGTGGTTAGAGGCTAATACGGAACAGCAAGGATATTTTACTTTTTTCTCGCTGGCAGAGGAAAATAATTTTATACAGGTGTCTGGCTGTTAAATGTCACTACAAATGTTTGTCTATTTGACATACATTGAATCTGTTGTAATTATGCAATTTTCTGGTAGTTTTGCTCTTTGTTATTGCCTGTGGCTTATAGCAGTAAAATGAATGTAAGATTGTAGTGATGGAGGATACTGATAGTGTGATGGTGATTACCTTCATTTCATTTTAAAGTACCAGAAAGGAAAACTTAGACAGCTGCAGTAGTAAGGGTCTCATTCAGACTTAAATGTGAGTGTTTCACTTTATAAGATAGTATTTTAATGTTATGCTTTTAATGTAGTTTTAGAATCATATTACGATGCTTAAAATGCAAGTACTCTTTATCAGTGGACATGCCCATGGATTTGTGCATCTATGTACCTGGTTTTTGTTGTTTTGACCAAGTCCTAAAGAATTATCAGTCTACCACTGTACAAAAGACTTTTCAGTATTCTGTATGCTCAGCTTGAACATACATAAGTCCAGCAGCAACAGTAACCATTTCCTGTGGACTCAGAAACATTTAATAATACTGTTATATTTTTTATAAAAAAATGTTTGCTATATTTACAAATTTAGATCAGTAAGTATATAGGCTGTAGAGGAGAAGATGTGTTGGTCTAAATCAGGAGCAGAAACCTTTTTGTCCACAAGGGCCACATGCAGTAGTGGGTCAGCATGCACACACTCACAAATTCACACATTCATTCACATTCATTCTTCACTCCCCTCCCCCCTCTCTCACATACACACACTCACACGTCTTTCCCCCCCATTGTTTCTCTCACACACAAACTCTCCCCCAGTGCACCTGATATGCAAAAGATCACATCCTTCCCCTCACATTCTCTCTCACACACATATCTAGGGCTCCTAATGTGCAAAGGACTGCTGCTAATAGTGTAAGGAGCAGGGCTGAGCAGAGGGCGGGCAGGGGGAGTAAAATTTCCAGGCCTCTGGGGGCTTGGGCTTTGAAAAAACAAATAATACTTTACAAAATAATTTTTGGTCTCTCAAAAGACCAGAGAGTGGCTATAATGTCTATTGCTAAACCTCAGCATATCTAAATCTTCTATAAGTGCCAACATTTAGTAATATGATTCAGACATGGCAAAGAGCAACATATACCTTGAGACTGGAACTACTAGGCCCAAGTTCACAGAACTACTAAGCCCCAGCAGTAGGCCCCACTTCACAGTTTACAGAACTACTACATCCCAGTAGTAGGCCCTAATTCACAAAACTACTAGGCTCAGTTGGCATGTACTCAACAAGCATTTCCTACAGCCCTCTTAAAGGAACAGTACACCACAGTGGCAGATAAAGAGAAAACTAATACATGGGAGTATGTGTCATCACTTTTTATTATTTGGTCTGTGGCTAGAACACATTGGAACAAGTCTACATGTGTTTTGGCATTGTTGTAAGGTGAAATTAATATTATGGAGTACAAATACAAGTCTTAAACACAGAAGAGAAAGCAAAAGTGGGGAAAATATGAAAAAGAAAAAAAAAGGTCAGGCAAGTTTATTCATCCTGGGCTTTATTTCAAAATCATCATGACGTGATGATGGTGATAGTAAAAGCCAATCTTGGATTCTCAAGCACTCTTATTAGAAGAAAAAGCTAATGAGGATTCTGCTGAATTAGTATACAGATGCACTAGCTCTACACAGGGTAAGGATAGATTTGTCTCATGTCTCATTACTGAATACTTAATTGTTAATTAATTTGCCTGCACACTTAGCACACTAGAAGAAATGTGCATATTGTAAGGGAGTGCCTGGAAGCTCTCTCTCTTTGATCTGTGACAGGGTTGGAAGGTGCTGCTGCTGCGGATCGCGGAATAGGAGCTCTACCCACCCACCCTAAGGAGGGGCCCTGGCTGCCCTCTGGCCCTGTTTGCTGGGCAGCAGAGAAAGATGGTCAGGACTTTGTAGGCTACACAGAGAGTGGCCATGGATTGCGCATCTGTGGTCTGAATCGGGTGGGGAACCAAGAGCAACATTCCCATCTGGTGAATATTGTGGGAGCCACATACCAGTGGTAGTCGGGGCCAGAGGCAAAATTGGGCAAAGCAACAAATGCAATTTTTTTCCTTTGTACAGTGGGCTAGTTTCTACACACACATGCATACATACACCCCATCCTCCATCCAGGCAACCAAGAGGCATTATCAGACTTCAAGGACACATTCCAGCCAGGCAAAAACATTCAAGGAACATATGAAGTAGGGCTCTTGAGGGGTGTAGCCCAGGGAGAGGAGGTGTGACTTGCAGAGATCCACACCCTTGCAAAATATTTAAATTAATTTAGGGGTACTTACAAAGTGGTCTGAAGCCTTCCCTGATTCTTTCTCACTTGCTTTTAAGGTGCTTTGAGCTGCATGCCATGCTTGTTTAAGAGTGTTGGAAGGAGCAGTATGTTATGACATGTCACCTCTTCCTGGGTAATTGTATGATGAAAAATATGTACTTATGGGGGCAGCCATTTGTTGTTGTTGTTATAATGTCCTTGCAAGGCTGCTGAGCAGCTAGAAACATTTGAAAAGCAAGCAAGAAAAAAAGGACCAGGGAAGCTGTTGGACCATCTTGTTTAAAAAGAAGAGTAGTTGGAGCAACCATACTTGGAAAGGTTTGTAGGCATGCAATCTAGTCTGCATGTCTACACTCTGATCACAGCATAGTCTGTTGGATGCAGGCTGGAGAGGTTTGCTCCATACTGTGGAGTGAACCAAAATCTTCCCACACCCTTACTGAGAATGCATGCAATAGCATTCCAAAAGTAGGAGTCTCTATGCATTCATTCACATATGCTTATTTATAATACTAAAAATGGCCTTGATTATATTCCTTGTTTTAGACCTGTCTATGGAATCCTTAATGAATATCATGTCCACCATTGGCCTTAGATAGGCACAAAGAGTAGCTATTAGAGGCTCCTTAATGGACAGCTGGTGGCACATATCGTGAAATTCATTGCAAGACAGAAGTCCTTTAAAAAAAAACCCAATTGCTAAACTTTGTACCTAAAAATATCAGATGAAATTAAATCTCTCCTGTCCAAATGGGGTAAGATTTCAAAGCAAGAAAAAGGAATTAAGCAGTGACTCTGTTTAAAGAGTCCTTAATATCAGAATTTGTCATCATGTGTCACTTCAACAGTGTCTGTTTCCAGGAATTGGCTTCTCAGCTGCCATGCCACTCCTTGCAAACACACCCACCCATAGAAATTTGAGTGTTCCATTGGGAGAGCTTCAGATAGCAGCTATATTACTGTAGTGGTCATGCAAATGTCTCTTACAGAGCACTTGGTTTTCAGTGGCCATTATTGTTGCTGAAAAGGAAAATGCCCACATTTCATGATGGGCCCTGATCAATTGGGGAAAATATTATTAATGGAAATTTGGGAGAAAGATTGGAGTAGTTTTAGGTACTACATGGCATGGGGAGAAGGAAGCACAAGATGCAGCTTTCATATGTGGATCTTTATAATGCCTGAAGCTTAACTTTTGTTTCCCTTACAGTCAGATGCACCAGCTCCCAGTGTGGGGAGATGCAGAAGTTGAACTCTTTCTTGCAGAGAACAGCAACTGTGAGCGTGAAGCTACCCAATATTTGGGGTTTTTAAAATGTTATTACATTTTTAATCTCACCTTGAAACCCAAGGTGGCATTTTAGTCTGCCACGTTTTAGGTTCCTGTTTGATAGGGCTTAGGATGGCAGCAGTTGATGGGGCAGAAATAAAATAAAATATGTAACTTGCTGCATTGACTTGCTACATTTGATTGGCTAGGTCTGAAACTAGAAGTACGTCCACACTAGGCACTTAATGTGGGATTGCCACACTTTGTTCCTTTACTTTTTATGAATATTTACACAATTCCGTCTCCTAATCGTTATCATACGGTATTTTCCCTGTGGTTCTTCCACCTTGTCTTAGATCTCAAAAAGTCTGACTTTTTCAGAAGAACAGATGAGTAGCACAATATTCACAGGTATAGCTGTCTTTTCTTAAATAAAATAATTTATTTTTCACTTTTCAAAAATACAAAGGCAAATGTAACTGAGCAAAAACAGCCAAACACAAAAAAGAAATACAATTCCTAACAAAATGTAACTAGAGGTTACACTATGTCCAGTCTTTATTGAGCATTCATTCTGATTTGTTTGTGGGGAGGTTATACGATGATGAGTATTCAGCTTGATTTGCTTGCACTGTGGTTATAGGTCTTCCCGTTAATTATTCATTCACCCCACACTTTTCAGCAGATTTCCATGTTACTGTACTAATGGCAAAAAGTTCATTTTTTGAAAGTGGATTTGTTGTATTAGGGCAGCAGAGTGCTTTAATTCACTTTAATTGCGCAAACCTAAGTTTCTAGTATGAGCTTGAATCCCCCCCACAAAATATTGATAGTCTGGAGGTGACTCATGTTACAGGATTTTGTACATAGTACAGTATTTATATGAGATATAATGTAACAAGACCTTGCTAAAGCAAGAATTTACATCTGGACATCTCTCCAAAATAACCTCTGAGGTATTGGAGGCCTCAGCTTTACTGGATAAGAGCTATCCAGAGTTCTAACTTTTATTAAATTAGAAATGGTAACCTGTCCTCAAGAACCATGTTGCTTTATTACCCCCAGTTCTAGCCAACTTCATACCAAATTCTCAGCAAGAAGCCTTCCTTGTTTTTTGAAAAGTGTGCCATTTCCATCAGTGCAGCTGCCAGCAGGTAAATGAACAGATATTTCTGCTGAAGTGTTTCATTGAACCCTGAACAAAGACAGCAGAGTCGGCCTAGAATCTATCTGTACTGCCTGCTATGTTACCTCTGAAATTGGTTCAAAAATTACTTGCCTAAGCTCCATTGCCTTCAAACACCCCTGTCAAAGGTGAAGGAGAGATCTTCACTTTGCACAAACCCTTCAACACAGAAACGACCCATTCATATAGGGTAACCATCAGAGCTTGGAAGATTACTTTTAAAAAGTCATAAATTACAGTTACAATTACATGCCCAAAAAGTAGTAATTACCCTTACAATTACAATTGCTCTGAAAGTAACTGATTACTTTACTTTTTCTCAAAAGTAATCACTACAATTACATTTCAGTTACTTTTAAAAAAACCTACAAGGTGCTGGCCTTGGCTGCTGCACCTCTGCTGGTAAGGGAGGTGGGGAGGGAGGCTGAGGCCACTACTCAGATCTTTGCACATCAAACCAAGTGCAACCCCCCCCCCCAGCCAGCAAGCATAATCTCCCTCACTTAACCACCTCCTGGACCCTGCCCTGCCACCAGCTAAGGGACATTCACCCAAGCAAACATTTTCCCCTGAGATGCAAAAAAGTTAAAATATTGCAAATGTAGCACAGTAGCCAGGGAGGTGGTGGAGGCCACTTTGTGTGCTAAGTGCAAACACAGTATTCACACTCACTCACTCACTCACACACACACACACGTCGTCATCTTTCACCTCCACAGTTCTTTATCTCCATTCTGCTGCTGCCTCCTTCTCCTTTATCCATGTTCTTGCCCTCTGGCTCCTTTTCCCCTCCACTCCATTCTTCACCACCACCATTCATTTTTTAAACAATTGTTTTCTCCACTCCACCCTGTCTCACTCTCCACCTCCTCCCTCCTCTCCTCCTACCCATTCACAGAGCACGAGGGAAGAGCGATGCTGCACAGAAGCCCAGTTTGAGGCACGTGATTTTCATCTACAAATCAGAGGAGCAGAAGACTTCCCCTGCTTCTCCCCCAAGTAATGCCCCAAAGTAATACTGGAAACATTACAATTACTCCACAAAAGTAATAAAATTACTCCTGGTTCTATTACAATCAAAATGTAAAGGAATTACCCACACTTTCCTCAAAAAAATAATGAATAACAACTAATCCGTTACTTGTAATGAATTACTTCCAAGCTCTGGTAACCACCACACTGGCATTATATGCCACCTATGCATCAACTTCAGTGTTGAACCTTGAATTCTCGCTGATATCGATTTAAGGTGAGATTGATTCCACATCGTTTACCAATCTTCCTCCAGGATGAGGGCTCCTAGGTCTGCCTCAGACTTGCTTCAAATCTCCTATCTCAGACATAGATGTAGCTGCCTTTAGTGCTACCCTACTATCTTTTTAAAATGCAGGGGTTTAAAAGGGTTTTAAATGCAGGGTTTTAAAAATGCTGGGAGGTGACATCTCAGGCAAATGAATCTCTCACAGCTCAGCACACATTCATGATAACCTTTGTCATGGGCACCATTTTATGACCACATTCATTTTTTAAAAGATTTTAGTTATCACCAAAATTCTTTTCTGGGTATAAGTTTTAAAATTAAAAGCAGGTTGTAATTAAAGAGAGGCACTATAATACCGTAATGTGATGGTGTTCTTAAAATGTTTGTTTTTCAAACAAACAAACAAAAACCTTTGCGGTCATTGCCAATAATCATGTTTGCTAAAGTGGCAGTGACCTGGAAGTGTTTTTAAAATCATTAGCATGATTGCATTATAGTATTATCGCTCCATTACATTTTATAATAAAAAAAAGTTTCCATTATAGCATTATGCTGCTAGTGTGTTATACCTGGTGATGGCTGCTGGGACAGCTGTGTGCTCAGCAGGCAGGCAGGCTGGCAGGTGCTAGACGAGTCACCAAGGCTCTGGTGGGCTGGGATGAAGTGTGAAATGGGCAGCTGTGGGGCCAAATAGCTTCCTGCAGAGGAGGTGGTGGCAACGGAGGAAGAGGCAAGGACAGCTGCTGTTATTGTTTCTATGGAAAGGAGACTGAGGGCAGCGGGGGGGGGCGCACCTCTGTGTCTATTGCTGCCACTGCTGGGGAGTGGGGCTGTGAGCAATTTGGCAGTGGAATGACAGCTGGAGGAGGGACTATGGTTCCCAGGACTATCCATTCTCGGATTTGGACTCCACAAGAGCTCCTCCTCAGCCTCAGCTTCATTAAAAAAAAAAAGGTAACCAGAAAAGCATTTTAGCACTAATGAAAAGATCTAATTAAAGGGTCATAAAATGGTGCCTGTGGCAAGATTTATAGAAATTGTGTGCTGAGCCTAAATGGCTCTATCCACAGCAGATATCCACCCACTGATGTAGATGGGGATGAACTTGACAACATGCGCATGCACAAAAATGCCCATTAGCCACAATGCCTATATTCTGCCTCCAGAGTCAGAGACAGTAGGCCTTTATATACCAGTTGCTGGGAATCACACATGGGGAGAGTGTTGTTGGGTTCATGTCCTCCTGGTACTGGGCTCCTGCTTGAGGGTTTCCCACAGGCATCTGGTCAGCCACTGTGAGAACAGGAAGCCGGACTACATTGGCCTTTGGTCTGATCTAGCAGGACTCTTCTTACATACTTACATTTAAAAGTACAACACTCTCAACTGTGTAGAAAGTCAGTTGCAATTGCCTTTGTAGCTTTGCTGCATTAGAACAGTGATTGGGCAGTGCGTGGAGCTGCTCATTTGGAAGCAGCTAAGCTCAGTTCAGACTTGGATAAAAGAATCAATTTCAAAATTCACCGTATGAATCCTTGGACGTTTGTTAGTTCAGATTTTGGTATTTTGATAAGAGGGTGTCTGGGTAGCGAAGGATTTTAAATGTAAAGCTGCACTCTGATTTTTAGAGATGTGTGATCAAGGTGGCTAGTGCAAAGTGCTAACTGGAAAATCTAGCAGTAGAAGAAATGAGCTTTCTCATTTGGCACTCATGACAGAGAAGAAAAGAGCCCAATTTAAGTTATGCCAAAATAGGAATTTTCGTTAGGATGTCTCACTCATGTAAGAGAGAAGCCCAGTCTAAAGCTGCTTTGATTTGCTGAGTGCGCCACCTTGTGTCCAGGCTATTGAAACTCGGTGTAATACATAAAAGACTGTGTCAGAAAATATTTGTGTAACCTATTTTTGTAACAGAAAAACAGAGGATTGTTTTCCTTTCCAGGACTTTCTGCTTTCTTATTGGGTTCTGGAAGGTTAGGTTAGGCCAAGAGAGAGGCTGACTGGCCTAGGGTCACCCAGTGAGCTTCACGACTGAGCAAGGATTTCAACCCTTGGCTCTGTAGTCCAATATTGTATTCACTGTATCACACTGGCTCTTTGCAAAAGCTAAGCAAATGATGTACCACAGTATTTCTCAAACTATGGGCTGGGGGCCACAAGTGGTGCCAGAGTCCCATTCCCTGGTTTCACCTTAACCTTTTGGTTAGGCCAATGCCAGAAGCAGCAGCAGCTCCGCACATGTGCCGTATGTAGGCATGCTTGGGAGTGGGGGCTGGTTAGAGAGTGAGGTGAGTGCAAGGCTGTAGCAGGCAAAGTTGGAGGAAAGGAAAGAGGGGAAGCAGATAACAGATTAGCTGGCTGAATGTGAATGTGCCTCTGTATCCCCGTTCCTGAGAATCACAAGTGGGGAGAGTGCTGTTGCACTCAGGTTCTGCATTTGCATTTCCCATAAACATCTGGTTGGCTACTGTGAGAAAATGATGATGAACTAGACGGACTTCTAGTTTGATCCAGCAGGACTCTTCTTAGAGATACACTTGCTGTTGTGCTGGTTCCAGTGTGTCTCTACCACTCTTTTCTGAAAATGGGCGCACACAACGCTAGTCAGAACCCCCCCCTTTTTACTTTTACTTACTGGTCTGATCAGCTTGAGTGCAGTCTTGAGTGCAGTTTTTTTTTTAATTCAGCTTCAGGCAGATTTTGCAGCTGATTGGTAGATCAACCCTTTTGCCTTCCAGGTGGGGCCAATGGAAACACTTCGCTATAGGCTCAGGCAGAGACAGTGACTGGTCCAACACTTTGCTTTGTGCAGTCCTGGAAGGTCTGAAGTCAGCAGTGCCAAGGGAAGTGTGTCTAGCCGAGGGCAGAGTTGCTTCAAAATGCAGCCAGAAAAGCCATTATGGCTGCTTTTGAAGTGCTAGTGTGCCCACAACCTTATATTATTAAGGGAAGGAAGAGAGATATCAGGAAGAAGGGAGGCAAAAGGGAACAGATGGACTGAGGGAGAGGAAAAGGAGAAGCATCTGGGCCTTTGCTACCCACATTCCCACACCCCAGTCCTCCTGCCTTCCCTCCAGTTTTCTATCAAGTCAGAGACACCTCTCTTCCCTCTTTTGAGAGGAAAGGGCAAGAGGAATTCAATCACATACCAGAAATTTAGGTTTGTGCAATTAAAGTAGATTAAGGTATGCTTGTGCAACAAATTCACTTAAAAAAAATCCTGGACTTTTTGCAGTTAGGAAAATGACAGAGAAATACACCACAAAATGTAGGATAAACAACTGGTTAATGGGAAGATGGATAACCCCCACCCAAGCAAATCAGGATGAAACCAGGATGGATGCTCATTGTCGCATAATCACCTCATCTGCAAATCAGAATAAATGTTCTATAAAATCTGGATATTGCCTAACCTCTGTGTAAGCTTTGTGCAGCAAAGCAGGATGAATGCTCAATAAACAGTCCATTTGGAGGAGCCTAGAGTTACCAGAGTGTGGAGAATGTGGATGGGGTGAGCAAGAAGAAAAAGTTTCATTTACTAAATGTTTGCATGCCAAGAAGCTGCTGTTAACTGAGCAAGAGCAGTTAAAGTTACTGGTACCATATATTTTAACTCACTGTATGTTAGAAATTGTATAATTTTGCTGTTTTCATTTGTTTTTACCAGGTATGTGTCTGTATAATTAAAAAAAGAAATTGCCAATTGTACATCCCACTGTCTTCATGACTGTATCTTTTCCTGTTATGGATTATTACCCACACACAATAAGTGTTATTCTACCTGTGCAGAAATGACTACCACTGACAGAAATCTATGATTAATGCCTTGCTTTTCTAGGTGCTGGTTGTACTGATCCCCACATGTCCCTCAGACACCTGAAGTGCCCATTCTCCTATGTCTAACTTTATTATAGTAAACAGATGGTGCCCTCTTGAGGTTCTCTTTGGCAAACACCTGTGTGGACTGAATTTTATTCACTAATAGGCAAAAAAACCTTGCGGTTTAAGAATGTACCTATAGCCAACAGATATTTCTATCAAACTTTAAAAAGCAGGGAAATTGGGCAGCTATAGTGAATGCACCAAGGCAGCAGGAGACCTGAACTCCTCTCTGAGATATTGTACTGCCCTACTCATTTGTAAAAATGCAAACACAATTTGGGTTGGTCTTTCACAGTCCAAACCACTTCCTGTGTAGTTTGGAAGAATTTGGTAACGTGCCTCTGAGCATATGGTGAGTGGTGGCAACACCTGCAATCAGCCCAAATAACAAACAAGACAGTTGATATAGTTCAGATAGTCACTTTAAATGCAGTGCCTTGCAGAAGTAGGCAGACCCCTGACCAATGCTCTCATATTACTGAATTACAAATGGTACATTGTAATTTCTTTCTATATATTTTATTTTGAAACACTGAAACTCAAAAACAATTATTGTAAGGTGACATTGGTTTTATGTTGGGAAATGTTTGTAAGCAACATAAAAAACCTGAAACATGTTGCTTGCATAAGTATTCAACCCCTGCGCTGTGGAAGCTCCCAGTTTACACAGATGAAAGAAATTGCCCTGTCGAGGACACAGTTACCTTACCATTGGGCTCCACCTGTGAACCATTAAAGTTGCTGTCACGTTGTCAGGATAAAACCCCCACTGTTGAAGGATCATTGGTCAGGCTGTGGATCTGAAGGAAAATGAAGACCAAAGAGCATTCTACAAAAGTGAGAGAGAATGTAATACAAATGCATAGATTAGGAAAAGGGTACAAAATAATATCCAGGTGTTTGGATATCCCAGTGAGCACAGTTGGATCAATAAACAGGAAGTGGAAGCTGCATCACACTACCCAGGCACTGCCAAGAAAAGGCCGTCCCTCAAAACTCAGCGCTTGAACAAGAAGAAGACTTGTGAGAGAAGCCACAGAGAGGCCAACAATCCCTTTGAAGGAGCTACAGAGTTCAGTGGCTGGGAGTGGAGCAATAGTCAACCATATCAAGAGCTCTGCATAACACTGGCCTGTATCAGAGGGTGGCAAGAAAGAAGCTGTTACTCAAAAAGTACCATCTGAAAGCACATCTAGAGTTTGCCAGAAAGCATGAGAGTGACCCAACTGCAATGTGGCAAAAGGTTTTGTGCTCAGATGAGACCAAGATAGGGTTTTTTGGCCAAAACTCAAAGCGCTATGTGTGGCGCAAACCTAACACTGCCCATGCCTCAAGAGACACCATCCCTACAGTGACGTGTGGTGGTAGCATCATGCTGTGGGGATGCTTCTTATCAGCAGGGACTGAGCATCTTGTTAAAATCGAAGGAAGAATGGATGGAGCAAAATATGGGGCAATACTGCAAGAGAACCTGCTTCAGTCCACTAAAAACTGAAGCTTTGGAGGAAATTCACTTTTCAGCCGGCCAATGATCCCATGCACAAGCCCAATGCAACATTGGAGTGGCTCAAGAACAAAAAGGTGAATGTCCCTCAGTGGCCCAGTCAAAGTCCTGATCTCAATCTCATTGAGAATCTGTGGTGCTATTTGAAAATTGCGGTCCACAAGCAATGTCCAACCAACCTAAATGACCTGGACTGAATCTGCCAGGAAGAATGGGCCAAAATCCCTCCGACACTGTGTGCAAAGCTGGTATATACCTACCCCAAAATACTTATTTATTTATTGCATTTGTATACTGCCCCATAGCCGAAGCTCTCTGGGCGGTTTACAACAATTAAAAGCATTAAAAACATATATACAAAAGCTGTTATTGCAGCGAAAGGTGGCTCTACCAAATATTAATGTGTGGGGGTTGAATACTTACACAAGCAACATGTTTCAGGATTTTTAAATGTTTCTTACAAACATTTCCCAACATAAAACCAATGTCACCTTACAATAATTGATTTTGAGTTTGCGTTTCAAAATAAAACATCATACAGACCAAAATGACAATGTACCATGGTTAGAAACAATACCTGTGGTGTTGATATTTTTTGTAAACTATTTCCTCTGCCTCCAGAACTCAGGACAGGGTTTTGGTTTGTTTTTGAAGCAGTTAAGCCAGGCTGTTTTTCAGTAATGTCTTTGAAATATGCAATATTATTTTTGGTTTGGTTAGGGTTTTTTAAAAAAAAGTTTTTAAAGATGTTTTGTTTTAATTTATTTTAAAGTATGTTTTTATGCGGTTTTAAAGTGTTTTTGGTGCTTTTGTTTGCCACTCTGGGCTCCTGCTAGGAGGAAGGGCGGGATATAAATCCAATAATTAATTAATTAAATAAATAATGCCAGTTGCTTGAAATTACAAGTGGGAAGAGTGCTGTTGCATTACTTGCAGGCTCCAGTCCCAGTCTTATTTACAGGCCTATTTACCCTGGTTTTATTACAGGTCTTATTTACCCTGGTCCTACCTGCAGACTTCCCATAGGAATCTGGTTGGCCACTGTGAGGACAAGATGTTGGATTAGATGGGACGTTGTCCTGATCCGGCAGAATTCTTAAGAGATGTCTTTTGGGGCATTATCTCCATCATGGGTTGTTGAGTTTCCAAATAAGCAGGCAATATACATGTACTACATCCCGGGTGGGGGAACACACTATGGGCCACCATTTGGGTGTGGATGTGGAGAGCATCTTGACACAGGTACCCATGCTCCTTTTGGTTTTATTATAAAAAAACAATGATTCAAGGCTTAGAATACTTGTATGGGATTGTTGCTTCATTATGTGTTGAGGAAAGGAAAATCAATTGTCCTTCCTTTCTTTGGCACATAAATTACAATTGATGAATTTTCTTGAAAACCAAAAATGCTGCTGTTGACATTTCTGGATTTGTGGGCAAAGAAGTCCAGGAGAATTTCTGGTTTGTTTTTCTCAGTCAGGGCCTGGTTTTTCTTAGAGGTAATGCCCTGGCTAGCAGTATACTGGTGAAGAAGTGATGGTCTGTTATATGTTACCAAATTCTTCCAAGCTACACAGGAAGTGGATTGGACTGTGAAAGACCAACCTAAATAGTGTTTGCATTTTGACCAATTTCTAGGGCAGTACAGTATCTCAGAGAGGAGTTCAGGTCTCCTGCTCCCCTGGTGCATTCACTATAGCTGCCCAATTTCCCCGCTTTTTAAGTTTGATAGAAATAGCTGTGGGCTATAGGTATGTTCTTAAACCACAAGGTTTTTTGCATATTAGTGAATTTCCCTGCTTTTTAATCCAGGAGGTAAGAAATGGGATCCTCGGCAAGTTTGCTGAGAATGGATGGATCATTTGCATGCTTATTGAGTTCAGTGGGATTTACTCCCCGGCAATCATGCTTAGGATAGGTGAAACTGACCACAGGGGATGGGGAAGGGTGGTGGAGGAGGAGTGAGGAGTGGAAAGGCAGAGGGGAGGGCTGGGAGGGGAGCAGGCAGAAGGGGTAGGGGTGGAGGACAGGTTTGATCGTTTGCATGTTTATTGAATTTGCAGAGCTTGGAAAAGTTACTTTTTTGAACTAGAACTCCCATCAGCCCTAGGCAACATGGCCACTGGATTAGGCTGATGGGAGCTGTAGTTCAAAAAAGTAACTTTTCCAAGCTCTGGAATTCAGTGTGATTTAGTCCCGTGCAATCATGCTTAGGATAGGTAAAACTGACCAGGGGGGAAGGGAGGGAGAGAGGGCTGCAGTGGGCAGGGGAGGAGAAAGAAGGAAGAGGGGAGGCGAGGAGGAAGGGAGAGGGGAGGGGAAGAAAGGGAAAACCAGGTCTGACCATTTGTATTTTGGCGTTATGATTGCTTTGTTGGTCTTCTTTAGCTTTACTCTGATTTTCAATACGACCAGTTCATGATCTGTACCGCAGTCTGCTCCTGGTCTTGTTTTTGCAGAAAGTATGGAACTTCTCCACCTTCTGCTACCAATTATATAATCAATTTGATTCCTATATTGACCATTTGGTGATGTCCATGTGTACAGTCGTCTTTTCGGTTGTTCAAAAAATGTGTTTGCAAGAAACAAATTATTGGCTTCACAGAATTCAATAAGTCTTTCTCCTGCTTCATTTCTGTCTCCTAGGCCCCATTTTCCCACAATTCCTAATTCTTCTCTGTTCCCTACTTTTGCATTCCAATCCCCCATGATTATCAGCACATCTTGTTTTGGTGTGTGATCAATTTCTTCCTGTACTTCTGCATAAAATCTCTCCAATTCCACTTCTTCTGTGTTTGCTGTCAGAGCACAGACTTGGATGATGGTTATGTTGATAGGTTTCCCATTTGATCTCATTGATATCACTCACTCAGAGCTTGCGTTGTAGCTCCTAATTGCTCTTGCTACATCACTTCTCACTATTAAAGCAACCCCATTTCTTCTTAATTTCTCATTTCCTGCTTAAAATATTTTATAGTTGCCTGATTGGAAATGTCCCATTCCTGTCCATTTTAGTTCGCTCACACCAAGTATTGTAATGTTGATGCGTTCCATTTCTTGCTTGACAATTTCTAACTTTCCCTGGTTCATGCTTCTCACATTCCATGTTCCTATTGTATGCGTTGTACAACTCCGGACTCTCCTTTCGCATCTGTGCGCATCAGTCTCTGGGCTGCGTCATTAGTCACAGCGCTACTCGTCCTTGTCCTTTGTTCTTCCCCAGTAGCTTGGTGAGTGCCTTCTGACCTGGGGGTCTCATCTTCCAGCACTATCTCATGTTGCATTTTGGATACTCTGTTCATAGGGTTTTCGTGGTAAGTGATATTCAGAGGTGGTTTACCATTGCCTTCCTCTGAGTTTGGATGCATCTTATCTGGTGTTTCAGCTTTGACCATTCCGCCTTGGGTGCCCCTGCTAGGAGTCTAGCCTCTTGGGGCTTATCCAAACGGAGCGGGATAATCCATGGTTTCCATATTCGGTTTGTCATCTGATAGTCCTCACTTTGCCTTTTAGTTCACTCTTTCCCAATTAAAAAAAACACGCTTTTTTGCACCCGCACGCGCAGCGGTAAGATTCCTACATTCTTTTCTCTTTTTCCAAGCTCCGCCTCTAAAACCTCCCCCTATCAACCAATTGGTCAGCAAAAAAATAATGTATGCTACTCTCCCCCTTTGCAACGAAGCACAATATGGCTGCAAGGGAGTTCTCACCTCGGAAGGAAAGGCTGCTGGTCGGTTTCACGCCTGCCTTGTTTGTATTTGCGATATGCTTAAATGAATGTATGCTTTTCTGCCTTTATTGGTATTTGAGATACACACGCTGGCAATTGTACTTATTTCTCCAAAAAAGCAAGAAACTGTCACCCCCCCTTCTCCCTTTCCTTCCCACCGAGAATGAAATTGACAAAGCTTTCCGGAGCAGGCTTGAAACTGACCAGAAGCCCTTTTCTAAGTTTGTATTTGCGATATTACACTTAAACCAGTGTATGCTTTTCTGATTTGAAGCAAAAACCCCAGCAAGTACAATGAAATTGACAAAGCTTTCCGGAGGCAGGCTGAAACTGACCACCCTCGCTTTCTCGCTTGCTGTGCATTGCAGATCTCACCCAGAGCGGCCGCCCAGTTTGCAGGCTGGCAAAAAATAAAATGCATCTGCGCAGTAGTTGCACCCCCCCCAACACCCCACCATTGCGATGATTGGTTCAATTTTCCTGGGCTTATTCTTGCACATGCACAAAAGTGCAGATACGTGATTGGCTGCAATGAGGAGAAGGGGCAAGGGGAAATGCCCAAGAACCACCCATCAGCTGTAAAGTCAGCGGTATTGCATCCTAACTCCTGAAGGCACAGCGGATGATTCCCGATTTTAAACAGCAAATCGCATTTTTGCCAGTATTGCAAGGAGCGGATTTAACCCGCGAAAATGTGTAACAGCATGAGACGTCATTTGGACGACCGAAAAATAATGAACACACATAGCGGGCGTGTCACATACTTTGCAGTCGTCTGGATGAGCCCTTGGTCTAGACTCCTGATAGCATTGCTCTCAGCTTCTTCAACACACTCAACCCCCCTCACCACGTTAAGGTGTGCATCCGAAGAGGAGGGCAATCTTGGTTAGGATAGGAAAAACTGACCATAGGGGAGGAGGAGTGGGAGTGGGAAGGGAAAGGAGTGTATTGGAGGGGGGCAAAGGAAGGGGGAGGGGAGGGCAGGTTTGATTATTTGCATGCTTATATTCAGTGGTATTTACTTCCGTGCAATCATGCTTAAGATAGGTAAAACTGACCATGGGGAGGAGGAAGAGGAGGGGGAAGGGGAAGGGGAAGGTGGGGATTGGAAAGGGATGGGGATGGGGAGGGAGGGGTAAAGGAAGGGGGAGGGAAGGGACAAGAGGGAGGGGATAGGAGGGAGGAGAAGGGACGGAGGGTTTGATCTTTTGCATGCTTTTTGAGTTCAATGGGATTTATTTCTATGCAATCATGTTTGAAAATGGAAATGGACTGCCTTCAAGTCGATCCCCACCTATGGTGACCCTTTGAATAGGGTTTTCAGAGTATTCAGAGTATTTCATGGTATTCAGAGGTGGTTTCACCATTGCCTTCCTCTGAAGCTGAGAGGCAATGACTGGCCCAAGGTCACCCAGTGAGCTTCATGGCTGTGTGGGGATACGAATCCTGGTCTCCCAGCTCATAGTCCAACACTCCCAGGGAAGGGGCAGGGAGCGGAGGGGGAGGAGATTGGGTGGGTGAGCACTGGGCAGAAGGGAAACCCCTTTCCTTTCCAAAAGGAAAACATTGTGAACAGTATCATTCTTTTTCAGGCTTTCCCCCACCTTTTTATTCTACATCAGGCACATGTAGCCTCCCACCCAAATTTAAACCAAAGCTTTTCCTGGCCACATCCACACCAGGCCTTTATTTCACTTTGGACAGTCATGGCTTCTCTCAAGGAATCCTGGGAAGTGTAGTTAGTGACGGGTGCTGAGAGTTTCTAGGAGACGCCCTGTTCCCCTCACAGACCTTCAGTCAGAGTGGCTGACTGTTAAACCAGTCTGGCCGCTAGAGCTCTCTCAGTGGAACCGGAGTCTCTTCTCCCCTTCACAAACTACACTTCCCAGGATTCTCTGAGGGATGCCATGACTGTCTCAAGTGAAATCAAAGTCTGGTGTGGGTGTGTCACCCTGATTAGGCAAGCCCAGCAGCTGTGAGTCTGGCATTTAGAATTCTGACAGTTGGTTCTTACTGAGCATGCCCCACGTTATCATAGGCTGCCAGCCAAAATTTATTAAATTAATTAAAAATCAGCCAGGCATTTTTTTAACTTTTAAACTGCAGAAGATGAAGGTCAGAGTATGGGGCAACGTCAGTATTAGGATTACAGGTACTCTGTGAATATGGCTGATTTTTAATGAATTTCAACAGATTATGAGAACTCAAGGAAAAAAGACCAAAAGGGCTCTGGAGTTTTTTTTCTCTCTTTTTAGACTTTGAACTCTCTATTCTCTCTGACTGTTTTGTGTATCGCCATGAAAATTAAGAGGGTTGTTAAGCAAGTGTTTCTGAGTTCAGAACTATAAGTTTTGTAAGGTTTTATTTTGAAATGAGCTTATGGGAAGCATCAGAATGGCATGGGGGGATTTTCAATTTAATATTGCGGAATGTGAAAAACCCACGCTGGCTATAGTATACAGCCACTCTTGTGGCTGTATAATACATGGACTTGCAACTCAGGATAATAGTCCATGCGTCTGATGATGTGGACTCTAATCCATGAAAGCTTGTGTCACAATATATGTGTGAGCTGGTGAGGTACCACAAGACTCTTTGTTGTATTTGCTGCCAGAGAGTAACACCACTTCCCCTCTAGAAATTGAAAATCTTTTATAACAATACGCCACAACTCTGTTTGTTGGCCTGCCTTCTCCTGAACTCTTTTGCTGGCATGGGTGGGAGAGGCATAAAAGCCAAAACTAAAAGCAGTATTTTGAGGAGCATATTGGAAGCTGCCTTATGCTGAGTAAGACCATTGGTCCATCTAGCTTAGTATTGTCTACACTGATTGACAGCATCTCTCTAGGGTTTCAGGCTGGAGTGTTTCCTAGCCCTACCTGGAGATGACAGGGATTGAACTTGGGACCTTCTGCATGCTAGGGAGATGCTCTACCACTGAGCTATGACCCACTCTTCTAAATGAGCCTTCTGCCTATGAACTGCAAAAATAAAAGAATAGCACCTTTCTCCCATTTTAGGGAACCAACCGTTTTTTTGTGACAATAGTAATTTCACCCATCCCCAGCCTCATCTCAGACAGTTTTTACAAGCCTAGCGATCAACACATCTCACATTAAGGTGGAAGACAAGGATTAACAGCATAAGAGGAGCTTCCTGGATCAGGCCAACGGCCCACCTAGTTTTCACAGTGACCAACCAGATGCCTATGGAAAACCCACAAGCAGGACCTAAGCACAAGAGCACTCTCCCCACTTGTGATTCCCAGCAACTGGTATTCAGAGGCTTACTGACTCCAACAGTGGATGTAGAACATAGCCATCATGGCCAGTAGCTTCTGATAGCCTTATCCTTCATGAATTTGTCCAATCCTTTTTTAAAACAATCTGCATTGGTGGCCATCACAATCTCTTGTGGGAGCAAATTCTATAGTTTGTGCTGAGTGATTACTGTGCATTACAGGCTTAGAACGAAGAGTCAACAATATGGACAGATCCAATGCTGGCATCCAGCATGGTGGGGCAAATGCCAGGGTCCCGTAGCCCCAGAAGGGCCCACACCTTTTCACTGCCAGAGCCACCACTGCAGCTTTGGGCTCATTCAGCACAATGTATAGTAGCCACCATGTTAAAGATCCTGACATTGCCCTGATGATGGGCACTGGCCAGTAGATGCATGTCAAGTGGGCCAGGAACTGCTGCTGCAGCCAGAGACACAGAAAGGAAGCTGAAGCTGGGAAGAAATGTTATGGCTGTGCAATCCCTGATTGCAAGCCCTTATACACCCTCTACTATACACTTCAGGTATTTCAAAGGTGACACAAAAAATCTTATTCACATGCACCTCCACATGTACACTAAACATGTGGAGGGAGTGGGTGGGATCATGCTCTGCCAGCCATACCTTGACATTGCCATGCCCTGCTGGCCATGCACACTAATCTGGGCAAAGGGGTTTCCATGCAATTGGTATCCCTGCACAATTGGGAGTCCCAGGTGCACAGACTGCCAAAGCCCATAGGCACCCCTTTTCCAATGTTCAGTTCAATATGTGGATGTCAGGGATGAGCCCAGTGGGATGGGGCAGAGTTGGGGACAGGTTCTGTCTCCTCTGCACATTCACTGTACACAGGGAAGCATGTGAGAACAGGGTGATGGGCTCAGCCTCTTTCACACTTCTTCTGTGTAACCCCCCCATCAAGGTCAGCCAAGAATTCTTTTTTCACTTCAGCTGCTCATGCTCTTGCATTAGCTGAACGGGAGTGAACAGCTGTCCGTGCATAAAGGGCAGAAGTGTAGATGAGCTTCTGAGTAGGGATTAAAGGGCCCTTTTTCTGTCTCTTGGCCCCTGTGGCAGTAAGTCAGTGGGCAGAAATTATTTTTTATTTTATTTATTTATTTATTATTTGATTTATATCCCACCTTTCCTCCCAGCAGGAGCCCAGGGCATATATATGTATTACTATATAATATTTTTCTAAGCGTTGCCCTACCAGTGAACATAGCGTGCACCTGCACAAAAGCATTCACGAGTAGCTTGACACTATGAGGTGAGGCAGGGTGGTGGCGGTGGTGATGGCAGCAGTGTGTGAGGTTCCTGGGGTTCCCAGTGGTGGTGATGGTGGTGTTGCACAGGTGAGCGAGCAAGCAAGCGAGAGGGGCAGAGGCAGCTGTGCTGGCTGGGCCTGGCTCTCGGTGAGTTGGTTGGTGGGTTGGTTGTTGTCTCTCTCCAGCTGTAAAAGCAGCAACTGCTGAAGGGGCCAGAGACCATCTACCTGTGTGAGTTTCTGCAAGACCTGCTCCCTGCATTTCTGGCTGATTTCCACCTGGCCTGGAAGGGCGGGGCCCTGTCTCTCTCCAGCTACAAAAGCAGCAACTGCTGAAGGGGCCAGAGACCGTGTGTGTGTATGTGTGTGTGAACCTGCTGCTCGGGATGTCTATAGACTACTGGGGTTTTGTTTAGTATTATATGTTATATTTTACTCTATGTTATATTTTAGTCTATGTACGCCGCCTAGAGTGGCCGTTAATTCGGCCAGATAGGCGGCCTAGAAATAAAATTTTATTATTATTATTATTATTTATTATTATTATGGGAGGAGAACATCTGTGGGGGAAAGGGGGTTCATGGGGGAGGGAGGGCTGGTGACCCATGGGGGTGAGGAAGGGGAGTGCTGATGGCCTGTTTGGTGGGGGAGGAAGGGGGAGTGCTGGTGACAGTAGGTGGGGTTGGTGCATGAAGTGAGCAGGGGCAGAGCCCCGTGTGTGTGTGTTCGTGTTCCCACTACTTGATGAACATTTTGCTGGTATATGTGGAATTGCATGAATCCCTAGAAACTTTTTTTTGTTGCTGTTGTTATGGTGCTAATCCTACGCATGGCTTACTCAGAAGTAAGTTCAATTGAGTTCAATAGGACTTACTCCCAGGTAAGTGGGTATCGGATTGCTGCCTTAGACTAGACTCCTCAAAGCACTTGCGATAAATGGGGTAGCATAGCCAGAGCACAGGAAACTCATCAAAATATGGCTAGCTGTCAAAGGAGAAAGTGAAAATGCAGCTATGTATCTCGGAAATGTATCTCAGTGGATTGTAACTATGGCTACAGAAAAATCTCTCTCTAGTATGTTAATACATAAATGTGTTAGCTATTCATGCTTGGAACACTTCTGAAGAGATTTTACAGACTGTACAGTAATGATAAGCTAAAACAAATAAATGACATTAAGCACTGATTTACAATAAATTGAATATTGGAGTTAACATTTTATCACTTCATACCAGTCATTTAGTTGTACATAAATATATTATGGCTCTTTTATAGCCTGTGTAGGGACAGCTTAACAGAAATGCATGAACCACATTCTGGTGGATTTGCATTTCTTAATCCTGATGTGGGCTTTGTCTCTCGTTTCCATAGCAACGAGTAGATCTATATTCCAGTCACGCTCCTGGGCTTGCTGTCTCCATCAGGAAAACAGAGCCAGTTACTTAGTCCGTGTGAATTTTGGGGAATGATGTGGCATAGTGGATTCTAAAATAAAGAGGAAGATTAATCAGAGTGGATATAT
Organism: Rhineura floridana; assembly: GCF_030035675.1. NCBI lineage: Eukaryota > Metazoa > Chordata > Lepidosauria > Squamata > Rhineuridae > Rhineura > Rhineura floridana. The sequence continues at coordinate 189,839,518 of NC_084480.1, forward strand.
GTGAATGAGGATATTTCAATAGAGCTAGTTGGTTGTCTGCATTTCTTCAGAACACTGATACATAATTCCAGAAGAAATTATTAGATACCAGATTAGATATACATTGCTTTCTTAACACAACTCTGGGCAATTGGAATTTGTCTAGCATGCTTATTACAGAAGGGAAATTAATTGTTTTTCTAGTACTCTCTCTCCAAGAAAACTCAGCTGCACTCTTCTAACTGCAGTAAATCTTTCCTCTCCACAATAGAAGCGGTTTCTTCATTTTCTAATATACTTAGTGGTGATGTTATCTTATTTGGAAGGAGGTCCAACAACCTGTGTTTTTGATCATTTGTTATTTTTCTATACTGATTCTGCTTACCAAAGCACAAGTAAATATTTTCAGAACATATCTGACCATTTTTCTTTGTGCATGGTATACACTGGAGCACATGAATATGAAGCCTACGTTTATGAAAGTGAAGTGACCTATTTGTTCCATTACTCTCCCCATTCTGATATGAAAGGTGCCTTATCATCTTTATGCTGGATCTGCGTAGGGCTGCAAATTTTCATCGTAGGCCACTGACAGAAGCCAATGAAGTAAATCCCACTGATTTCCAGAGCACTTACGTTAGGCTGTGTTACAACACAACATGGAGGCTGCAAATCTTACCTGTGAAGAGGTCCTGTCGAACAAAGTAGGACTTGCTTCTAAGTGAAACATGAATAGGCTCCTAAGTACACTTACTAGGGAGCAAATCCCCTTGAACAAAATGGAAATTGCTTCCGAGTAAACATGCCAAACAAAGAACTTCTAAGCCTCTTGTGCGATTTGTGTGCATATATGTGAAAGTTGTTGATGCAGGAGGGACAAAATTGAATATACATTCTAGCCAATTTTAAATCCGCAATACAGATGAAGGAAATGCAAGTATTTTGTTATGTGTGAAACCACCCTTTGTGGGCATTTGCTGTAACACATGCTGGTCATGGAACAGGTGCCCTAGATCAAATTCTTAGTACAAATTTGTTTATCAGCTTTAGGTTAATTAAACATGTTTGCACAATATTCCTGCTCTTTACTGTGCAGTCATAACTATGCATTGTGATTGTAATAATGTACCCAGAGCACCAATACAGCATATATATATATTAAAACATATATTTCAAGTTAAAAAATCATTAAAAGTATGTCCTGCTACACAGTCTTTTGAAGAGCAGAGGGCGCCACAGAATTACAAATGAGAACTCCATGCCAATAAAGCATCTCTCTTTCTTTGGTGGCATGTTAAACACATGCAGTCTTTGCTCTATTAGAAAAATAAAGTCGTTGCCTCCACATTATCTACTGAAAGGGGGGAAGGACGCCAGATTATGAAGTATCTGGAGACAATTTATTGGATTTGAATAAGGGGGTGCTGATCTATCAGATAGACTAGGCAAGCCTTTGAGCATGACAAAGAATCCTGTCAGACCTGAGACACACTTATCCTCCATCCTTTTCATACTCTTAGAGAAGAGTTGTGCCTCCAGGGTTTTTAGATTAAAACACACTTCTCTCCCTCTCTCTTCCCTTCGTCGTCTCCCAGATGTCCCATCACCCGAGGAAGAATGTCTTACATTCCCCCGTACAGATGGAACTTTCAGGCACGCGTTCCTGCCGGCCTGCAACCGGAGAGCCTCTCAGCTGCTGCGACCCAACACAGCAAGTCGCGCGTTCCAGCGTGGAGACTTGTCGGGCTGGTCTTCTCTTCGCCCCCCCTTGTGATCCGCTTTTTGTTGTCCTGGCTGTGGCTGTCGCTCTTCCAAAGAAGCCAGGAGAACGTGGAAGTCCTTTTGTTGGCGTCTCTGTCCCTTTTCCAATCCGGTAGCAAAAGATGGTGCCAGAATATCAGCAATAATTATCACCCCCCCCCCCAAATGCAGACTTAATACGGAGTTGGGGAGAGTACAAATTACCTCTGAAGAATTGAAAGATCTCTCGGGAAAGGAGGAAAAATCCACCAGGAGAATTTCTTTTCCCTGGGATCCCTTCACGTGGGGGTTTGAAGCTCGCAAGGTATGTTTATGCACCTTCCAAAACAAGACTCCTCTTGGAGCGGGCAAAGCCTATATTTAAAACCTTGACTCAGGACGCCCCCTAAGGGCGAGAGAAGGCATCTTTTGCAGCAGATGAGCTTGGGGGGGGAGAAATAATTTAAAAAAGGGGGAACCAAACCCGTTGAGTGTTTGTATATGTATGTGTGTGCGCGCGTGCGCGCGTGCATGTGTGGCTTTTGAACAGCCCACAGACTGTCACAGAGAGAAGCGGGAGGGAGAGAGAGAAATGCAGAGGCAGCAGCGTTGGCAGCAGTAGCGGCGGCGCCGGCGTTGCTCCAATCAGCCAGCTCCAGCCACTCCACCACCAGGCACCGAGCGAGGGAGATCTCCGGCGACTCAGCGGGCACAGGGCTAGCCGGGACTCTCTCTTTGTGACCCCAGCCCGCCCAAGCACCCACCCAAAAGCGGACAGAGGAGCGAAGAAAGAAGGTAAGAGCCTCAGCTTCGTCGCCATCTGAGACCTGAGACTGGTTTACACGACAGACAGCTGGTCGATTCGGTTCTTTTCTGCCGCCGCAAATCCATTTCCACATTGTTATCTGAAACATTTAATATGTGTGTGTGTGTGTGAGAGAGAGAGAGAGAGAGAGAGAAATATTTCTGATACACATTTTGTTTTAAAGAGAATAGTAGTACAGGTAAACGTAAGATCTGTGTAGCCCACATGCCTCGAGGATGGGTTCCTATGAAAGGGAGAAATTACACGGTATGATATGCGTAAGAAGTATATACATATGTACTGAAATCTGTTCTGTACATGGAACGTCCGTGGACTGGAGAGATGCCATGATGGAGAGTGAGCATGTTTGGGAAAATCGGGGTGGAGGGCTTTTGAATTTAATTTTTTTAAAAACACCACTCCTTTTCCTGGGGGGCAATGTTACAGATTTCTTTCTTCTTTCTTTCTTTCTTTTTTAAAAGACTGCATATCATGGATATCATGAAAAACGCATATTGGGGAGGGGGGAATGCATCCATGTTAAGATCATGCAGGGGAGGGGGAAAGAGGGAGGAGGGGAGAGCGCATAGCGAGATAACATGGAACGATAGTCTCAGCTTCGGTTTGAAAGGATGCTTCCCCCCCCCCAGCATTACCTGTGGAGCTCTTTGGAGAAAACTCCCAACGATCTGTGCGTGTATTTTGGTTAAACATATAAAAATTAACCCTTCGCATCTTATTTTAGCAGAGAGTAGGCGGGCAGGGGAAGGCGAAAGATACAGCCCTTGCATAAGTGGACGTCTGCCAATATTGACCATTCTGGCATGTAACTGTATTTGTTCTTGCTTAGACGATCCTAAAGAAAAGACTATAGTTTTGCTAGTAGTCACGAATGTGATTAAAAAGAAGGAAAGAAGAAGAAAAAATGACAGCAGTGGCCACAATCATTTTAATCTCCCACCCTGGTTAAATGCAAATGAGTAGTGCCCGGGCAAAAGCTGCAAGACAAGAAGCCTGTGTGCGTGCCCGCGCGCCTGTGTTTAAATGCGAAGATCCAAAGCATCTTCTAAAACAACCTTTTTTGGGATTAGAAATACTGCATGGATCCCCATGGTTTCATTCCCTCTGCCATGAACATTCATAGAACAGCCCCCTCCCGACATCCCAGCAGTTCTTTCTCCCCACCTCCAAGCAAACGTGGCTTCTTGTAAATCATAGATCCCGCAGTTTCTCTTCGTTCTCCACCCCTCTGCTGTGTATTAACAGAATCACTACACATACTATGTGCGCTCTGTAGTGGCTCTAGAAATTTAGTGTTCAGGTACCACGCTTTATTTTCGGATGCTTTTAAGCAGCCGTCACTGATGTCGGTGCATTCACGCATCGTCTGCCACTTCGGGCCGGTGGGGTGAGAAAGCCTTCCAGTTGGTGTTCCCTTTTGCAGTACTGCAGGGGAAATGAATGAAACTCTCCTGTAATTGCCTATTCCTTTGTCTTCGTCTCGCGCATGCGTAGGAGAGCAGGGTGTGGAAGAGGGACGAGGCAAGTCCCTCCATCGTTAGTCAGGCTCTTTATCAGAATTGGCGGAACAAAGGCAGGCATCTTGAGATCATAATCTTTCAAGACCTGTAGGACAGCATTTGAGGGAATCCATTCCCCAATAGTCCCATCATGCTTAAGCACATTGTTAAATCCTCCAGTGGTTTTAAAGGGGTGAGAGAAGGAGCACTGAGTCTCAGCATCAAATTTACAATCCCACGTGAATGAAATTCTGTTTAATATGGGGTGGGTGGGGACACGACATCTCTGTTCATTTTAGAATTACGAAGACTGATGTTACTATCACAACTCCTTTTCTATTGTAGCAGAAACAAAATGCTTCTAATTTGCTATTTAGATGGATGAAAATAAGGGTAAAGAAAAGGCTACCGTGAGTGCAGGCTCTGGAAAATCTTCACTCTCTAGTTATCTTACAAAATGGCCTTCAGACAACTGTACTGAAAATGGGGGCAACCATTTCACTGTGTTCCTCCACTGCCCGCCTGGTATCTGCTAAGCTAGCCATCTTGTCTGCAAACATTAGGGGGCACTAATTAAGTTGATCCATTAGAAGACGACAATTAGGAAACGCCAGTGTACCTAGTACAATTAAATTCCACTTTTAATGATACTATGAAGAAGCTATCGCTTTGGGAAGCACTCAGGCTGACACTGCCTGCCAGATTCCTCCACCTGGAGGAGGATAGACTCCTATATGTTTTCCTATGATGTTTTCCTCTGGAAGGGGAAAATGAAGAGGGGCATTAAAAATCTCTCATATTTAGATGATATCTTCTTGATATCTGGCTCATTCTTCTTCACTCATTGCAAGGAATGGGATTTACCCAAAATGCACAGGGGACATAGATGACTCCCCCTCCCCCCAAAACCCCCCATCTGCAACTGAAGTGTGGTAAAATCCTCCATAGCACTTTGGCAGGATAATACAGATGAGTTTAGACCTGGTAATTGGTGTTGGCTTGCATTTTGGTTCCTGGTGAACATCTCGGTATCGTAGTATACAAATTCTTCAATTAATAAGAGCAGGGGAAAAGGATTTGCACAAGTGAGATTTGCTTAGATACAACAGTTTGAGAGGTACAAAACCCACAAAAAAATCTGCACACAATGTGGGGATTGAGATGACCATTTTATCATACATCTCTCTGTGTTAAAATTCTTCTTTTCACACGGGAGGCAGATACAAATAATCAAAATTGCCCTGGGCAAGTTTGTCTCTGTATAGGTGTATTCATGCTAGAGGATATAATATCAATGAACTAGCTGGACTTCTAGCTTTAACCAGACATGGATCTATTCAAGAATTTGCTGAAAAAGAGGAACTGTCACATTTGAAGAGAGTTACCACTTGTAGGCCCAATTAAAATAAATGTTTTAGAAAAGCTTGGCCAGCTAAATGCTGGATTTTGCTATCTCTTGGAATGCTGATTAGGTAACCTCTATCCACAGGCCTTGGAATCCATCCATCAACAGTTTATTGCCTTGACCACAGGACATAAAAAAAACTAGTGACAGGATATATCTGAAAGCCATCAGATTTCAGTGCGGGGGAAGGTATTTTACTAAAGGTTGGGACAAGATTCCAAGCAAATTTAAAAGCCCACTGCTGAATTTATTACATTACAAAAAGTAGCATGTTTTAACAGCATTTGTTGTGGTTATGTTTTTACATTTTGTCATATGCAGCAACTGCATCACTGCAGGTCAGTCGCCTAATTTTTTAAAAAATATATCAGCAGCAAAAATGCACACAACCCAAGCCCTCAAAACAATAAATAAATAAATAACTGCTCTTATGGCATACCTAGTGTATAGGCCCAATAACTGTATGTTGAACCAGTGAGTTGGTCAGACGTATATAATGGGGAAGGGGCTATTTCCCCATCTTTCACTATGTCTCTTTACCTGTAGAGGGTTTTACTTTTAGGTGCAGAAGGCTACTTTCTACAGACAAGTAAGAGTGCTAACAGGAAACCACCATATCTCTCCCCCACCCCCTCACTTTGGCACATGTTAACATGTCAAAACAGCTGATTGGGTAACTCAGGAAATTTGTTAGTGAAATAACTGTTGGGGAAGCAGGTTACACAGCATTGCTCTGCAAAACAGATCTATTTGTTCCCTTATTGCATGCTATTAAAAATATTGCTCCAATGGTAGACAAACTGCTCAAATGTTCTGCTTGAAATACTCCCTCCCACCCTGCCAAGTATCAAAAGTACTGTAAGATAAGAAATCTTTCAGTTCTTGTTAAAGTGTCCTAAAACATAGTATAGTTCCTAAGTTACTTATGTATTACACTCATACCCCACCTTTCTTTTCATGATAGAAACCCAAGGCAGCTTATATATGGTTCCCAGGTGGTCTCCCATCCAATCACTGACCAGACCTGACCCTGCTTAGTTTTAGCAAGGAGCTAGCCTTCTATGCCTTCAGACCATAGCTGTACCACATCTATGGGTTCCCTGAAGCCATTGCCCACTACAAAAATGGCAGCAACTGGAAACTCCTACAAATAAAATGTATACTCTGAAGTATCCTGTATTTTTTTTGGTCTTTCTTGCAGTCCCTTGTTAAAACTGACATTGTAGTCTGTTAACTAAGCATTTTGTTTCGTCAAGTGAATAACTGTACTTTTACAAACGTCTCTTCTGTAGAAAACAGAAGTGTTTTTTTTAGTTATTAAATTATTGCTAAAACCCATGGTATAAAATGGAATCCTCCTGTCACATGATAACTTCTTTTTACCCCTTTAACAATGTCCATTATTGGCACTCACATTCTTAATTTAGCAACCAGAAGTATATCACACTGAAATCAGTGGGACTTGATTTCACATAATATTTAGGTTTGCTTACTTCCAAATGAGTGTGAATAAGGCACACTTCCAAGCAATCTTGGGCTTAAATCCCATGTAAATCAATGAGACTTTTGTCCAAGTAAACTTGGTTGGGGTTGGGCTGCTAATGTTTTATTCCACAGGCGTGATCTTGATTTGCAAAATTTCACCTGATGAAAGTCTAGGGCTTTCACTTTTTTGTTAGGTCACATTCCTAGCCTTCACAGTTTCCAGTAAGAGTTTGTGCAAATGATGCCATTGAAAGATCAGAAACTAAATGAAGCCTTGGATAGGGACTCTTTTAGGAAAGGGGTATAGCTACTCTGTCCCCCTAAATCCTGTTATCTCCTTGTTATTTTTGCCTTCATGTACCATATTAGCCATTTTTCCTTGTCCTTTGCCCTTACCATTCTTGATAAAATCTTTGAAATTCTGTGAATTTGTTCTTTTTTGCAATCAGAATATATTCACTAATAGGCAGAAAACCTTTCAGTTTAAGAACATACCTATAGCCAACAGATATTTCTATCAAACGTTAAAAAGCAGGGAAATAGGGCAGCTATAGTGAATGCACCAGGGGAGCAGCAGACTTGACCTCCTCTCTGAGATATTGCACTGCCCTACAAATTTGTCAAAATGCAAACACCATTTGGGTTGGTCTTTCACAGTCCAATCCACTTGCTGTGTAGCTTGGAAGAATTTGGTAACGTGCCTCTGAGCATATGGAGGAGGAAGGGAGAGGAGAGGGGAAGGAGGGGAAAGGCAGGTCTGATAATTTGCATGCTTATTGAGTTCAGTGGGATTTACCCTTGTGCAATCATGGCTAGGACAGGTAAAACTGACTATGGGGGGAGAGGAGGGGGAGAGTAGAGGGAAGGAAGAAGGGGGAGAGAGGAGCAGAAGGAGGGGGAGGGATAAGTAGGGGATTGGAAGGGAAGGGGATTGGAAGGGGGAGGGAAGGGGGAAAAGGGAGGTGATGGGAGGGAAGGAGGAGGGGGAGGGCAGGTTTGATTATTTGCATGCTTTTTGAGTTCAACGGGATTTACTCCAGTGCAGTCATGCTTAGGATAGGTAAAACTGACCATTGGGGAAGGGGAGGGCGGAAGGGAGAGGAAGGAGGATGAGGGGGAAGGAGGGAATTGGAAGGGGATGGGAGGGAGAGGGGAAGGGAGGGGTGAAGGAAGGAGGAAGGAAGGGACAAGAGGGAGGGGATAGGAGGGAGGAGGAGGGGAGGGGGTTTGATCATTTCCATGCTTTTTAAATTCAGTAGGATTTACTGCTGTGCAATTATGCTTAGGATAGGTGAAACTGACCTGGGGAAGGGGCAGGGAGGGGAGGAGGAGCACAGGAATGGGAGGGGGAGGGAGGAAGGGGGAGGGGAAGAGATTGGATGGGTGGGCACTGGGCAGAGGTGAAGCCCCTTTCCTTTCCAAAAGGAAAACACTGTGAACACTATCATTCTTTTTCAGGGTTTCAACAGATTATGAGAACTCTCAGAGAAAAAAGTCCAAAAGGGGTCTGATTTCTCTCTCTCTCTTTTTACATTTTGAACTCTTGATTCTCTCTGACTGTTTTGTGTATCACCATGAAAATTTACAGGGTTGTTAAGCAAGCATTTCTGAGTTCAGGACTATACGTTTTGTAAGGTTTTGTTTTTAAATGAGCTTATGGGAAGCATCAGAATGGCATGGGGGTATTTTCAATTTAATATTGCGGAATGTGAAAAATCCGTGCTGACTATAGTATACAGTCACTCTCGTGGCTGTATAATCATGCACATCTAGCAAATGCATGTAAGGACAGAAAGGCTGTTGGTTAGTGGCAAAACATCTGTTTTGCATGCAGAAGGTCTCAGGTTCAATCACTGGCATCTCCACATAGGGCTTGGAAGGATCCTAGTCTGAAACCTTGAAGAGCTGCTGCCAGTCAGTGTAGACAGTACTGAGCTAGATGGACCAATAGCCTGACTCGGTATGTAACAGTTTCCCATGTTCCTTCCTATGTCAGTTGAAACATTTGTGTAATTTACTGAGAAGGCAGAGTTTGGGTTTCTTGGTACATATGAGCAGATGGAGGGATTGCTAGAAGCAAAGCAGCTCCCAAAGAACAGAGAGAAGAGGGATCTGAGGTAAAAAATGTTGGCCCTGTGTTTTCCAGCAACTTGAGTTAGGAGTGAAAAGAAATCACCCACAAAACTAGAGGGTGAGCAAGAGTTCTCTCTCTCTCTCTCTCTCTCTCTCTCTCTCTCTCTCTCTCTCTGTGTGTGTGTGTGTGTGTGTGTGTGTGTAAGGGCTTGGTTTATCTTACGTGCACGAGGTGGTGACAGTATATACTTTTAAACTTTGAAAAAAAGTATCACCTGGCCGCCCACAGTTAAGTGTAAGGCATGCTGGAACCTTCCGGCCCTGTTGGGGCCTCCTGCTGGAGGCAGCCCAAAATATCCAGGAGAACTTTCCCAAGTGCATCCTGGCCACCAAGTGCAAGAACCACAGCAGGATGCGGATGTTCTGGTGCACTTCATACTTGCTCTTGAGTAGCCACGTGCAACATGTTTTAACATGTGAGGGATTTAATTAAGAGAAGTTAAACCCTTTCCCACATACCCCAATCAAACGTAGAGATATTTCTCCTGCTCCCCAGAAATGTGTAGTACTCTCTTCTCCCTTTTGTAAAGGGGGATGAATGATCCTCCTAAAATGGAGTGTGGAAATGCACCTCAGTATTGCCAGGAACAGCTCATGGTAGGAGACATGACGAAGAGGTTGGAGCAGACGTCAAGGGTGGATGCAGTGGCTACTGAATATAAGGAAGCAAGCAGTGGATCCGAGAAGATGGGGTGTGTGTGAGAGAGAAGGAGAAAAGCTGAGGGAACGATTGGAAAGAGAAGGCCTAAGAGTGGGCAAACTGGAAAAAGTACACAGAGATAGGTGTTGTCCAGAAGCAGAGTGAGTTGCTTCCTGTACCAATAAACTGTTCCTTCGAGTTCAACTCCTGATGTAACTCCCCTCCCATGAGGAAGGGCAGGCAATTGAGTATGGAGCCTTGCAATATCACCTCTGGCTCATCTGGAATTAACAGTGTGGAGTACTACCAACCCTGTTTTGGGGCCTCTGGTAGTGTCAGCTAATGAATCTTGACTGACCCATGAGACTCTTGTAGCCTGTCTAATACATATACAGTATGTGACTGTTGTATATACATCTAGTGCTTCGTCTAATCAGTGAATTAAACATCTGAAAGTGATATGGGCTGAGAAGCCCACCTATGTTCTCCCCCCACCCCACTCCCAGTGCAGTGACCCACAGATAGCATTTGGGATCTACACAAAATTCTTGGCTTTCTGTTCTTGATAAAAAACATTCTCTTGTGTGCAGAATGCTACTCCACTTACCCAATGAAAATACAAACTTGTTATATGGTTTTATTTATCACCTGAATTTTTAGATCAAAAGTTCAAACATTATGGGTAGTGTGTAACTGATTTGTTCTAAAATAAGGGGCATACAAAACATTCCATTAAATTTTAAGAACAAGAACCTCGATAAGGCTGCCATTGTATCCTTATTGCTGCTTTCCTTACATGCCCCGTTGCCATCAGGATTGCACTCTACACTGTCATAAATGTTAGGTGCAACCACACCACTTTAGAAAGATATGGCTAAGCTTTGAAATAGGTCTTATGTATGCATTAATCTGACCAGAGTTCCACTTTAGGATTTCCAGCTCCCATGCTCTGTCTCAGGACATGAAATAACAATAGAATGCTTCTGGGCATGTGCAGAGTTCCTTTATCCCATTACTGAGTGCTAGGGCTAGCTAGCTTACATACACTTGAAATCTGAGATATTGTTGAGCCCTCCTACATTTTTATCTTTAAAAATTAATCATGGATTCAATGCATGTGTCTTATGCAGGCCTATGCATTCAGAAGCTTCTCTAGAGCATGCCCTAAATTCTATATCTCTCCAATATAATCTTAATCCAGTGACAGAATGACTAAACTGTAAACCGCCCAGAGAGCTTCGGCTATGGGGTGGTATATAAATGCAATAAATAATAATAATAATAATAATAATAATAATAATAATAATAATAATTGTTCTCTTTCCCCTTAATCCTCATCACAACAAGAGGCCCATTTATTGCTACCAGTTTTAAGATAAATGGGGAGAAGAAGCCTAGCCTTGGGGTTAGAGCACATTATAGATACCAGGGGAGGTTCACAGTCTGTGTTCCATGGCATGTCCTTCAGTCCTCTTCTGCAACATTTATTGCATAGAGCACCACCATAATGGAATTTCATACTACCAATAGTAGCTGCCAGAATATGGAAACTCTCAATGTGATGGTGGCCCTCCATGAGGTAAAGGCCTATATATGCCACAGCAGAGGAATGGAGAAGTTGACGTAGCAATTGTAATGAGTGCTCTGGCCCTCATTTGAGAGGTAGATATCCCTGATTAGTGTGTTTGGCTGGACACGATGGCTGGAGCCTAGGTGGTGCTGGTACCATGGTTTGATGGTGATCATATACTTAATATTATCTGGGGTGAGCTGTCTTGTCCTACGTTAGCTTGGTTATCTGTACTGCTCTGCCAAGTGGGAAGGAAGATTTTGCCATGTGACAAAATGTGTGCTGCAGGTGACTAGTGGTTGCCCACTCACACTCTAGAACAATATCAAGGGAAGGCAGAGCAGAGCAGTAACCTAAGGAGTAAAGTCAGAAAATGGCACTGGAGAACGAATTGCTTTAGATACCAATTGTCTTCAACTGCAGAAGGGAGCCTCCTCAGTGGGACTGGAGAAAGGTGCTGTGGGCCCCGGCCCCACTCATGAGCCTCACCTGTGGTAGTAACCCTAGTTTATTATTTATAAAACACCTCAAAACAGTAAGCACTCTAAAACGAGATAAAAAACAACAAAACCTGCCTGCAGACTTGCAGTCTAAAAAGACTGGTGGAGTTCTTACTGTGGTAAGAGTAAAGGGGATAAGAATTCTAAAACACACTGTATATGGTGAACAGTGCCGTAGACAGAGAGTGGTATTCAATGCTAGTCTTACTCAGAGTAGACCCATTGATGTTTACAGACATGGCTCCCTTAGGTTCATCAATTTCAATGGGTCTGCTCTGAGTAGGACTTAGTTGAATACAACCCATAGGTCCTTCTGCTTGCATGTTTTATGTGATGGTGGATAACAAAAGCCCAGCGGTGCCTTCTTCCTCTTCCAGAACAGTAGCTTTAGTAGGGAGTGTCTTTGAAATGGCAAAGCATTGGTGGGGAGAGAGGGAGAGTTTAATCCTTGCCTCACCCAGCACTTCCCTGCTCTAAATTGCCCTCTAAGCCTCTTGCACCCCCACAGGATACTTACAGTGTGCTTGCCTTTCCTGTGTTTGGAATCCCCCTGGGTGTGGAGAAGCAGCTGGGGGGGGGGGTAATCTGGAACAGAAGCATTCCTACACCTGCCGCTATTCTGCTTCAAAAGCTGCTTTTCCCTGTGAAAAGCAGACATTGGGCACTGGTGACACAGGCATGTTTGCACTTCATAGTTCCACCCATAGTTAACATCAGTATGGTAACATAATGGCGTTTACTGTTTGTATACATACAAGTTACTGCTTCCAGACTTCTGACAGCTGAGGCTTATTTCATTCTGGACATTTGAAAAGTTTAATGTTTAGAAGCTGAAAGAGGAAGGATTATCATTAGGAAGTCGTCCCCTCCCTTTGTAGCTGTATGTGAGTCATTGTTCTTCGATAGAATAAGTCAGAGATACAGTGGGCAGCCTCCTCTGAAGTCAGGAGCCTCTGCTGAATCTGTGTCTTGGTGTGATGGAACGATCCAATCACAACCAAGGCTAAGATGAGACAGAATTATTTGACCCCAGCAAAGGCCAACTGGAAAGTGATCAGGCTGAGAGAGCAGCAAATTCAGGCTCTGAGGTAGCAGTGGGTAGGTACTTTGGGCTCACAGAAGCCTTTAAGTAATTAATTAATTAATTTCATATGCCACACCATCAGTTCTCTTGTGGCACACAAGTGTGGGAATCACTGCAGTAGGTTTTATCATCCCTAGCAGCTTTCCATATTAGATTTGCTGGTATGTGTGTTACTTACTGTATAGCATCTTAAAGTTATGCAAAGTCACTGTTTCTGGTGCAAAAAGAAATACTTCTGACAAGCCAAATACAAATCTTTAAAACATCCTATGGAGTAAGACTGATAATAGCTTTGCATCCTATCCAATAATAAACATATACTTGTTTTCCTTTTCTCTCTGGTTGTGTCTCCATCTTATGAAAAAAACACATGCAGAACAGGAAAAGGCTAGAGAAGATGTCTTCCTCCCAGACAACAATCCCTTCCAAAGGATGGATGTTTTGGATTAAGTTGTTGAGCTGAATCAGGAAATAGAAAATTTGGGGAGTGGGGTAAGGGAGAGAGCTGGCTGGCCTTTTTCTTGTCAATCAATGTGAACTACACCAGGCAACAACGAATGAAGGCAAGGAACAAATTCCTAAAAGCATCAGAGATTTGAAAATAGAAACCATATGCAATATAATGGAGGCTTAATGCATTAAGAAATGATTTCAAGATATGGTATGAGAAAATGTCTGTGGAGAATGGAAAGCACTAGTAAGATGAATCTCTCCCTTGCAGCAGTGTAATATCACATGTGCCCCAGCTTTCTTGTCTTCTGCAAACTGATAGCATCTAAACATCTTAGTTCAAGAGAGAGACTTCTTATTTGCTACAAATTGTATGTGTGGAATGAATGAAACAAAGAAATAGAAATCAGAAACTGTTCTTATTTAGACAATGTCTTTCACCTTTCCTTTTTTCTGCTTTTGAAATATAAGGCTCTTTCAGTTTTTCCTGACATCTGGTAAGGTTGATACAAGGAATATTTAGCTTCCCCCCCATGTGTATGAAATGGCCAGAGCATATAAGCAACAATATGCAAAGTTTTGTAGCTAATTGCTAGGAATGGTCAGAATCAAGACACATTTAAGTACATTTTAATTTAATCTAAACAGGATAGATGATTAAGTCTCTCCCACTGAAGTCAGTGGGACTGGATTTTTTTTACTTTTAGCTTGATTATGCCCAGTTTTTTTTAAAGATGGCATCCATATGGATTCAGATTGCAAGTGGAGGTTCACATGATGGATGGGCCCTTTACTGAAAGAAAAATAAAATAAAAAAGCAAGACTTGAACCTTTCTCTTTGAATTGTATTTTTCTGTACAGAGGGGACTTTTTTGTATGGAGGATCATTAGGTCATGTGAGCCTTCCCCCTCACCTCAGTATGAAGTAGTACACTCCAGAGACAGGCTTACTGCCTCAGTGACAACTGGGCCACAGCTACTAATTTCTAGAAGACTCCATAGCTCAGTCCCTCCCAGAAGCTACAGAGTTCATACCAGATCAAATGGAGAACTTTCCTCTTCATCCTCTTCCGCAGCAAATACAATGGATTGAGTGGTAGTCCTGGCTCTTGGGCACTAGTCACTTTGTACCACCATGATGGTGATGATAGAGCTCAATCACCTTCAGTAGTTAAATGCCAGTATGGGGTCTAGCAGTGTTTAGACAAAAGTTAGAAGACAGAGGATGGTTTTTTTAAACAAATAAATAAATAAAATGCAAAGATCTATAACATCTTCTTAAATAGATTTATTAGAAATATTGTTTCTAAGGCTTGCTTTTTCATGAATATTTATAGAACACCCCAGAACTCTCCCTCCCTTCCTCCTCCCAAGCAAATGTGGCTCTCATAAACCATAGATTCTGCACTTTTGCTTCATTCTTCACTCCCTGCTGTGTATCCACAGGATTGCTACAGATAAATTGCAAGGACTGCTTGTATGCGTTTATTTCCTTCTGGAATCTGTGTCCCTGTTGAGAGATGTCTCTAGTTACAGCACATGGACAGTATTTGAAATTAGGCTGTGTTGGTTAACTCGGGAGGGGAGAAGGCAGTAACTCTCGGTAGAGAGCTCCAGGATTTTTGGATGGTTGGTGCTGTTCCTAACTGAGAAATGTGCAATGCTGACACTTCATGGCTGTGTAGAAAAGAGGTCCTCATTTTGCAATCAGATAACCCCCATGGTGCCATGAAGAGTAGGCTGCCACTTCCAGATATTCTTGACTTCATGGAATATTGGATGGTATTTACCTATGGTCAACTAATGGGAAGTTGGCCAAACAGAAGGGGAGCAAATGCAATGTAGTGGCTAGCGTGTTGGACAAGGTATCTTACAAACCATTCCTCTTAGGTCCTTGCCTAACCATTTATTTTAAAAGCCCAAGGAAGGAGATTCTACCTGCTCTAGGAAGCTTTTTCCTTAGCATTACTCATTAACTAAGACATACAACAAAATACAAGAAATATAGCTTCTCTTCTTTCTATCTTTGACTTCTACGTTCCCATGGGAAAGAGAACAAGTTTTCAACACAAAGCAAATTTTGGGTCTGGCAGCACAAATGGAGTTAAATGGAGTTTATGTGAAAAAAGTCTACATTTTACACTCACAAAAAGCTGTATAGAGAAAAGGAGAATGCAAATTAAAATCATGTGCATAGTTTTTTGCAAAGTGGTATTTTGACTGCTGAGAGTTGAGGTCATCTATTTAGGCTGTAAACACACTGGTTGCCAGAACAAAGCATTTCCATTAGCCACACCTGGAGGGGGACAGATTGATCTGCTGATCAGTTGCAAAATCTCTTTGAAGCTGAATTTAAAACAGACACACTCAAGCTGCTCCCACCACGTTTTACAGTAAAAAGGGACAGGGTTTGACTAGTGTCATGTGTCCCTGTTTTCAAAGAGAGAGGTGGAAGACCCACTGGAGCCAGCAGAACAATGAGTGTGTTTCTACTGTCTACCCTTAGATTTGGGAGAAAGCCCTGATACAGTTACCTGTTAAGAAGAAGGAAGGAGAAGTAGCAATGGAAAGGAAGAGACTTGGAGTCCTTTTACATATTATGTGTTTGCAAATCTGGGTTTGCACCCACTGGATGCTCAGCAGAGATCCATGGCCAATCCTGGCTCTGTGCTGAAAATATTTGTATGATACATTGGTTTACAAATGAATGTTTATGTTGTTCAGTTTATTATGTGTACCCATAAAATTATTAGCTGCACACCCATACATGTAATGTAGGTTGTACCTCCTGGGAGAAATCATAAGGATCTAGGAAGTCTGCACAGAGCTCCCTGTGACATTTGAACAATTTCTTCACGGTGTCCATGTGTTTTTCAATGTCCTCTTCAAAAGCCACAAGGCCTTGAGAAAGAAAAACAGTGAAAGTTCTCCACAGATTTTTGCACCAGATGCCAGATTCCCTGCTGTCCAGTTGGCCAAACTACACACAACCTGACTATCTGTGTGCTGCAGTATTAGTTGTTTTCCCATGCTTTTACACAAAACTCAGCAGCAACATTGAAGTGTATAAATATATGGAAATCATGATGAGGTTTCACACTGAGTCTCTCTTCCCATTTCCACCATCCAGGTGACTGATGACAGCGTAGATTTTGGTAACGTGCCATACTGACAAACTGTTGGCCCTTTTCTTGCTAGGTGTATACGGTGGTTTAATGCTCCAATGAAGTGTGGTTGTAGATTACTGGCTCAAGTTAAGTTTCTGTAGTGGAACTATAAGACCTCTTCAGACAAGGAATCCATTTTAAAAAGGATTTATCAGGTGTCAGCCTGATAACTGAAAGGTAGATGCCTCCTTCACATTGTGGTAGAAAACGTAGTAACTCCTCCACTATTCCCTGTATTACTTTCCAAATAAGTGAAACAGACACAGAGCATAAAGGATGTGTTTAAGTTGTCAGTTAAGTAGGGTTCTGAGGCTGAGAGATATCAGCTAATCAGAAGCCTCCTGTGAATCTATGGCTGCTGTGTGATTTTGACTGGGGACTTTCTGATTGACACTGTATTATACCAAGAAAATCTGGACTAATAAATTGACTTAAATCACTGGAGTTCTGTGCATTGTCAAGGCCAACTCAGGTGCATTCTTGACATCACCTTTTCCCTTTTTGATTGACATTTAAAGGCTTTCCTTCTAATATCTTATTACTCTCTCATTAGGTCATTCAGGAATAAAGCTGACCCAGTCTAGCATGAAACACATTAACCCTCTTCTGTTTCTTTCCCCATCCCACTATTTTGACTCATTTGGATTTGAAGCTGTTTGAGTCTCTTTTTTGTGTTTTTTTTTGTGCCATCCACATGACATCCTCCTCATCCAAGTGGTAGCTTGCATTTTCCCCTGTTAAATTCAGATTTCCTCTGTGGATAATCTGATCATGGAAGAAAAACCCAATATAAAATCGCATGCTACCCAACTGTGGGTGCACTGAAATGCATAGTGTTGGTTGGATTTTTTTTATTATGGTTGTATTATTTTGTTTGAAATTGTTTTGCAATTGTTTGCTCTTGTTATAAGTTATTTCAATTATTGTGTTTTTCTTGTTGTAAGTCGCATTGAGTTCCACTGTTGGAAAAAAGCGACTAACAAATGCCAGTAATAAATAATAAATAAATAATTAAATATATGTGTGGTGATGTTTTGCTGCATGCAATCTATTCCTACATCCCCTGCTTCCATTTTGTTTCCATCAGCCCAAAGGAAAGGATGCAGCCTGCTTTTTCCCACTGGTTGTTGCTGAAGGCATGTTCAGAGTATTTTTATTTTTAAAACAGCTCTTTTGCACAGAACTGCTTTTGCACAAAATAACTTTATTAAAAAAATAAAATTTGCCCTTGCAGCTACAGGAGGTGAGAAAGGAAAAGGGGAGGAAAGGAAGCAGCAGCCTTTCATGGGAGTGATTCCAAATCTTTGTCTGGCCTAGAGTGACACACATATTTTTATTTTTGAGTGCTCTCGTGTGCAAATCTGGTGTTTCGAAAAACATGCATTTCAAAAATTAAATTTGCATGCATGGGTAAACAAATACATCTGTGCAAGCCCACAATGGACTTTAGATTTCTGGAACTTGTGGTGGGTGGGGAAATACTAGTTGTGGGACAATAACACACAGTGCAAATACATCCCATCAGGCACCACCCACTAGTGGGGATGGGCAACATTGAGAACGATTTCAGAGGCAAAAAATGGAAAGTGTTCATGTGTGGGTGAAGGTGCACAAACACATATGTGGGAACAGCAACCTATGTATAGGTATTGCCCTAACGTGAATACAGCATTCCTCTTTGAATCTGCCTCCACTTCCTTTTTCTTGCTGTTTTGGTGGATGGCTTGCTGTCATCCCAAATTCAGCATGGTGAACAGGGAGCTCTGTGTCTGTTTATTTAAGCTTCTTCTCTCCCTCCCGCTTCTCCTCTTGCTTTGCCCATAGCATACAACTCTGATGGCATTTGCAGTCCATCCCTTTCCATCCCAACCTCTTTCAGACTCTAAACAAATGTTGTTGCTTCTATTTTTTCAACTTCTCCAAAAATCTCTTTCCTTTCTTCTGCTGTTGCTCAAATTCTTGGCAATCTTTTGTCTCATCCTTGCTGGCCCTCCTTACTTTGGTCTCCTCCTTGCTGACTCTCCTTTCATCTCTCTTCTTCATACACTTCATACCGCCTTTGCTAAATACTATAGTTATTCTCTGCACTCCTTTCCTTCTGTTTCAAGTTTGGCGTTCTTTCAGCAAAGGGTATATCTACATTCCATACTTAAACCGATTTAATGGTCTTTCCATCTTCCCAGGGAATACTGGGAACTGTAGTTCTCAGAAATGAGTAAGTTACTATAATTTTCTAGGATTCTTTGGAGGAAGCCATGAAGTGGTGTATAACTGATATGCTTTGTAGCGTAGACATCCTCTGACACTCTCTTCTTTTACGTTCCAACTACCTCGCAGCTGCTTTTCTTCCATTTGTTGTGCCACACGCTATTAGAGGTCATCTGTTATTGACCACCTTTGTTGCATTTTTCTTTCCTCCTAATTTGCTTTCTTCCACACTGCTCCCTTTATTGAAAGGTGCTTACTTTTTCAAGTGTATCACTTCAGTCTGCATTCATCATCAGAATTTACTGCTGTAAAGTTCATAATAAAGCCACATACTCTGTCAGCTAACCTACCCCCCTTCTTGCATCAAACCCATCTTCACTTTTGTCCTTGTTACTGTGGCTTGTTGAGAATGTAGGCTGAGAGGATCCTTACAGAGTGCAGCCGGTGTGGTATAGTGGTCAGAGTGTTGGACTAGGATCTGGGAGACCAGAATTCAAATCTTCACTCAGTTGTGAAGTTCACTGGGCGACCTTGGGACAGTCACAGTCTCAGCTGAATCTACCTCACAGGGCTCCTGTGACCATAAAATGGAGAGGGGGAGAACCATGTATGTCACCTTGAGCTCCTTGGAGGAAAGATGGGATACAAACATAACAACAAAAAAATTGCTTTTGGTGAAGTGTGTACGGATTGCAGCTCAATCTGCACATATCATGTAATGGTAAGTGCACAACAACTTCTGAGGTAGGGAGGTCCTGCTGGGAAATTAATATGACACACATCTGCATTAAATCCCTCAGTGTTCTCCTCTTTTTCTTTGCGCAGCAGAGTGTTTTCTTCTGGAAAGCAAATGTTTGTTTTGTGTGTGTGGGACAAAGCAGGGGCAAAGTCAGCTAGTTGTGCTCCACTGTAGTTGTGGCAGTCAGTGATCTGGATCCAAAGAACCGTACACCTCATTCTGCCCAGTGAAGGGAAGTTTGGGCGTATGTTTCTTGAACAGAATGGCAAGCCTTTTGTGAAACTGAGGGGAGTTTGTGATATGGCATAGAGAAATCTGCCCTTTGATCAGAAAAAAAAAATATCTGCAGACCTGAGCTGCACATAAATGAGCTGTTTGGATCCCAGCCAGTGATTTGTTTACTGCAAGTATCCATAGGACTGGAATACTTATAAAGTAGACAATCCACTTGCAGATGTAGATTTTTTCTGCCCTTTGCAGAAATGTGGTCAGTTGCTTCAAACTAGAAATGCAAAATTTATTAATAATCAGTGCATGAAGGAACAAATACATCATATTCAAAAGCATCAAAACAAACAAATAGAAAAACAGAGATGCCACAGGCTTGCACCTGTGCTACATCACATCATCATCATCATCATCATTAGAATTAGAATTTATTACCCACCCTTCACCCAGGGCGGGTTACAACAATTTTAAACACATAATTTAAAAAAGTTAAAAACAACCTGAACAACATCACAGAAAATAGTATGGCTCTTAAAAATATACATCTCAGGTGTTGAAGGCCAGGGTAAAGAGGTGCATCTTCAGCATTCACTGAAAGTTGTACAATGGTTGCCAGATGCACCTCAGTGGTGAGGGAGTTCTACAGCTTAGGGGCTGCCACAGAGAATGCCCTCTCCCAGGCCACCCCGCAAACCTCTGATGGTGCAGAACTACCAAAAGAGCCCCCTTTGCTGATCTCAACACTTGAGAGCATCTGTAGGGAAGGAGGTGGTCTTTCAGATATTTGGTACCTAAGTTGTTTAGGGCACTAAGTTGTTTAAACACTAATTTGAGCACTTGAACTGGGTCCGGAAATGAACTGGTAACCAATGCAGCTGTTTTAAACAGGTGTTATATGAGTTCTAAAGGGAACCCCAGCCAGTAATCTGGCTGCTACATTTTGGATCAGTTGACGTTTCTGAATTGTTTTCAAGGGCAGACCCACGTAGAGCACATTGCTTTGCATGGAGAAGGTTCCAGGTTAAGTTCTTGACATTTCCAGTTGAAAGGGTAGTAAGGCTAGCAAAGAACCTTTTTGTTTTGCCAGTCAGAGGTGATAGTACTGGGCTTGATGGACTAATAGTACAACTTATAATAAGGTAGCTCCTTACATCTAGAGATCTGCATATGAAAGATGGAAGACTTGGATTGTAACTGAAAACAGAATAAGAGTTTACATTCATAGAAAGAAGCATTCCTGCCTTTCCTCTACGGATTCCTGCCTTGTGGATACCACCATCCCCAGTCCCAAAGTCTGCTCCTGGGAATTGGGATACTCTTAGAAATGGTATGTGATATGGTACAGGGAAAGGAGGGCTGGAAGGAGAATTGGCAGAAGCCACGTCCTTATGTGAACAGGGGAGCAACTTAGGATCCAAGCCAATGAGGATAGTGTGGGGACGAGAGAGAGAGAGAGAGAAATGACGAATATATAATAACAAGATGATGCAAATGGAAACTGATGAAGTCACTGCTACAGATCCTGTTTGGGTCAAACGTTCTTGTATTGAAATAGTCTGTATATATGTCAGGTTTCTTTTTCATGGTACCTTCCTAGGAAAATTATTATTAGGGTTGCTAAGAGTGTTTACTTTATTGTTCTTGTACATGAAAAGAATATAAACCTGGTCATGGCTCTGGGCACACACACAGACCCCGCCATACCTTTGATTTGGAAGACAGTGGGAGTAAAAGTCTGAAAAGAATGGATGTTAAGATTTTTCTGCATGTGGCTTAAATGATGCTGTCAAGAACATAAATAATTTCTTTCCTTTCTGTCTGATTCCTGCACATGTAAAGAATCATAACTTGAAGGGGCCTCATGGGTCATTTAGCTCTGTAACCTGCACAGAAGCAGGAAGTACTGTGCTCAAAACATCCCTATCAGCTCAGTTTACATAATAGCAAAATGGACCCCATGATCAAACCACAGACAGAGAGCAGGAAGGATACTCTATTGAAATCCAGGAAGCAGATACTCCAAAGATTAATTAAGGCTCCTTGGAGAAGAGTTTGTTCTTCTCTGTGTCTTCTGTCTCACATGGTAGTTGATGAAGCCTGCATCCATATAATATAGGCCAGAGGGCAGAGAAGGAACAGGTGAGGGTTTCTTTTCAATATGAAATCGGCAATGATTTTCTAAGGGAATGAATCATTTATTAGATTATGCTGACTGCTATTGGCAGTCTTTTCTGTTGACCACTCCCAGCTGCCTTTATCTCCATCCACCCTGTTGTCAAATGCCAGTGTCCTCTATACAGAGTCATTTCCACACCTGTGTCAATCACCAGGCGCCTTTTTCTCCTTGATTATTTATATAGGAAAATATTTGCATACCACTATTTCATTAAAAACATCAAAGAGGTTTACAACATGTTAAAAACCACCACCACAACCATAGAATAAAAACATTAAAAATACAATGAAAACAAGGGTCAACTGTTGCAAAAAAAATCTTCTTAATTGCTTGCATAAGCCTGGTGGAACAGAAAGGTTTTTGGCAGGCACTTAAAAATTAAAACAGAAGGTGCCTGCTGAGTCTCTGTTGGCAGAGCATTCTGGAGAAGTGGGCCGATGATACTGAAGGCTTGATTTTGTGTCGATGTTAAATGAACCTCGCCAACTCGAGGGACAACCAGAGCCACTCCTGCAGATGATCTCAGGGATCAATCAGATATAGGGGTTGAGGTACATCAAAACAAAACTGCAAATGGAAGGCAAACAATGAAAACAGAAATTGACAACAAAATGTACAAGCCATGGTTCATATTTATTTTAGAAAGTTAATTGTTCTGATGCATACCTTGTCCAATTATTTTCTGAGATGTTTGCTGTTGAAATGGGACGGGGACTTCAACAGTTTTTCAGCAACTTGTGCAGGTATGTTATTACATTCCTAAAGCATGACATTTTTTAAAAACACAATTGAGTATGAAAGTTTTTTTTTAAAGTTATTGTTGCCGCAAACACAGTGAAATGCTATAACATTTTTGACATGTACTTGCCATGGCCTATGACTAATGCAATATAGATTCAAAAGATAAAACTTCTGGATGCGTGTCTTTATTTGACTCTGAAAAAAATTATATTGGCCAATACCATCACAATAGCTTGAACAATTTCACCTTTACCTTCATCCTGCAACAATGAACCAGCTTCTTTTTTGTTTCTTGCTGTGTATGCCTGCTTTCTCTTCTTATTGTATTTTTGTTTTTCTCTCTTCTCTGTAAAAGCCCGAGAGATAGAACATGGCATGAAGCCATCTGATCATGACCCACTTTTAGACCTCCAACCCCAACCTACTGAAGAACGGTGGATTAAAGGTTATTAAGAAAAATTACAGCAAGGTTTGCCTTAACTGAAACGTTCTGAGCCACTGTGTTTATAATGTGATTTCAGAAGCTACATTCAGTGTTATCTGGCAGGGACAGTGATGTGCTGTGAGTAGACTCAAATATGCTCTGGGAATTCCATTCACAGAACCTTGCATAAAAGACTCCAACGAGTCTCTAGAAAATGTGAGGCACAGTAGCTTTTCACAGGCATTTGAATAATTACCAGGTCACCGGGAGTTCAGCTGTCATGTACTTCTCCAGACAAACTGATTTCTCAACAAATTACTGATAGTGATGGCAACTAAACTGCAGGGCTTCTTGTGGCAACTCAGAACTTGGCCAAAACAATGCCTGTATTGACAGAGTCCATTAAGGCATACTATCCTCTCGGTCATATCTTGATGTTGCTGTGTTGGAAGGCTGTTCTCTGTGGTTGGCAGTGATTGTGTTAAAGTACTGGAACTTGCCTTCGCAATGCTAACACTTCTCTTCCAGCTTCTTTTCTGAAAGTATTGTTACCTAGGTGTCATAGCCAAACAAAACTGTGTGTTCCTTTTGGCTAACAAAACTTTGGATACTGATACATTCTGCATTGTCTAGGCTTTGTAAGCACTCTTCTGAAGGATTGGGCCCAAATTATCCACTTGGCTCTGAAACAGAGCCAAAAAACAAATGCTGAGGTAAAGCCCTGTAGCTCATGATGTATTTATGTTATAATCCTGGGGGCTGTTTCACACATAAAAACAGCCTTCACATAGTTGCTTCTGGAGTTGCCTGGCACTATCTTGGGTCATATCCGCACTGTACATTTTAAGCACTATTATACCACTTTAACAGTATTCCCAGAGTTCCCTGGGAAGTGGGGTTGATTGTTAAACCACTCTGGGAACTGTAGCTCTTGGAGGGGGATAGGGGTTTCCCAACAACTCTCAGCACCCTTTACAGGTGTTTTCCAGGATTCTTTGGGGGAAGCCAAGACTGTTTAACATGGTATAATACTGCATTAAATGTGTAGTGAAGATGGGACTCTAGTGACCCAACCAGAGTTCAAGCCATCTTATACAAAACTGGAGGACTAAATAGTTTCAGGGGAAAATCATCACTGTCATATTGCTCTCTAAGGAAAGGAATGGCCATTGGGACATACTGATGTACATCCAAAGTCTTATCAGGACTTTTGCACTAGACAAATTGTACAATCATCCGTTAGCAACGGAAAGATGGTATTTCTTTTGTTAAACCAGTTTAGCAATTATTTGGCTTGTACAAAGGATCTGAATGGTCTTAAAATATGGATTACATTTCACTACATGGACAAAAAAAAAGGACTGCCTTCAAGTCGATCCCGACTTATGGTAACCCTATGAATAGGGTTTTCATGGTAAGCGGTATTCAGAGGGAGTTTACCATTGCCTTCCTCTGAGGTTGAGAGGCAGTGACTGGCCTAAGGTCACCTAGTGAGCTTCATGGCTGTGTGGGGATTTGAACCCTGGTCTCCCAGGTCATAGTCCAACACTCTAACCACTACACCACACTGGCTCCTCTACATAGAAGTAATCTATTCTAGATATATCTACAGTAGGTAATTTAAACTACATTAAAGTTAGTGTTTTATGATTTGCAACTCTAAGGCACAATCCAGCCAAAGTTGCTTCATTTTTAACCCCCAGTTGTTGCTACTATCTCATAATGCTTACTATTTATATAGTACATTTTAAGTGGTCAGTGCACTTGATATACAGTAATCCCATACAAAATACATGGAATTAGAATTGTGTAACTTTGGCAGGGACTAGTAAATGGGAAGTTACAGTTGCATGGACTACTGTAGCCACGCTATCCCTGCAACTAGTTTACCAGCTTAAGCTGGTGAAAGATGCTTTGTGCCCTGAATGCCACATGGACTCAAAAAGACAAGGCCAGATTTACATATAATTAGACTTGTACAACACTTGGATAATTTTTTTTGAGCAAGCAGTTTATATGTTTTCTAAATAAATAATATCCTAAATACACAGCACTTCTTGACTGTGAACCCAATCCGTTTGGGGGAGTACAACTTCCTCCAGAACAGGCTGCACCAGCAATACCTCCATCTTGCCTGGACTGAGCTTTAGTTGCTTGGCTCAGTCCATTCACTGATTTCAGATATTGATTCAGCACTTCAACAGCTTTGCCTGAATCTGAGGAAAAGAAGATAAAAACATGCTTAATTCCACATTGAAATCAATAGGACTTAATTGTACTTAAGATTGAGTGGGTAATGTTCACTGAAGCACAGTGAGGCACAGGCAAGAGTGTCCACAATTTTTTTGGGGGGGGGGGGAGGTCTATGAATTGTTACTACAGGTCATTGGCAACCCACTTCACTCACCATTACATTTAGAATTTGGGGGAAGCTCCTGCCCTTGCCTCCCCCCCAACACACTTGGTCATAAGGGCAAGGGCAGTTTAGCACACATTCTCTTTTCTAAAAAATAGTCAGGTCAGTCATTCGTCTCCATTTTGGTATATTATAGACAATATTCTATTTTACTCTTCCCTGACTTGTTGAAATGTAATGCTAAGCAGTACTGGGAAAAAGTGCAACCAAATCACCTTTGAGATTTTTAGTTTTGTTTGTAGTGCCATGATGTCAAGGTATGAGCAATATTTGTGAGAGGGGATAGATATCCATGTGATAAATTGCTAAGCAGAGACACAATTATCACCCATATCCAGTCATATCAGCTTCTTCCTGTCCAGTAAATAGGCCCCATTTGGACCTCCTTCAATCAATCACCACTGCCAGAGTGGGCCCAAGATTTTGTGCGTTGTGTTGTTGTTTTTCTCTTGTCTTTATATTTAAAAAAATCATACCTTCATTTTTATTTTTTTGTAAAATGTCTCCAGTGCCTCACATGATTAGGATTTTCAGAGGCACAAGTTTTAGGCTGCTTTCACATTGCATTTTATTACATTATTCTGATTATTTCTTACCTGGTCTGAATAAACCCCATGTCTGAAGCATCCTTAGTTCACAAGCGCGCATATATCCCACCCACTTCTGAGGGCACACAAGAGTGAGAACTTTGGACACCTACCTATACTACTGAGGGTCTGGCCTACCATTAGGCAGGTGTGAAGTGGGCTGCCACAGTGGCAGATTTTGAAGTACCATCAAAGGGAAGCAAATTGGAAATAGTTTATATATTTGCCTTTAGAGCGGGGTGGGGAATTGGATCCAGCTGGTAGGCCAGATTCTTATCCCCCCCCCCCCGCCATGGGCCAAGTTTGACAAGTGAGCAGGGCAGCCCATCTGTCAATCACATGATGTCACAACAACATCAGGTGACCTGTTTTTGCCCATGTGGTTTGAAATCATACTGTACAGGCAAATGCCCAGCCTGCAAACTGCCAATGATAATCTGATCACTGGGTCTTGCAAAATGATGTGCACGGTGCTTTGCGAAACCTGATGATCAATGGATCGCTATAGCATGCAAAACTAGGTGCACAGGGATTGTCAGGGTTTGCAAAGCCAGGTGTTTTGCACAGGGATTTGCAGGCATTACCAATAAGCTGCTAAGCAGTGCTTGCAACCCCCTTTTTGACACACCCACATCTTTACCTGGTCCTTTCCTGACATCATAGATAACATCAGGTATAGGGTGGGTTGGCATGGTCAAAATGGCCTTGCAGGCTAAATACAGTGGCCTGGTGGACCTAATTAGGCCCAGTGATTTAGAGGTAGGATGCCATTTGGGTTCTTTGGCCCAGGCACCAAAATGTCTTGGGCCAACCCTAACTGAAATATATCCCAGGGGTTACCTGGGGCTGATACTGTGCTGTCTGTGTTAAGTAACATGTGGCAAGAAACTGGTGTGCAAATGACAAAGTTTGTTCTGCATGAATCCTGAATAAACGTTGCGGTTTGGTCATCATCTTGCCTTGAGTACACGTTTTTGCAAGGCTAGCCTCATGATGGAATAGCATGTGACTGATTTAAGCTGAAACAGAATACCCTGTGAAAGCTTCTGTCTTCCAACTCTGCTGAATAAGATTATGGATTACAGTTTAAAATCTTACTGGAGAGAACTCTTCCTTCAGTTTCCTCTTGTCCTAGGAAACCTCAATATATAAACTTCCTGGAGTTGGGACCTTTTTAAGAATGTCAAATATAAATATTAATAGAATATAAAGATCTTTGCTGAGTTTAGGAGATCTTTGAATTCTTCTAAATTCTTTATTTCAACAATAGGAGGGCACAATTCACTAGTTTAAGTATGTTTAAGTTGCAGGGAAGGAGAGCTAAGCAGGTGCTTAACTCTTCCAGTGGAAAAACTGACACTTAAGAATGCTTAGCTTCAGCTGGATCATGTCCTCAGATTGCAATCCATCTCTTTGATACCTTCACATGCTTTTGTTATTTCAGTGTGAAGTGAATGGAGCCCTCTAGATGGTATAATTTGCTGTGGTATTTTAGGAAGACTAATTCAAGCTATACCGAAGCTGAACAGAGTAACTCATTCCACTCTTAGGCCACTATCAGATGGAGGATTTTTCAGGAATGATATGCATTCATTCAGTGCAATGGAACACCCCCCTCCCAATATCATGCAAGGTGTGTGTTGATTCTTGTTGGTCCAAACTGTACATCCAGGGCTAGGGATGGGCAAGAATTTCCATTCAGTTCACATTTCAAGCTGAATCTATCAAATTCGCACTTTACAAAACAATCTGAGAACGGGCTCATCCAAACTCACCTGGATAATCCACATTTTGCCTATTCGCGTTGTGCTTGGATAGTCCTCACTTCTGTTTCCCCCCCCCCGCTTTTTTGTCTGTTTTTTTTACTTTTTAAAATGTCCAGAAAACCACTGTTTTTTCGGCCACACATCAAACATTCTTTCCGGATTTCTCCAAAGTCCAACCTCTAACTCCGCCCCTATGAGCCAATTGGTCCACAGAATATGACGTGTGCTCCCTGCACCGAAGCACACGCAGGTGCTTGGATGCAAGAGTGGGAAATTTGAATTTAAGTTGCTGTAATGGAGGACGAGCGAGGGAGCTAGAGGAGGGTGAGTGAGCAATGTATCTGCTCACTCCGAAACAATTTCCCCCTAAATGTGAAATTAACAAGCAGCAGCTAGCAGCAGCAGCTCTGCAAAATGGACATAAAGGGATCGGATTATTATGCTTTGCAACTATTTTGTTTTGGATACAATGTATCTGCTCCCTTGAAACAATTTCCACTTAAGTGTGAAATTAACAAGCACTGGCAGCAGGCATTAGCAGCAGTTCTGCAGCTCTGCAGAGAGCAAAAAACACTCCTTTCATCCTTAAGAGGGGCAAAATAAAAGGGAAGGAGAGAGAGAAAAGGGGGAAAAAACCGAACTGCTCTTAAAAGCCAGGTAGAGCGTGGAGTCCAGGGCCAGGTCTGTGCCGATCTCCTTTGCCCTGGAAGTTTACGAGTGCTCTGAGCCGAGGGCAAGTGTGAAGCAGGCAGGGTGCCCTTCCTTCCCCTTCCCTGCTAACCACCCCTACATTCAAGGCCACCAAGACCAGAGCCTGCAATGTGCCTTGCAGTTACTACTGTGGAACCAAGCAGATTCTTGCAAGTTGGGGATTTGGGGAAAGTTCCCAGGCAGCCTTGAGCTCCCTTTCCTTCCCATGGAGAATGAAATTGACAAAGCTTTCCGGAGCAGACTTGAAACAGGCCAGAAGCCCTTTTCTTGTTTGCATTTGTGATACTACACTTAAACGAATGTAAGCTTTTCTGATTTGAAGCAAAAACCCCAGCAAGTACAATGAAATTGACAAAGTTTTTCCGAGACAGGCTGAAACCGATCACCACCCCTTTCTCGCTTGCTGTGCATTGCAGATCTCACCCAGAGTGGTCGCCCAGTTTGCAGGCTGGCAAAAAATAAAATGCATCTGCGTAGTAGTTGCAGACCCCCCCCCAACACCCCACCATTGCAATGATTGGTTCAATTTTCCCAGGCTTATTCTCGCACATGCACAAAAGTGCAGATACATGATTGGCTGGAATGAGGAGAAGGGATAAAGGGAAACGCCCAAGAACCGCCCATCAGCTGTAAAGTCCGCGGTATTGCATCCTAACTCCTGAAGGCGCAGCGGATGATTCCCGATTTTAAACAGCAAATCGCATTTTTGCCGGTATTGCAAGGAGCGGATTTAACCCGTGAAAATGCATAACAGCGCAAGACGTCATTTGGATGACCGAAAAATAATGAACACACATAGCGGGCGTGTCACACATTTTGCAGTCATCTGGATGAGCCCAACCATAACAGAGCCATCCTTCAAAATTCACACTTATTTGAATTTTGCAGTGCAGTTCGCCAACCAACCAATGTTTACAAAAAGGCGTATATTAGGGGAAAGTGTGCATAAAAGTGTATATATGAGTGAAAATAAAATGCAAAAATGCATTATATAGCAAGAAATGGCTTGCAAAAATGTGTACATTAGTCAAAAGTGCCTGCAAAAATGTGTTCATTAGGAGAAAGTTGCCCTAAAGTTCTGGAGAATTTTCTTGAGGTTTTTAAAATAAAAAATCCACAACTTGCTGCAGAAATGTGGAGAACTGAATTTAAGATTGGAAAAATGAGAAATAGAGAGAACCAAAATTGACAGATGTTTCCATCTCTACCCAGGGTATTAGTAGGACCAGCATTGGTGGCACAGTCCAAATGAAGGACTGATGTGATGTGGATATAGCCTCAGCACCTGATAGGGTGACAATGTAATGACCATTTCAAGGCAAATGCTTCCCTTTCTGCTTATGAGAGACACAGAAACTAAAGGAAGGCAGGATAAAACTTACCCCCTAGTAAGGGTACGCATGTAATCATATTTGCTGCAGTTGGCCTTATCCCAAAAGCAGAAATTGGTTCAGCATCTGTCAATGGCACTGTTGGCTACTATAAAGGAGATAGCATTGATTTCAATTTCAAATGCATATACTGAAGGGAGAGAGGAAGTGATTCTGGCAAATAGAATGAGAACAAATGCTGTAAATTCTGCCAATTGCTGAATATCCAGGAAAGAGTGACACAATGCACTTGAAAATGATTCTGCACAAGCCCTTTTGAAACGAACGGGAGCTGTGTACAGTAGCGCAGCTGGTTATATCCACACATATCTCCAATATATATTCTGCAATCCATTGCTGTAGCGCAGGAGAAGTCTTCTCCCTGCTGTCAAGGACAAAGGAGAGTGTCCCATGCATATGCAGAGCTCTGTCTGCTCTGGGCCGTGGGGGGCCCATGCTTGCATAGGGTTTTGGATCATAATGCAGGCTCACCATAAGTAATGCTCAAATAACTGCATGAAGAATTGCATCCCAAACCTTTTAAAAAGCCCTAGCAGTGTTAAGCAACATTGTTGCACTTAAAAGAAATATAACACTCTCCAGTCTGCCATTCACATTATTTTTTGGTTAGCATGATTTTGTCAGCTTTTTTTTTTTTAAACACCCCTCTTTTTAAAATGTGACAGAGTCTAGATATGGCTGGAGCAGCAAATATACGAGATGGTAGAACTCCGCATTATGTAAATCTGTTATCTGAAGTTGTTATTAATATTATTAAATAAAGTACCTTTTCTCTCATTAGGTGTATATCAAGGTGGGTTATGGGTGGGAGGATGGCTTCAATCCTGTGTGATCTACTATCTATTTTCTAGAATCCCCATGGCCCATCATTGGGTTTGGTCTAGAATTCCTGTAAGCAGATCTTCACTCATGAGACACCCTCACTGGCGGAAGCCACCCCCCCGGGCAATTTCCTGCAATTTCCTTATCTGCCCTCCCGCAGCTTCCTGTATCTAGCAAAAATCTGTTCTGGGAGAAGGCAAGGGGCTGTAGGGGGGAAGGAAGAATTAGGAATCAACAAAAACGGGCATTTCTCTTCCTTCTTCCAGCAGGAGCCTCTACTGGATCCCAGTCCCTGCTGTAATTGGAAGGAAACCTGTTAACAGAAGGGCAATTCTGTATCCAACCTTTTGTCTTTTAAATTTAGAAGGTAAGAGTGCACACTCAGCAACTTTTTTGCCTGTTAGTGAATAACTAATCCTTGCTAAAGATCCTGGGTATGCACTCTTGTTTCAGAAGATGAGAAATGTCTTGCTGGATTGGACCAAAGTTCTTCCTAGTCCAGCATTCTTTTACCTGTTTTTGGCATGTACTCAATGTGTATCCAACACTGGAGCTTTTCTGCCAGTTTTCACCTGTTTGAGGTGATACAATAGGTTGTATCCAATGCTTGTCCTACTCAGAGTAGACCTATTCAAATTAATGAACAAGACTAACTTGGGGCCATTAATTTCAATAGGTCTACTCTAAGTGAAACTTAGTTGGATGCAACCCAATATGTTTTAGGAATGTATTCCACATCTCTGCTGGTCTGTACTGAATTTTGAAAATCTGAACATTTAGGATTGGGAATGTACATTATTATTTAAATGGGGCTTGGCTTTGTTGCATCATGTTCACATGTTTGTATGGTATTATGAGCCTATATGTAGGTAACTGAAAGACAATTTCAGAGAAAATGATCTGGCATGGTAATTTCTGATGTTTCCATCTGATGCCTATTTCAAACAACGCCTCACTGAGTGACACTGAAGTGGTATCATCTCCAAGGGTTGTATTCAAAGTAGTGCTAATGTGAACATTCTGCCAGTGCAAGGATTTCTCCTCCTACAACAGAGCATTTGTTCTCTCTGATCCCCCCATGCACCCCCTAAATTTATTCTGAGGGTTCCTCCAACCCTCTGGAGCAGATTTGGGGATGGTGTGGGATGAGGAGGGGAGGGAATCCTGTTGTGCTAATGCTAATCCTTGTGCTAGTGCAAGGATTTAGTTGAATACCATTCAAGGTGAGGATTTTACCCCATGTAAATGATGCCGTGACTCAACTGTCAACCTCTGGGGTAAGCAAATCAAAAGAAAACAGAAGGGATCGGTGTCATATGGGCCTTCCAGTATGTCCAAATTTTTCATGATAGCACACACACACATACACATTGTCTTGACAAAATGTAGGCTGGGCAGCTACAGACATTGTGATGGGTGGATGGAGAGAAAACCAATCCTGTGTTTTCTGTAACACAGACTGTGGGCTGGGAAGGAGAAGACAGGAGTTCACATTTTCCTTGGCAACTATCTGCATCTCTTTAGAAAGCCTATCTCCCACCAATGCCAGCTATGGCAGGTAGTCATCAGATTTCGGCAGGAAAAATCAAATGTTCATAGTAAGTCTGTATCATTAATAAACAAAAGATACAGCAACAAAATACATAACCTCCACTAATATTCCTACTGCAAAGAATGCGTGGAAAAGTTTGCCACACCCAACTTTATTGATTTCTATATATAGGTGCATTAATTTTTTTTAAAGATGGTTACTTAAATCTTACTGTTTATTCCCAAATCTGTGGCTGAAATATAATATAATTTGATCTCAATAGAAAAGGCCTGGTGATTCAAACCAGTCTATTTTTTAAAAAAAGATTGCATTATATGATTTACAGCAGCAACAATACATATGTGTTCCTAACTGATATCCAGAGGAAATGTAGTCATGCAAACATCGGTGGAGAAACAAGGTTGTTGAAAACTAAGCTGTGTACAAACACTCGAAGCATATGGCTGGTCAAATAGTCCAGTTTTGAAGGCTGAACTTGAAGCAAGAATCAAATGGTTTGTCTGCATTCTAAGTTGTTTGAATAGGCTGAATGTTTGGCAATGCAAACACCTCTGCCTGGCCCACTTTCCGTGCAGGTGGACTGTTCAAATGATAGCTCCCCAGTTTCAGAGCAATCCTTTCTGTGGATATTATACAACTGGCTTAACCTGTATTCCTTTTGTCCCTGAAGTAGACGTGGCATTTATTTAACCTTCATGCCCACTTTTGTTTGCATATTGGCAATTTGCAGTGTGCTTTTAGGATAGTAGTTTTTACTGACTTGGGGCCTGATTCATAAAATAACATGATTTAGGCAGGTATTGTCTGTTTTTGTTCTCTAGGTGCATGAAAGTTTTGTTCTCTAGGTGCATGAAAGTGAGTGGGCTGGCATTTTTATTTCCAGCTATTTAAGATTGTGTGGATATTTCCCTTTACCTGAACGTGTTTAGTATTATTTTGTCTTCTGGTTGTTTTTAATATTCTCCTGGAATAATCAAATAGGTGAGCCTACCCAATCAAAGATCATGCAGTAAATGGGATGACACCACAATGTTACTTAGCCAATCATGTTAGGGTATGTGGTGACACCATTGTGAATAAATTGATAAGTGGCTTCCCCCCCCCCCCCAAGTGGTGAAAAACTAGCCACTTGTCTCTTAATGCCATTCCTACCAATGCTGTAGTGGTAATGGTAGTGACCTGTTTTACTGGGTTGTTTTAAAGATTTTAAATATTTATCATCTCATTTCAGTACATACTCCATGAAAGTAGTTTTTGGCAACCCCTCAATGAAGGTGTATACATTCTGAAAAGACAGGGGCAAGATGGCAGTAGAATAATCAGGTTTGCTCTGGATTCAAACCAAGGTTTGGGGAGTTGATTGCCTTAGGACAACTTTCCCTAATATGATGACCTCTAATGTGATGGACTAGAACCCCCAACAGCCCCAGCCAGCATGACCAACAGTTAGGGATGATGGATGTTGTAGTCCAAAACTTCTGGAGGGTACCAGATTGGGGAAGGCTGCCATAGAAAATAGCAGAGGATGAATGCAGATAACCATTTACTGAGTGGTAATTTATTCCAGTGTGTAATTGAGCCCTTGGGAAACTCTTCTTGTTTATCATTCTTCTAGGAATTGAGGATAATTTCAGTGAACTTGCATACCAGATCAGAACTGAAAGGAAACAGAGTAAAGTTGCCAGTTGGTAGGAGTAGAATGCTCTGCTTGGAGGGAATGGGGGGCTGGAACACTAAGTAGGAACACTCCTGTTAGGGGAGAGGATATACTTGCAACATTTTGAGCCCAGCCATACCTAACCTCAAAATCCACATTTTCCATATTCAGTTGGTGGCCTTGAGATCCATACCATGTCTTGTTTGTGGTTGGATTTATTTGTTAAACCCTGATTTTCAAACATCCATACCTGTGGGCTTTTTTTTCTAATTAGCTTTTGCATTTTGTCATGTCCCTAAGTCCACCCCCTTATGGTGATTGGTCCATGATGGTGGTTTGCTTTTCATGCACCTTTCCGGAAGAGCACAAAAGTGTATATCTTTTTTAAAAAAATTAATGTGCATGCTCAGGTTTGTGTTTATATAGAAATTCCTTCAACTGCTGAAGGCGCAAATTATTATTATTTGTTATTATTAACAAACTTTATAATAATAATAATAATAAAATTTTATTTTTAGGCCGCCTATCTGGCCGAATGAACGGCCACTCTAGGCGGCGTACATAATTAAAAATACAACATATAATACAGTTTTAACATATAAAACAATTATAATCCACCAACCTACATCTATACACTGTAAACTAAAATTATCTAGGAGACTTGTATGCCCGCTGAAACAACCAAGTTTTCAATCCTTGGCGGAAACCTACCAGGGAGGGGGCATGGCGAAGGTCGTATGGCAGAGAGTTCCAGAGGGTGGGGGCCACAACTGAGAATGCTCTCTCTCTGGTCCACACCAGCCTAGCTGTCTTAACTGGTGGGACCGAGAGAAGGTCTTGTGAGGCAGATCTCATCAGGCGGCATATTTGGTGATGCTGGAGGCGCTCCTTTAGATAAACTGGACCGACACCGTATAGGGCTTTAAAGGTTAACACCAACACCTTGAATTGGGCTCGGTACACAACTGGTAACCAGTGCAGATCTTCCAGCACTGGGGTGATATGATCCCGGTGGCGGCTGTTTTTAATCAACCGTGCTGCCGCATTCTGTACTTTTTAAAAATAAAGTACCATTGTTTGGGCTGTTACGTATAACATAGTACATACTACATAACATTTATTAGTACAGAGGTGCATTCTATGTTTTCAATGAATTGTTGCATAATATTGCAAAATAGCTTTTAAGTGGAAATATTCATTAAACATTCGATTTTATGTTTGATTGCAAAATAGTAGTTTAAAAGAAACACCAATGTGATACAACTACAGAAGCCAGGAGGAGGAAATACCCTGGTTCAGTACTGGCAGCAAGAATGAACTGTAATGAAGGAGGAGGAGATGTGGACAGACGGAGGGATCTAACCCAGTCATCCACCCACAATAAAAAATGCAGGGAAAACTGTCCTCACTACAGAGGTTAGAGCAGTTAATAATTGGGACAGAAATAATAATCGGTTTAGAGCAGAGTACGGAAAGTGCGGATAGAGAAAGTCAGAAATGATGGGGAACATCATATGGATGCTGGCAAATTAATGGACACACAAGGGGGTTAGATCGCAGACTAAAAGGAGGTATGGATGAGCCCTTTGTTATAAATCCCACTCCTTTTGTGTAATGTGCTTTACCAGTGCAATCCTATACATATTGACTCAGTTCTAATGTGCTTAAAGGACTTACTCTATATTAAGTATGGTTAGGATTGCAGCCTAAGTTATATTCAAAAGAAGTCAGTCTGATAGTTGGGCTGGGCACAGGATGATACAAATGTCCAGCTTCCAATGGTCTCAATGCATACACTAGGTAGGTTCCAACTTGATAAGTTGTCTGTCTTCATCCAGAAACAATGAAGGTATTGAAGCCTTTTGAGGTTTCCTTGACCCTTGATTTTTTTAAGGACTTTCAAGAGCATATATAATAAACTATGTTCCCCAGATAGCATTAAAAGTGAATATTTGAGTATATACCAAAGATTTATTTTCCCATTTGTGGAATTTACCTTTCTTTCTTCAGTTGGAAATGTCTTTTATGGATTGATCCTAAACTAGAAAGCCCCTCATTAGGAATATATATGTGCTCACATAAAAACCTGGCAATGGAGGCCACCATTATGCCCACTTCAGAGGTACGGAATTCAAGTGGGGTGCTTTGTATCCCAGGTCTTCCTAACCAAAGTCTAACTTTTTATCCAATGAGCCATACTATACTTGGAATCTGGGCACACTAATCATCAGTCAAATGGAGACTGTTTAATGTGGTCCTGCACAGCAACTGTTTTGTGGAGTGAGTTGGTGGGTATAGTGACTCTACCATGTAGCTCTAACATTTTTCTCCATGGTATTGCAAACCTCACCCTTTGTCTTATGATAGATTGCACAATCTCTCTCTTAGATATCTTGAGACATGCTTAGCTCGAGAGAATCATATTCAAGACCCTCTATTTCCTCCCATCAGAGCTCTACGACTACTCTGCTACCACTGCCCAGCTTCTACACACACCCTTCCTTTGAAATAAATGGAAAGAGTACATTCCTGTCTCTTTGCATCCCTTTGGATGTCCTTGCTATGAGTGGCCAACACTTGGAGGGGGATTGAGAAGTGGGTCTCTAAAAGATAATGGGCTGTGACCCTCTTTCAGTCCTTGCTCTCACTGAGGGTTAGATCTTAAAAGTACAGGACTGATGTGGTAGCCAAGTATATGTGGTTCTATCCTACACCACTCTGGTAAGATTTGAATTCCAAAGATGATGTGGGAGGCCTGATAACATGGTTGCTTCTCATGGCAACGTAATATGTGGAATAACCATATTCATGGCTGTCAGACATGCCCTTTGGTGTTCAAATGTTGCAGTATGGAATGGATCTATGTGGGAATGGGAACAACAACACTTCTGTAATGTAAGAACGAGCCCCTACACTGCAAGTGAATGTGAATATGAGCAGGCATTTCAGAGTCTTTGCTATGGTACATCATAGGATTTTTATGACTCTGAATGAATTATCAAAGATCAGTGATCTCATATTCAGGAGCCTAACCTATTGTGATTTAGATAGAAGTCTTCAACCTCCTTATTCTGTTATCCCGTGTCTGATTAAAATTGGTGAACTCCACAAGAGAAAATGGGATGAATATTGTCGTCTTGTTCAGTTTCTTTTCTTTCTTTCTTTTTTTGGCAATGAACGCATCAGTACTTTATATTTTGAACAGTCCTGACTTTTGCACAATTTGAATTTGTGGTTCAGACTGAATGAAAATGGGAGTGGAGTATGTTGCTATACAAGATCCAGCTGTGATGGCTGAATAAACATCTGGTGAGAGTGACACTTTTCACCATCTGCTTACTTATTTAAGATGCTTAGCTTAGTCCTGGAGGAAAAGTCACTCAATTAATCTAACAGAGGCCAAGACATTTAATTGTATAGAGCAGCCTTTCCCAACTAGTGGGCCACCAGGTGTTGCTGGACCACAACTCCCATCAGCCTCAGCCAGCATTGCCAATGGTCAGGAAAGATGGGAATTGTGGTCCAACAATATCTGGTGGCCCACTAGTTGGGAAAGGCTGGCATAGAACATCGAGAACCTATAGTAAAGAATTCTTACCCTTGGTGACTGCAAAAAAAAATGACAGTTGTAGCAAGTATGTTGTAATTAATCTTTGAGCTCTAAATCTTAACGTTCATGCCTTCATCTAAGAAATGCTTTTAAAAAAAGATATATAGGAATCATCAGGTGAAGCTTTGCACAGTTTGGAGATGATGTGGGAATGTGGAAATTGGCATGTGCTAATCTTTGGGTATTAAGGTGCTGTCAAAAGCAGAGGAGCAAAGGCAGTAAAAAAAGGCAACCCTAAACAAGCTATATTAATTTTTTATCCAAAGTCAGTATGAATCTAATTGCTAATTACTGACAGAGATACAAAGAACCATTTTCAGTTTTCTAGGAGGACAACATCACAAACCTCAATACAGCATGCATCCAATGTGGGTTAAATGCAAATGATGTTTATCAAAAAGCCTTTTAAAGACAACTTCATTTCTGATTTCAGTGGGGAAAGGTTTGTCATTGACCCCTAAAAGCAAGCCAATAAAATCTTCCAGCACATGCCTCAATAAAGAACAACTTATTTAATGAGGTGCTCTAACAAGGGCTGATGTGTCTACCCAATTAGAGAGGTAGAAATACATTTTCTCCTGTAAAACTCTTTGCTTCATTTTGGTTGCTTGGCTTTCCTCAAACTGTGTTGAAGCATTGCCTGAAGAATGTTGCACACATTAAAAAATGTTGTGTGTGTGCACGCGTCTCATTCTCTGTATGGAAAAAGAATTGCAAAGTTACCTGGTCTGACCAGTTTGTGAAGTTAACAGTGATTTATTTGTATAAAATGGTATAGCAGAATGAAGCTTACTTATGAGTAACTTGAAAGCTTTTCTAAACTAATATAATAAATGCAGACACAAAAGCTTTTCTTTTATAATCATCTACTCTTAGGGCCAGTGCCAACATAATGTGGTTGGATCATTAATCATGGGTAAGAGATCTGGAAAGAGCTGCAAGTCCACACACTCCTCCTCCCTGACTCTTTCCCTCCTGGCAGCCTTAACCATGGTTATGTTGACACTCTTATTAACAATGGCTAGTCATACTCAGGATTCAGTCTTAATCAGAATCTCCTGGGTTGAGCTGCCCGGCTGCCATTGATCTCAATGGTTCTTTCACAGAAGAATGTCCTGGTAGTTTGTACTCTGAGGTTTATTAGGAACAGAAGTTTTTATTTTGAAGAGTTGGTCATGTCAGACCTTTTCAGTGTGTGCAGGTTTGCTGAAATCTTAGCAATGCCAAGTTGCATCTCTTGAGGAACTGATTCCACTTTGAATCAGCTGATTTCTTTAATTCAGAAATTAATTGCTAGCTTATATTCACACATTCATTCCTTCTGACACCCTTTCTGGTGCACTTTGTTCAAACAGTTGTGGTTCATTGACCTGCTCTGCAGATTCAGTAGCAAGCAACTCAGAATTCCAAACAGTACGGATCTGTTTTGTGTCACTGCCTTGTGTGTTTCTAAATGTATCAGCCACTGTCTGGCTATTGTTACATTTGCCATGTATGTCTGTGTGCCAGGACCTTGAGTTGTGGATATTTATATCTTAAAAAATCAATGCATTTTTAAATATTAACTTACCTTTTTGTTTTGCCAGAGAGGGAAGAAGTCATTGGAGCTAATATTGAAAATACAATTCATTACTGTATATTAGTTGTAAAATAAAATATTGCAAGGCAAATGAACAGCTTCAAAATGCGTAGAACTTTTCTTCATGACTTGCAATCCACAAAGGTGGACAAAGCTCACCAATCATAAATGGAAGCCCATCAGCAGCTTGATAAACACATTAGGGCTCAGCCAGTACTCACTACTTTTCAAGACTATTTTCAGAAATGTTAAAGGATCCTGCTCGCTTTTGATTTTTTAAACAATTTGCTTTGAAAGTATCAGCCTATTCAGGAAGCATCATCCCTCACTCTGAATTTACCATTTGCCTGTGGTGATAGCTGCATGTAGCCAACTCTGCTTGGCTATGTAGTGTTGGGTGTCATCCCATTCACTAAGTGATCCCTGATTGGTTGGATCATCCATGTGACTGATATAGCAACCAGTGCATGACTCTTGATTGGCTTCATTTCCTCTCAGTGATGTCATTGTGTAATAAAATCAAGTTGCCTCTGTAGAATTGTGACATCATCATGCTCACTGCATGATTGGTTGATGTCACCCATCTGACTGCAAGAGGAAGAAGATGTAGTAATTAGAAGAAAAAATGGTGCCAAAGTAGCAGGAAATAGGGGAAACAATAACTGCAAACAGGACTGGAAAAAAATTTACTCTCAAAACTAAAGCGTTCTTTCAGAAAATATCTTGCCCTTCCCCCAAATAATACATTTGACCAGAAAATTGAAATGGGAAGACATTCAGTACAACAGTAAAGTCTGTTTTTTTCCTATCAGCTTCGGATAGCAAAAAAAAGGGGGAGGGAAACTAAAGCATTCCTCAGGCCACAATACATGGCTGACGCTTTGTGAATCACAAATTGTGCAAACTTTTGGTAGAAGAAATGAATGGGTGGTTCCTTGCCTTTGTTTGATTATATTCTCTTGAGGTTCCCAAAGGACAGGCAACATACAGAGCATGGACTGCATGCAGACTTCAAAGTACATTCATGCGTCCTAGTTGTAGAACTACATATTTTGAAGAACAGAGTGCTGCTGTCAAAAGCGGCAGCTCTGTGCCAAGTCCCCCATTTGCATTCTGTAACATTCATCATCATCATCATCATCATCATCATCATTTTATTTGTATGCCGCCTTTCCACAACAAATTGTGCTCAAGGCGGCTTACAACAAGGTGAACAGAAAAACATCTCAAAAACAAATTTCAGTTCAACTTACTTATATTGTGCCAATACTATCATGTCACTGATCCTAACACGGACCTGGAACGGGTGTGGAAAAGCATACAATGTAATGAAGTTGGGACAAGACCTAAATTGAAGTAGATGATATTGCAGGGAGGTTGGAACTTGACCTTGGGACTGCCATTTTAAGCAACAGCTCTGCTTTCTTTGCAGCCTACACTTTCACCCCCAAACCCCATTTGATTTTTTAAAATTAAACACCTGTGGCATAGTGGTTAGACTGTTGGACTATGACCTGGGAGACCAGGGTTTGAATCCCCACACAGCCATGAAGCTGACTGGGTGACCTTGGCCCAGTCACTGCCTCTCAGCATCAGAGGAAGGCAATGGTAAAACCACCTCTGAATACTGTTTAGCATGAAAACCCTATTCATAGGGTCGCCATAAGTTGGGATCGACTTGAAGGCAGTCCAGGGAGGGATACCCCTAATAGCTGCTACAGCTCTGCATTGGGCAAGGGGAGAGGCTTCAGGCTTTGCTCTTTGTGGCTTGACTCAGCAGGAGGCTCTGTACCTCCCCAAGCCTTCTGCTGAGCCCTGTTTCCTCTTTCTTTATCTTCTTACCCCAAGGGGCTTAGAGTCTAAAACAGACACAGGAACAGCAGCATTGGAAAGGCCAGGGAAGGGAGGCAGAAGGAAATGGGACACATGTGCAGCTATTCCAGGTAATGTATTTGGCTTACAGGGCCAGCCCCAGACATACCAGGGCCCTTGGGCACCAGCCTACCCTGGCACACACACACACGCCCTGCCTATCTACCCACCAGGCCAGTGGAGGAGTGGAAGGTCGGGCAGGAGGTTGGGCAAGCGCATGGGGGGGGAGAGGGGAGCAAGGGAGCTGGCAGAGAGTGAGGGATGGAGGGCAGACGGGCGAAGTGAGCAAGGGAGGGGTGGGTGCATGGGTGAGCAGCTCCCTCCATGAGATCCACGGCAGGGAGTCTGCCACGGAAGGGGACCATTACTTCTCCACCATAACGAGGGGCCCTCGGGATGGCGGGCAAGTGAGTGGGCACAGGTGGGAAAGTGAGCGGGTGCGGGTGGGCTGGCGACTGGGTGGGCAGCTCCCTCCCTGTGATCCGCGGCAGGCTGCTGTGGAAGGGGAGCACTACTCCCCCACCATAATGAGGGGCCCTTCAGGGGCACCTGTGGGCTGCGGGACCCTCGGACAGGGCCCCACCTGGCCGTCCTTTAGAGCCGGCCCTGTTGGCTTAGTTGCCATGCTATACTGAGGCTCAGGAGATGTTCCAAAAGGCTTCTTGGAAAAGGTTAAGTTTTGGGGAGGGACTTAGGGAGGTGGTCACACAGAGGCATTATTGGAGGCAGTACCGGGCATAAGGGCTAGCAAGTGGAGTACTTTCAGGGAGAAGAAGGCCTTGGATTGGCTAGATGAGCAAAGGTCACAGGAAGGGATGTGTTGGGATGTAAGAATGGAGACAGGGGAGGAAAGGGGGGGCAAAGTCATGGATGGTTTTGAAGGTATTGATAAGAAGCCTGTGCAGGATCTGGGAGTGGACAATGGAAGCCTGTATATGGATTTCAGGAGGGGTGTCACATGGTCGCAGTAACAAGAGAGGCAAATACATTTAGCAGCAGAGAGCTAGGTGGATGTGAGTGGACGAAGGTGAGGCAACAGTCCAGTGAGGAGAAGACTGCAGTAGTTAAGATGACAGGATGACCAGGACACGGATGAGAGTATTCACTGATGGGACAGAGAGGAAGGGCTCAATTTTGTAATGTTGAAAAGGGAGAAGTGAATTGGTAACAGACTGAATGTGGGAGGCAGCAGAGAGAGAGAGACAAGTCAAAGAGAAAACCAAGGCTTTATGCCGATTAACAACATGCATAATGATGTCATTAGAGAAGTGAATGAGGAAAGGAGGTGCTTGGAAGGATAGATGAGAAGTTTGGATTTGGACATACTTAGCACTTGAAGTAATGATGAAGCCTCCAAATGGAAATATCAGAGACAGTAGAGATGGGTGGGAGGGAGAAAGTTCTGCTGTGGAGAGATAGAACTGGGTGTTATCAGCATATAGGTGGAATTGAAAGCCATGGAATGTGATGAGGCTACCCAGGGACAATGTATAAATAGTAGAGGGTCAAGTACAGAACTTTGCCAAGGCAGTAAAACTGTGGCTTATTGACACCAAGTTCTTCCTCCTTGCATGCACCCTCCTCTTAGGTTGGAGAGATCCAGGGAAGTGTTCTTTGGTCTGCACCTTTCTAAATTTGAATAATCCCTGGCAGGCTCTACAATAATCCCACCACCGTGTAAACCCTGCAAGACAGAAACGTCTAGC
This sequence comes from Rhineura floridana, assembly GCF_030035675.1. Taxonomy (NCBI): domain Eukaryota; kingdom Metazoa; phylum Chordata; class Lepidosauria; order Squamata; family Rhineuridae; genus Rhineura; species Rhineura floridana. The sequence goes on from NC_084480.1 coordinate 189,882,181, forward strand.
AGTTAGTGGCCTACGTCAGCCAGAGTGGTTGCTGGGGCAATGGCTGCATCATTGTAGCTGTGTACCATTTTGTTGCTCTGATTGTGGCATCCCCAATGTGGCCCCAAGCATCTCAGGGTGCCTAGGCAGGAGATACTTTGCTGAAGGGTTGCTGGTGACAACTGCATGCAAGCTAAGTCTGTACTAGACCAATCCCAGCAGTGCAAATTGTTGCTTATGGAAGATTGGGAATCTCTTCTAAAAAGAGCAGCTTTCCCTTTCTTTTCCTACTACTGAGAACCATGGCTTCGTAATTTGGAAGTTATAGGCGAGCATCCAGTTGTTAGGCACAACACTAAACATGGTCTAGGACGGCATTTTGTGGCTGTTGAAGGACATCTGGAGATATGTGTGTGTGAGGCGCCAACAGTTCTGGTGCCTCATCAGGTGCCCCAAGGGGTGGAATTAGCCTTGCCTCTGAATGATTTTCCCATCCATCCTTTGTTGCCGTTGTACAGCCTGTAGCAGCAGTGATTAAGGTTGTCAGCTTTTTGCTTTCAAACCTTCAGACATCTCAACGAGGCTAGGGAGAGGAGTGAGAGACAGGTCAGGAGACAGAGTCTGGTGGGCTCCAACAAGGGCACAGGTTATGGCAATAAATTTCCTGTTTGCTCCTGTGGCTCTTGCTGAGCTGAGCACTTGGGGTTTAGTACAAAGTAAAGGAGTTGCATGTGGGAACAGTCACAAGAGCAATCCCCACAGCTGCTGCTGCTGCTGCTGACAAGTTGCCATGATGTTCTCCCAGGACCAGCCGTTGGCTTGACAGAACCTATTGTGGGGTGGGTGGTGGGCAGGGGGAGAGGCTCTTGAAATACTAAGCTAAGGCTGAGCCGGGCTACTTAGTGAATGTGTGAGGGGGCAGTCAAGTGGCTTATAACATTTTTTTATGGAAAACACTTTCCCTTTTTATTTCCTCTTTTTCTCTGAAGCGTAAACTTCGGCTGCCATTTATTTTGAAACTTTTTGATAATCTTAAATAGAATAGAAACTTCAAATACTTATTTTTAGTTCACTGACATCCTGTCTTGCTGAAGTAGTGCTAATATTCTGGGTGGAGTGGGGCAGGGGGAATTGTATTAACATATAAATGTTTCTCCTTTAATGTCTATGAACAAAAAGGGTTAAATTGTGGGGACAGAAGAGTTTTTAAAAAACAATTTATTTATTATTAGATTTATACCCTGCCCTTCCTCCCAACAGGGGCCCAGGGCAGCAATAAATAATAAAGCCTACCCCACAACTGATGTCTTAAGAACATAAGAACATAAGAACATAAGAAGAGCCTGCTGGATCAGGCCAGTGGCCCATCTAGTCCAGCATCCTGTTCTCACAGTGGCCAACCAGGTGCCTGGGGGAAGCCCGCAAGCAGGACCCGAGTGCAAGAACACTCTCCCCTCCTGAGGCTTCCGGCAACTGGTTTTCAGAAGCATGCTGCCTCTGACTAGGGTGGCACAGCACAGCCATCATGGCTAGTAGCCATTGATAGCCCTGTCCTCCATGAATTTGTCTAATCTTCTTTTAAAGCCATCCAAGCTGGTGGCCATTACTGCATCTTGTGGGAGCAAATTCCATAGTTTAACTATGCGCTGAGTAAAGAAGTACTTCCTTTTGTCTGTCCTGAATCTTCCAACATTCAGCTTCTTTGAATGTCCACGAGTTCTAGTATTATGAGAGAGGGAGAAGAACTTTTCTCTATCCACTTTCTCAATGCCATGCATAATTTTATACACTTCTATCATGTCTCCTCTGACCCGCCTTTTCTCTAAACTAAAGAGCCCCAAATGCTGCAACCTTTCCTCGTAAGGGAGTCACTCCATCCCCTTGATCATTCTGGTTGCCCTCTTCTGAACCTTTTCCAACTCTAGAATATCCTTTTTGAGATGAGGCGACCAGAACTGTACACAGTATTCCAAATGCGGCCGCTCCATAGATTTATACAACGGCATTATGATATCGGCTGTTTTATTTTCAATACCTTCCCTAATTATTGCTAGCATGGAATTTGCCTTTTTCACAGCTGCCGCACACTGGGTTGACATTTTCATCGTGCTGTCCACTACAACCCCGAGGTCTCTCTCCTGGTCGGTCACCGCCAGTTCAGACCCCATGAGCGTATATGTGAAATTCAGATTTTTTGCTCCAATATGCATAATTTTACACTTGTTTATATTGAATTGCATTTGCCATTTTTCCGCCCATTCACTCAGTTTGGAGAGGTCTTTTTGGAGCTCTTCGCAATCCCTTTTTGTTTTAACAACCCTGAACAATTTAGTGTCGTCAGCAAACTTGGCCACTTCACTGCTCACTCCTAATTCTAGGTCATTAATGAACAAGTTGAAAAGTACAGGTCCCAATACCGATCCTTGAGGGACTCCACTTTCTACAGCCCTCCATTGGGAGAACTGTCCGTTTATTCCTACTCTCTGCTTTCTGCTTCTTAACCAATTCCTTATCCACAAGAGGACCTCTCCTCTTATTCCATGACTGCTAAGCTTCCTCAGAAGCCTTTGGTGAGGTACCTTGTCAAACGCTTTTTGAAAGTCTAAGTACACTATGTCCACTGGATCACCTCTATCTATATGCTTGTTGACACTCTCAAAGAATTCTAATAGGTTACTGAGACAGGACTTTCCCTTGCAGAAGCCATGCTGGCTCTGCTTCAGCAAGGCTTGTTCTTCTATGTGCTTAGTTAATCTAGCTTTAATAATACTTTCTACCAGTTTCCAGGGACAGAAGTTAAGCTAACTGGCCTGTAATTTCCGGGATCCCCTCTGGATCCCTTTTTGAAGATTGGCGTTACATTTGCCACTTTCCAGTCCTCAGGCACGGAGGAGGACCCAAGGGACAAGTTACATATTTTAGTTAGCAGATCAGCAATTTCACATTTGAGTTCTTTGAGAACTCTCGGGTGGATGCCATCCAGGCCCGGTGATTTGTCAGTTTTTATATTGTCCATTAAGCTTAGAACTTCCTCTCTCGTTACCACTATTTGTCTCAGTTCCTCAGAATCCCTTCCTGCAAATGTTAGTTCAGGTTCAGGGATCTGCCCTATATCTTCCACTGTGAAGACAGATGCAAAGAATTTATTTAGCTTCTCTGCAATCTCCTTATCGTTCTTTAGTACACCTTTGACTCCCTTATCATCCAAGGGTCCAATTGTCTCCCTAGATGGTCTCCTGCTTTGAATGTATTTATAGAATTTTTTGTTGGTGGTTTTTATGTTCTTAGCAATGTGCTCCTCAAATTCTTTTTTAGCATCCCTTATTGTCTTCTTGCATTTCTTTTGCCAGAGTTTGTGTTCTTTTTTATTTTCTTCATTCGGACAAGACTTCCATTTTCTGAAGGAAGACTTTTTGCCTTTAAGAGCTTCCTTGACTTTGCTCGTTAACCATGCTGGCATCTTCTTGGCCCTGGCGGTACCTTTTCTGATCTGCGGTATGCACTCCAGTTGAGCTTCTAATATAGTGTTTTTAAACAACTTCCAAGCATTTTTGAGTGATGTGACCCTCTGGACTTTGTTTTTCAGCTTTCTTTTTACCAATCCCCTCATTTTTGTGAAGTTTCCTCTTTTGAAGTCAAATGTGACCGTGTTGGATTTTCTTGGCAATTGGCCAGTTACATGTATGTTTAATTTAATAGCACTGTGGTCACTGCTCCCAATCGGTTCAACAACACTTACATCTCGCACCAGGTCCCGGTCCCCACTGAGGATTAAGTCCAGGGTTGCCGTCCCTCTGGTCGGTTCCATGACCAACTGGTCTAGGGAATAGTCATTTAGAATATCTAGAAACTTTGCTTCTTTGTCATGACTGGAACACATATGCAGCCAGTCTATGTCCGGGTAGTTGAAGTCACCCATTACTACCACATTTCCTAGTTTGGATGCTTCCTCAATTTCATATCTCATCTCAAGGTCTCCCTGAGCATTTTGATCAGGGGGACGATAGATCGTTCCCAGTATTAAGTCCCTCCTGGGGCACGGTATCACCACCCACAACGATTCTGTGGAGGAGTCTGCCTCTTTTGGGGTTTCGAGCTTGCTGGATTCAATGCCTTCTTTCACGTATAGAGCGACTCCGCCACCAATACGTCCTTCCCTGTCCTTCCGATATAGTTTATATCCAGGGATAACCGTATCCCACTGGTTTTCTCCATTCCACCAGGTCTCCGTTATGCTCACTATATCAATGCTCTTCTCTGAGACCAAGCACTCCAGTTCTCCCATCTTGGTTCGGAGGCTCCTAGCATTAGCGTACAGGCACTTGTAAGCAGTGTCTCTCTTCAAGTGTCTTTGGCACTTGTGGTTAGGCCTGTGGTAATTTTGCTCTTCTGAATTTATATCCTGTGCCCCTGCTCTCACAATGCCTACTTCTAGGCCTACCCCTTTTAAAACTTCATCATTGCTTTGGTTTTTATCCCAGGGGGGAGGTTTATTCCGAACCGGACCTTTCTCAGCTCCTGTCGGGTTTCCCCCCTCAGTCAGTTTAAAAGCTGCTCTGCTACCTTTTTAATTTTAAGTGCCAGCAGTCTGGTTCCATTCTGGTCTTGAGGAACAAACCTAGTAAGGCAGCATTATTTATTTTGGGTTTTTAGTTTGCTCCCTAATTCCAAGAATGTCTTCATATATAAGGCTTAAATCAGATTTTGTTTAAATCAGTTTATAATGAAAACTTATGTTTGCTAGCCTGTAAATTAGATTTAAATATGGACTTCTCTTTTGCTTTCAATCCCATATTGAAATAAATCCTTCCCCCTTGGCACAAATAATGTAGGGCCAGCATGGTACATTGCACCACTACTTGAGGCTGCCATGGAGGCTACCTGCAACAACACCACTTTGCACAGCATTGGTGGTGCAGGCAATCTCTGTGGCTATTGTTACCACAATGCATCACCCTGAGTTAAGGATCCTTTCCTCAGAGCGCTCCATTGAGGTAAGGATGGTCCTCAGCGGTGACTCCTTCCTTAAAGTGAAGAGTGGTAGACCCAGTGGTGAGCAGCCACCTAGTCAGTGCTCTGAAGATTCAGTCCTGTTGGAGCCCCACCGGCTGCTTTCCACACTGAGCTAATGATATTCTATGGCTGGTGGGTGAATGGCCAGATGCAAGTACTCCAGGAAGTGCTCCATGCAAGAAGTGACAGCAGGTGGAGCCACCCATAGTGGGTGGGCAACCAGCCAAAAAGCCAGCCCAACAGTAACAGTGGTAGTGGCAGCAGGAAGCCTCGTGGATGATGGATGGAGAACATAATCCGCCACCCCCACTGACTCATTATTGAGGTGATCCTGAAACAGTGTGAGAAAGTTTCAAAGACACTTTTTAATGCCAAATGTGAAAATGTTAATCTGCACTTAAGTGACAAGTTCCCACTGAAAAGCATTTTAGAATTTCTTAGAAAATGCAGACATTTAAATAATACTTAAATATATAGAAGATGTGTTTCATTGCAAAGCAGTTAAGAGCCAGTGAATACAGGTGTTCAACTTTTATTTTATTATTTAAAACATTGATACCCTATCTTTCCGCCATCAGTCCTCAAGGAAGCTATCAGACAAATAAAATAGCATTCAAATACAGTTCCAAGAAGAAAAATCCTCCTAGACATGAGAGATCTGGATGAAATGCCATCTTAACTATGGGCTCATTTGATGTTTATAGCTCTTCAACTTCTCATATGAAAAACAGGAATTAAGCACATGAAGATGCCTTATTTAGCCAGACCATGTGTCTGTCTGTCCCAGTACTGTCTACTCTGACTGGCCGTGCCTCTCCACAGGTCATTCCACCTGCTTTCAAAGCATGTGCACTATCACTGAATTATGGGCCATTCCTAGAATTGTATTTTTTTTAGCATGGAGGACACATAGTAGAATCTGTTGTAATGACCTATTTCAAGTGCTGTTGTTAAGATGAGTTGGGGGAAAAGTGAAAACTTTTTTATGTTATATAAAAAAACAAACACTGAGATAAGATCACAAGCAAACAGAAATAACCTGTTAGTGAAAATGCTTAGATTAACAGTACAATGCTATATAGATGTCTACTCTGAAATAAGTCCTATTGAGTTCAGGGGGACTCGCTCCCAGACAGGGGTGCAGTTGTCCAGTGTCTCATGGGGTCTTAAACCCCTTACTTTTTTGGGAGCAGGGTCCCTATGTCTCTAGCATCCTATGAAGCCAATCAGCATGAAAGGGGAATGTGTTAGCACTGAGAAGAGTTCCTTGTCATTTTTTTGCTGACTGGAGTGAAAGGAGGTGTGAGTTAGGTGTGATCAGAATGAAAGCAGGTGAGTCAGCCACTGAGAAGATTCTTTTCAGTAGCTAACACTTTTTCCTTTCATGCTTATTGGCTCCTAAGGATGTCTGCTGTGGGAGAATCTCATTCTCAACTCAGCAGCAAAAAGGGGGAAGGCGGCTTGGCTGTGACTAACATGAAGGGACCTTGCTCTTCTGAATTTGCCACTACACTACTATGAGTTGCAGATAACTGGGTATTGCAGGAATGGGGATTTAGGTCCAGCAGGGGTCCTAATTTGACCTGCAAAGCTGTTTTCCTCAAACCATGCCCAGTTGCCCCACATTTGACCGTAAGTTAAGATAGGTAAAAATGCATCTCCAAAAGAACAATTAAGGCTGCAATCTAATACATATCTACCCAGAAGTAAGCTCCATTGGGTTCAGTGGGACTTACTCCCAGATAAGTGTGGATTGGATTGCAGCCTAAGAGTCTTAAAGTACTTACAGTGCTCCGTAGTAAGCCCCACAGGAATCAGCTACACTATGGAATTTCCTATTAGGAACTCCTTAGTGCAACCGATCCCTGCCCAAAGGGGGCTTGTTCTAAGTGGCAATTAGCTGGTAGGTGCTTACAGCAAGCCCCTCAGGGAACACTTTGCCTGCATGGTTTGAAGTCAAATTAGGAGGGCAAAGTAACACTTCATCTGACATCATGGCGACATTAGGCAATTGGCAGGTGACCCATGAGATCGGGGGACATCAGGAACTGCCCCACTGGCCAGCTCCAGCTCCCTACCCCTGGTATATAGGGCTCCAGCACTAAATATTATTGCTGTTTCAATGAATGTTTCCATTTCCGTATTGTATGGAAACAGGCACTTAGCAGAGATCAGTTTCAAGTCTGGAAATCACTCATGGCTTCTCAAGCGTTGGTTCTCTGGCTCCTCATGTATTTTCCTAAGGATCCCACTAATGGGAGCAATTTCAGGCCAGCCCTGACATCTACATATTTGTTAAATATGTTTTTGCCCATTTATGTTCTTTATCATTTACCTATAAAGTGGAGGGGAGGAGTTGTGGGAAGCCTAGTTTTAATATCAAAATAAGAGCGCAGGGGAGTGAAGTCCACTCTCACCTAAGGTGGCCATGTGCCCTACTTTACAGAGGACACTCCACTATTTGAAGACATCCTTTATTTGAAGGGTCATCTTGCCCATGCCTTGTTTAAAGATAAAGACCCATAAGAGGGGAGTACAGGGGTGCTGAAGTTGCCCATCAACAGCTAGCACCTGAACAGTAGATTGAGCAGGCACACAGGTCACAGTCTTCCCCACTATGGCAAGATGTATTTTTTAAAATCATAGTAATAATGTCTAAATTTGCATCCGTGCATACAGATTAGCATTTGCACATTTTATGCAAATCTTTGTCCTCTTTTTTTTTTGGTGATGCATTTCCCCCCCTTTGGGGGGGGCAGTGCATATGTGGATTGAAGCTGGGCTGGAGGGGAACAGCTTGAAGCAACTGAGTGCATCTGAGTATGGTCAGGACCAGTTTTAGTCCCACCCCCCTGCACTTATTTTGTTATAAAAAGCAGGATCCCCCTCACTCCTTAGATAAATAGGCAAATGCATGTTTAATAAGCAGGCACATGTCTGGGTTGGTCCTCCTTAGAAATGGGTTGTGACATCATGGAATCTCCTAAAGTGGAAAATAAGCAACATTCATGTGGGACCTGGTTGTGACTGTTTGGTAATATTAGGTTATGGAGTTGGGCTCTTGTCCCTCATCCCCCTGCCTGTGGGTCGCGCCCAATCAAAACCCGATCAAAAGAAAATGACATTCCAGATCAAAAGAAGATGTCAAAAGGTCCAACACTGAATCCCCCTCTCCCCCATATGAAAACCAGCTCATTCCAAGCTTAGGATACGCTCTTTATCAGGGGGATATTTTGTTCAAACAAAGTTTCTGTTCAGAAGCACAGCTCTTGTAAAGGGCTCTCTGACTGTGACTGAGCATATTCTAGTTCAAAATGTATTGGGTTTCCTGTCTTGTCAATAAAGCCCATTTTGCACCTATTACGTTTTCTTTTGGATCTCTCTTTTTCTCCCCCTCCCAAATTATCCGGGAAGTCTTCAAATGATCCTCCACCTAAGGCTCTTCTACAGCAGTGTGTTGCTTAATGTGGACTATAACTTAATGCTTTGACATGGGAATGCTTGGAATGTGGGCTATACCATCCCCTGTTCTTAAATAGACACCATCATCAGTAATTGTGTTTTAGGGACTGTATTTTGGAACACATTCCAAGCATTCCAGTCTTCTGGCAGCGGTATTATGGTCAGAGCAGGAAGACCATTAATGCCTTCATCCTACAAATTCCAAACCAAGGTGAAAGGCCAAGTGTTCAAGAAATGCCTCCTTTTCACCAAAGATATTCGCAGTGTTTATTTAGCATACTTCTACCCCTCTTTATAGCCCCAAGAGGCTCTCAAATTGGCTCACAAAAGATTTGCACAATGCAATCACATTCAAGAAGGTTTTTGGACACATAATGAGAACTAGCTTGATGCTAGGTTGATTTAGACATCTGTCCCTGCCCCCCCGTTCTTGGTAATCCCTGGTGTTGCCAGGCAGCAGGCCTGATGAGGATCTCCAAGCAGAGTGGGACTGAGAGCTGGACCCTGATGAGTCCATGACAGAGGCAAGCCTTTCTTTGCTGGCAGTTGGCAATTCCTAGGCAACAGCTCCCACTGAGGACCTTTGAGGCAAGGGTGTGGGGCTGAGCAGCTCAAACGTGTTCAGCCCATGATGGAGGCAAGCATTTTCTTGCTGGCATTTGCTAAGCAATAGGCCAAGGAGGAGCAGGTGATCTGTTGGGATCCTCTAGCTCTGGATTTCCTGCATCAAACAGGACATTGAACTGGATGGCCTATAAGGTCCTCTCAAATTCTGTAACAAAACTTACATTAATTCCTCCACATGCTGACGACAACCAGAGGATAAACCTGCCTTTCCACAGATTTGTGCTGAAATTTCAGTCCAGGGACTATGGGTGCCAATCTCCCCCCTCCCATGTCTTTAACAGCTGACTAATTGGTTGACATATAGCAAAGAAACTTTTCCTGACATAGAGAAAAGGGATAAGAATCAAGTTACCTCCTAAAGTTCTGCACACCAAATGGTAATTAAAGGCACAGGAGTTCTGCCAGACAAAAGGGGACACTAATAACCCTGCCCTACCCTGGATTAACTGGGTGGCCTTGTGCAATTCAGTATTTCTAAACCTCTACTCTGAATCTGTAGAACGGTAATATTTAAGGACCTGCCTAGTTGGTCTACTGTGAAGATGCAAGCAATAAGAGTTGTAAGTGAAAAATGCTGTTGAAAGGACCAGTGCACCTGAAGTACTACTCAGTTGTGTGTCCTGTGAACTCTGGTCTTGCACTTGTTGAACTCAGTGGGAGAATTGTACTTCTCTCTCAGCAAAGTCAGCCCAAAACGGACAGCTTCACCGTTCAAGCTCAAGGCTGTGCCTGGTTTCTAAATTTAAAGTTAATCCACTTTCAACAGAAGTCTCCTTATTAAAAACAACAGGAGTGCATAAACCTTCTAATCTTGCAAGGCCACTATGGGGTGCCTTTTTAAAAGTCCATGGAAGAACTGTGCTGATGCCAGTACAAGATTTATTTTTTTCCTCTCAGAAATGGCAGTAAACACATTAAAATAAGTCCACAAAAATCAGATAAGGAAGCGAGAAGGGAAGCATTAAGACTGGAAGGGCATTCTTGTTGTTTCTGACCATGACAGATTGGGGCACTGCTTTGGCTTAGCTCAAATTAGTAGGAATACTGAGAGGGAGGGAGAATTCAATTGACCCATTTCTTTCCCACCCTTCCTTTGGGACAGGATCGAAAGGGAAAAGGTAAGAATTCTTCTGTTAATTGGCATATTTGCCAGAGAAAAGTGCCTCAGTGATTTCTGAAGAATAGTTCTGTGAATGGGGTGAGGGGAAAATGGCCAAGAACAAAACAAAAGGACCACAGCTCAGTTGCCAAGCACATGTCTTGTTTGTATACAGAAGGACCCCAGATTTATCCTCCCACCCCTGCTATCCCCATTTAAGTGGGTCTCTGGTAGCAGGGTTGGGAAAACGAGACTTCGCTCCTCCTTGGGGAGATACTGTGAGTCAAAGTAGGCAACAGTGGATGGGCTTGGATGAACCAGCGGTCTGACTTTTAAAGCACATTGAAAGCACATCTTTCCCCCCCACAGAATCCTGGGAACTGTAGTTTACCCCTCACAGAGCTGCAATTCCCACACCCTTAACAAACTACAGTTCCCAGGATTCATTGGGGAGGCGAATGTGCTTCCTGTGTGCTTTATAATGTACTGTGTGTATGCAGTCTCAGTATAAGGCAGCTTCATGTGTTCAAGAACAGAACTGGGGGGCGGGAGGGAGAGAAAGAAAATACTCCTTTGGATGATAATTAACCGATCTAGAATAGACTGATATGGTGGTTAAAATATCAAAGCAAGAAGGGTGGTTTCACACACGAAGCTGAAAGTGGTTTTGCTTCAGTCAGTTTGTAATGCAAATGTAAGGCCTACATGGAAGAGAACAAAGTTATCAGATGGCAATATACAAATATAGTATATAAATAAATACAGACAGACAAATGCATTGGGTTGCTTACATTTCAAATGCTTCTCTTCTGCATGAAGAATGCTCAGATGACCAAATAAGGGGTTGCACATGATCCCTCCTCACATGTTCAAGGAGCTCAAATGTGTAAGGAGCTGATGCTAGCCTGTCCCCCATTCAGATGAAGTGAAAATATGTCTTGTGCATGTGTACAGATATATCTGTGAGCTCCTCCAGGCAAGAAGAGATTCTGGGCCAGTCAGGAGCTCCCCTTGTGTAGAGGAGCTCTATGCATGTACCTCTTATGCATGCATAGAACCCCTTCACTCAGCCACCAAATAGGCGTGGCCAGCATGCATGTTGGCAGTACAGAGTGGTGTGGTGCAGCGTGGCTCTGTAACCCAAAGATTCTTTCAATGTGTGAGGGGGCTTGGATCAACCCCTTATAAACAGCAGGAGAGAGCCTCAAACTTTATTTAAGCCTTGCATAAGGGAAAAAAACCCACTTGAAATGACTTACCTGAAGAGAATAACATAATACATACTCAACCAAATATGTCTTATGAAGAAAAAATAAAACCATCTGAAGGGCAAATGTGCCTCACCGGAGGGCTTTTCGGGTGATTCCTGCTTAAACCAGAAGAGCAGAGTAAATCTTGGGCTTGTATGTGCCTTTGTATGTGCTCCTATGCCTGGCCGAATCCAATTTTCAAATGGTTTCATTTCTACAGTTACTCAAACAATAAAATTAAAGAAACAAACAAAAGAAAAGAAAAAACCCAGCCAGGCCTGTGAAAAGCCTTGTTACACAATAAGCTCTCATTTCTTTTTCTCCTTTTGTTTTGCTGAAGTGAGTCTTGGGCATACCCTAAGCACTTTTTCAAACATTGCTGTGTGGGAAAACCAGGTTTGCCACTGTTTGTTCAATTGACAGGGAGTCAAGAGTCAGTCCTGGTTTCCTAACAGATAGATGCATGTGATGCACATGTTTGCAAACATGCATTTGTTCCTGCTTTACATTTTCGGTGTAGACCTATAAAAATGAAATGTGTGAAGTGTCACTAAGTATTACTGTTATTTGAATCAGAACAGTCCACCTTCCATGTGCATTCCCTTTTGATTAAACAGACTTCTTGTTTGATTAATAGAAAATCCTTGTAGTACTTTCCCCTCTCTGCTTCCTTCTTTAGGTAAATTTTGGACACAGTAATGAGTTGTAATACTGCTAAGTCCCATCCCCCCTTCATCTAAGCAAGGTGTCAGCAAAGAAATTGACCTCCAAATAGGCTTGACCACTTATTTACAGAGCTTGGAAAAGTTACTTTTTTGAACTTCAACTCCCATCAGCCCCAGCCAGCATGGCCACTGGATTGAGCTGATGGGAGTTGTAGTTCAAAAAAATAACTTTTCCAAACTCTGCTTATTTATACAGTGCATTTTATTTGAGCTTGTTTGCTAATGTGAGTGGGAGAACCTTGTCACTCACTGCACATGATTTTTGCATTCGCTGCATAGCGAAGATCAAATGGGAGCTTTGGTCTAGTGTACTGGGCAGATTACCAGACGGAATGAACTCAGCAGTCCCAATGTTTAGCTACGATATTAGCTAATTTAGTTCCGTGTGTATCTCACTTTGAAGTGACTGAAAGAGTGACCATTTTGTGTTGATATGTTAATAACACCTGAATCCATCCTGATATGTGTAGCATTGTGGTTAAATAGATGCATGGATTTTGAACTTAGCTTCTCAATTTTTTTAAAAAAAATCTCTAGATTGTTCATGACAATGGAAGGTGGTCATTGTACACAAAGCCACTGGAATTAATTCTTCCAGAACATCAAAGTTCATATTTATTTACGTATTTATTTATTATTGAATTTATATTCCACCTTTCCTCCAAGGAACTCAAGTTGGCATACAAATATGGTTCTCCCTCTCCATATTTTATCTTCATAGCAACCCTGTGAGAAAGGTTAGGCTGAGAGATGGTGACTAGCCCAAGGGCACTCAGTGAGTTTCATGGCCAAGTCCTGGTTTCCCAGATTCGAGTCCAACACTCTAACTACTGCACCACACTGGTAATATTGTAGTGATACCTCAATATGCCAAGAGTACTGGAACCAATGAAAGACCAAAAATAACAAATACCTTCTAGTTTATTATTATTGTTGTTGTTCTTTAAATTTAAATTTAAATCCCACCCTTCCTCCCAGTAGGAGCCCACTAGTTAGCATTCACATGTTTCCATATTTGTGATTCATGAGCTGCTGATAAATGTCAGTAGAAAGCTAAGCAGAAAGAAGAGTAAATGAGGTCCAAGTGACCTGCAAATGGAAATCTCTTTTGTGCTGAATTCTGAAGCAACTGAGCTGTCTGATAAATTAACTTCCCAGACTAAAAGCTTGCATTTGATTTTATGGCTGGGTTTTTTTAAAAAAAAAATTAACCAGAAGGGGAGTAATATCCCATTTCTATTCCCTTTAATGAGACTGAATGCTCAGATTCCCTTATGGAGCTTTGACACACTATTCAGTGGCTTATAGTAACTGTGTTTAGTTGCACCCTTCCCATAAGGGTGCAACATAAGGAGCAAACGTGTGTGAGTCGTTCTTGGAAGTGTGTGCCTGATTGCCCATAATCTAATTTTTCTTTGCCATTGGATTTATGTCACCATGTGACCATCAAGCTTAATAGGACCATCTCTTTAAAGAACAAGGGATGAATGGATGCATTTATTGCTGCCGACAATGATAAAACAGATGTGCTCAGAACGTGTTTTTCTTTCTGCAGTTGAGATTACTGCTGAATTGCTTATGCAGCCTAGCTTGGGGATGGGGAACTTGTGGCTCTCCATATGTTGTCGGACTACAACTCCCATCCATGCCAGCCAGCGCATCCTATGGTCAGAGATCATGACAGCTGTAGTCTAATGGCACCTAGGAATGTCCTGGGAATGGTAGTTTGTTAAGAGTGCTGAGAATTGCTAGTAGACCCCTATTCCCCTCACAGGGCGACAGTTCCCAGAGTTCCATGGGAAGAAGGATTGGAACTACTCTTGGAATTGAACTCTCAGCACCCTACAGTTCCTAGGATTATTGGGGGGAAACCATGACTGTTTGAAGTGGTATAATATTGCTTTAAATGTATAGTGCAGATGGGGCCTATGATTAGCATCACTGTGAACCATGGGCATTTGTTGATTTACATATCACAACTGCATTCCTCCAAGATGTACAGCATAGTATTTTACAGCACAATCCTTACCATACCCACTCGACTGAATTTTGTGGGGGATTGAATTTACTCCCAGGTAAGGGGGGCTAGGATGACAATCTTGAGGCTCACAACAGCCCCACTGAAGTAAGCTAGCCTCAGAGTGAGTTCAGATGGGCTTTCTTCTGTCTCATTTCTGCATGTGCATACTTTCTCTGTGTGTTATAACACTGGAGAAGAATGGTTGCTGGCCTTCTAGAAGCAGTCTCTGTGACTGGCTTCTCCCACAGTCTTAATGCAGCCTGTTCGTGGCACTTTCGTGAATACACTAATCTCACATATACTGCAAAGACCACTTACAGATCCTTGTGCAGTTTCGTGCACAAAGGAGCTGACAAAAATGACCAGAATAACTGGTGCTGGGAGGCAGCAGCTTGAGAGGTAAGTGACAAAAGATACACATCATTGTATGAGTTTTAGAAATGGGTTGGGAAGCTAGCCTCATTTGGACTGGAAAGGGGAGGGTAGTACTCTTCTCACGTAGCAGCAGTGTGGTGTTATGTGGTTGCCAAAGGGAACGGTATGTCATTCACATGATGGGGCTTCTGCCACCACCTACAGACCTTCTGCACCACCTAGTATTGCAACCACAGTAGAAGCTGTTATATCATTTAACTGCCTTTTTTGACACACACACATTTTCGCAGGCATCCCAAGTCATCTTCTACTGCCCAGGTGTATTTGTAAGTCATTTAATAAGCTTGATATTCAATACCCAATGCCTGAAATGTCTAAGCCCATTGATGACTATGAACCTTAATCTAATGTGTGGAAAAGGAGAAATGAACAGAGGAATTAGATTCTCTATGAGTTGCTGTTGGACAAAACAAAGAAAAAAGTCACCTGGTTTCAGTGCAAGCATGGAACTCTGGCTAGGTTCCTCAGCCCTGAGAGGAGCTTGCTCTTTTCTTTTGTGGGTGTAAGCAACAGGCAGTGGTTTCAACCACAACCCAGAAAAAAACCTGGCATTTGTAACTGGAGAACATGCCTAACTGACAAGTTAAACACAAAAGAAATCTGGAAGCGTTGTGGGCTTCCCACATGCACAAAAACTTAACATCAATGGAAAATACCCAGATTTGCACTGCAGACCTAAAAATGTCCTTATCAGAAATCCTACCAATAGTACATTGAATAAAAATTTTCACATCAGTGAAATGTATGTGAGGAGATAGCATATCTCCCGCATAGCCCACATTCACAAAGAATATCTTTTAGGCTTCTGTTATAGAGGAGTGATAAAGTTACACCAAATACAATGGTTGTTCAATAATGGAGCAATACAGAAACTGGAAACTGACAGAAATGGCCTTTCTTCAACACAGTTTCCCCTCAGCCTATTCCTACTAGGTGGGGGACCTTTTTCAGCCTGAAGGCCGCATAATCTCATGGATAGCCTTCCATGGGACACATGCAGGGCAGACAGGTGAGCAGAGCCAGAGGCAAAAGTGGGTGGAGCACTGATTGTAAATTTTAGCTTTGTTTACACGCACACTCGCACATCTCTCTTTATCCTCTATCCAGATCAGAGCTTGGAAAAGTTACTTTTTTGAACTACAACTCCCATCAGCCCCAGCCAGCATGGCCACTGGATTGGGCTGATGGGAGTTGTAGTTCAAAAAAGTAACTTTTCCAAGCTCTGATCCAGATGAATAGGAGTTCAAGGAATGCTAAACAATCAGGGTAAGAAGCTGGTCCGGTGAGGGGTGTGACTGTGGAGAGGCAATACGTCCTGGAGAAAGTTCCAAGGGCCTGATGAAGAGGCTTGGAGGGTGACATTCAGGCCCTGGGCCTGAGATACCCCCTTCCTTTACTAAACAAAGGGATTGGCATGTTCCAAAATGAAAGACCAAATGAATATGTGAGCCAAAGTCTACTCCATTCCTCCTTGGGTCCTTTATTCAGTATACTCAGCTTATTTCAGAGGCTCAGAGAGGCGTACATGTGGTTTCCAAGCACTCTCCCATAAAGGCACTAACGCGGATGAGGCCTGCTTACAATTCCACAGCATCAGTCTAGTATCTGGGACCAAGGATGGCCCTTGCAGCCACAGACGGATGAGAACGGTGGCTAGCAACAACAGGGCAGAAGTGAAACGTCAAAGGACAAGCGCAGTCTGGCTTCATGTTTCTCTGGGGAAATGGAGCCACGGTGAAACCCTTTTTGAACCATGAAGGGGGCAAAAGGAGCAGGGAATTGACAACGAGAAGAAGTAGCAAGCCTGGTAAAAGGGAGTATTATGGAGCACATTAGCAGTTAAGAGGTAACAGGATAAAGGAGAAGAGGGGGGACGATCATATGAGAAGCCATGGGGAAGAAGTAAGTAGAAAAGGAGTGGTGAAGAGGAGAGGTGCCTTGGGGTTAGGGATGGGGGAGAAGTGTGATTCCATTCACATTTCAAGATGAGCCTACCTAATTCATGCATTCTGAAATAATGCATGAACCGAAACACAGCCATCCTTTGAAATTCACACTCCTTGAGTTTTGCAATGCAGTCCCCCAGCCAAATAAAGTGTACAAAAACGCATATACCAGGGTAAAGTGTGCATATACATATGTATATTAGTGAACTAGGGGCTCCACCCCTGTGTGCTTCATGCATCAATCCCCTCCCCCAGGTTGCCAAGGCTTCTGCCACCCCAGGTGGGCCACACAGGAAGGCTGCCCCAGCTTGTCGCTCTGAGGCTTGCCCAGGCCACCTCCCGCTGCTTGTTCTCCTGCTCTCCACCTGGTCTCGCCTCCTCTCTCTTCCATCTGCTCACTTTCCCTCCCTCCTTGCTTAGTTGCTGGCCTCAGCTTCACTAGCAAAGCACCACTCGCTCTCTCGCTCTCACCTTCTCACTCATCCACCCGCTTGCCCTTTTTCCTACCTCTTGTTGCACTTCTGCGACAGATTCCAGAGTAGAAACTCTCTGGAGATGCATTTGGAGCAAGTAGTCATGGAGCTGTTGAGTGAAACTGCCAAATGTTCCTGTTCTGCATGCCCTTTAACTTTCTTTAATCGTCCTGATCTTGTATCCAAAAGTATAGTTAAAGGAGGTTAGTTTATCCTTGTCAAGTGGATTTTGAGTGCAAGCCCTCCTCACACTTACACACTAGGCTACTCTTGTCAGATCATCCCTAGATAGAAAGGGAAGTGCTTTCCATTTTATTTTACTTTATTTAAAAACACAGAGAAAGAGGCTAAAAAGCTGAAGAATGTCTAAAGGTGATGTGCTAGTGACTCATACAAATACAGAAAAAATGCACTGCTCACATGTTCCCCAAAGGCAAAATAAGGGCAGTAATTTACCTGGGACAGACACTAGAAAATTGGGAGTGTCTGTCCCTGGTACACAGGGGCCATTAGAATTTATTATATAGGACACACAGAGTTTGTATGTTCTGGGAGCTGACAAGGGCATTGAGGAACTGGGTGGTCTGGCTGAATGTGTGATGAGTGATCTGATGTTGATCAGAAGCGTAGCCGTACTAGTCTTCTGCAGCGAAAAGAACAAGGAGTCTTCGGGCACCTTAAAGACTAACACATTTGTTGTAGCATGAAAGCTTATGCCATATGATAAATGTGTTAGACTTTAAGGTGCCACCCATGTCTTTGTTGTTTCTGATGCTGTTCAGATTTCTCAACCTGTCTGAAGTTCATTTCTGAGATTCTGATATTTCAATGTTGACTTTAGAGTTAGTTTTAATAGGATGGGAGGAAGCCGGCTACTTTCTTGTACATTCCATTAAACTTTACACTGCGCTGAATAATGTTTTTTGTTTCTGTTTCAACCTAGTGTGAAGACATTGTAAAGGAAACTGTTATTCTATTATCTTACATGGCACTACTTCAAAGATAATAATTCTATTTTTTCTGAAAAGAACAGATAAAGTAATGCAGCCCACCCCATTATCCACAAGTACTTGGTTTGATTTTAACACCCACCTTCATTGTGAACACTTACAGTGCAATCTTGTACACCAGCTTTCACCAATCTGGTGTCCTCCATATGTTTTAGACTTCAGCTCCTATTACTCCAGCTGGGGCTGATGGGAGTTATACTCCAAAGAATCCGGAAGGGCACTTGGTTGGTGAAGGCTGCCATACACACTTACCTGGGAGTAAGTCCTATTGGGTGCAGTAGGATTTACTTCTCAGAAGATGCGCATAGGATTGTGCTCTTATTTGCAAGTAGGTCCAATGAATTTTACTGGAATTTACTTCCTGGTGAGATATTCAGGATGTGAGTACCATCCCTTAGGAGACAATGGGCACAATGCAGAAAAACTTTGTGGAAAACCAAAAGGAATAAATGGGATTTAAATGCTTAATTCTGTGCCTGTGACTCTGTGGATCACTTCTGCATTTCTCTGGATTGTAGCCTCTGAAACTCAATTGTTTTCAAGGCAAATGTTTTGGTTTATGTGTGCTTGCTATAAGGCTGCGACTCCAGTTTTAAACATGTGCAATGCTGTATCTACCCACAACACCATCTCTGCAAGGTTGGCAATAATAACCATGTTTTGTAAATGAAGGCATTTGCAGCAGTGCTAGTTTCAAAGAGCGATACTTCTCACTGAATGAAAGTTTCTGACACCTTGTTAAAATAGTTTGTTACATAGTTTAAAGGGGGTCTCATCGGCAAGGCAAGACTGTAATCCACCCATTACAATTTGTATTTAAGAATCCCACTTCTGTTGGTTTAAAGAAGACTTCACTTTCCTAACATCAGTCTAGATATTTGACATCCTTTTTTTAAAATGATGTTTGTTCTGAAAAGCTACATTTAAAGAAAAGTTCAGTCTGACCTCAAATCATGGTTCTAGCTGTCATGTTTGATGGATTTGGACTGGCCTCGCTGTTGGTGCATCTTACCCTGTTAAGAAGATAAGAACAAAAAGCCCCGGTGGATCAGATCAAAGGCCGATCTAGTCCAGAAGCCTGTTGCTGCAGCAGCCAACCAGATGCCTCTGGGAAGACAACAAGCAGAGCATGAAGGCAATAGTCCACTTCCACTAATGCTCCCCACTGCCTCTGATCCTGGAGGTAGCATACAGCCATCATGGAGGTAGCCACTGATAGCTTTATCCTCCATAAATTTGTCTATGCAAACATCAGAAGAAAAGGCACAGCAAATCACAAGCTGTGTCCACACTAGCATTTTATCATGCCACCTGCCACTTAATATTAATGTGAGGAGCAAGCATGCTGCACATCCCACAATTCTGTCACTGTTTGAGCTCTATTTCCTTATTTTCTTTCATATAGTATATTTCAAACAGTATATCTGCATACAGAATCTGTCTGGTTTAGAAGTCATTGTCTCTTGCTAGGGAACCCAGAATCTGAATATCTGTATAGGAACTGAGAAGAGAGCCTTTGTGAAATTATGATTTCCAGGGTTCTTTGTGGGTAGCAATATCAGTTCAGCTGGTACACACCTAAATGCAGTGTAAATGTGCTCAAAATCATGCACTTAACTGAGAAGATAAAAGATTTTTATGCAATTGGTTCATGTTCCCTCTTTGTTTTCCGCAGGCTGCATAAAACATGTTGGAGGGCATGCGAATGGAAGAGTGCAATAGTGCAAATCTAGCAAATACTGATTTAATGATAGCAACCAAATTTGGGTGCGTAATTCTGTGAAAAGAGGAAAGAATTATGTCAGGGCAAGAGAGAATGAAATACGGTAAGAGGGTAGGAGCAGACACAGCTTTTGGATCAAGCCATTAGTCTGTTGCTCAGGCATTCATTAGTCACAGTGGTTTATACTCCAGTACATCTGAAAATTTATCTCCCCTTTGTGATTCTTCACTGAGAAATGGCTAGACCACACTGCTGAGCCATTGGCTAAGCTAGGAAAGCACTGCAAGGCCACTCTTTCATCATAGTGGCCCATCAGTCTGAGGAGAGGAATTTGTGGATGTGATTACTTTGATTTCAGGAATGCAGAACTCTTTTATCATCAGGTCTGTCCTGGAGGTGCTTTAATCTATGTGGTGTGGGTATCGCTTTTCACATTGTGTGAGCTACAAGATAAACATCAGTCAGAGATAGATGATAAGCCTAGCTTGACAATAGGCAGGTAACTAGGATATATGATTCACTCCTGACTTTTTAAAGTATTCAGCTATTCTTATTTTTTTCCCTCAGCTCTTGGGATCCATTACGCTGCTGTAACACTCTTATCTGGGTGCTGTTGTAACAAGCATAAACATGCTCTTCTAATCAGAGCTTATCTGGCCCTGGTGTTTGTCATAGTGGGACAGGCTTGCAATAAACAATTCCCCCATAAAATATCTATGGCAATGACCAGCATTCAATACTTCACTGCAGGTAGGAATTTCTGCCTTTGCAGACAAATTTATTACACCAAAGTATTATGCAGAATTGCCAGGCTGTGCTTTTGGAGCATTTTGGGTGTGATGTATTTCTGTTGTCCAGTCAATAATGTGATGCAATTTAGATGATGCACTTCTGCAGTCTTAGGCTTAGTGACATTCTCTCCCATTTTTAAATCTATTATGGGGAAGGATTACCAGTTAATAGCCCACAGTAGGCCAAAGCTTGAGATCTTTTGGACAGAAGCACCCGCACTTCAGCAAACACAGGAGGGTTATGAAGTAACAGAAATATCTCATCTTTCCCTCCTCAGACACCATGATTGGTTCCAGTCTTAGCATTCCAATTGGATGGGGAAGCCCCATATACATTTCTGGGTGAGGGCAGTGCCAGTCATAGGCTGTGTGCATATTAGTCACTTCAAAAAAAGCAGGATTTTTTTCTGGTTGCATTTTGAAGCAGTTGTGGCTTCGGATGGACACACCTCCCTTCCCCACTTCAGATCTTTCAGGACTGCCTAAAGCAAAGTGTTGGACCAGTCACTATCTCTGTCGGAGCCTACAGCAAAGTGTTTCCATTGGCCCCACCTGGAGGGGCAATGGGTTGATCTACCAATCATTAACAAAATCTGTCTGAAGCGGATTTAAAAAAAACAAACACTTGAGCTGATTAGAGGTTTTAGAGTAAAAAGGGGTGAAGTTTGATTAGTATCATGTGCCCGTTTTCAGAAAAGAGATGGAGATGCACTGGAACCGGCAGAATAGTAAGTGTGTCTCTACACCTAGATGGCCTGCTGTCAATCTGCTTGTCAACAAACCAGGATTGCTTTGCTACCCTCAACCTATTTGTCCTGCCTCTTCTTCCTTAAATACCTGCTCTTTGTCCTGGAGGTAGGTCCTGTTGATCAAGTCATAATAAACTATTATAATTACATCATGTTGTGTAACTATGAGGCTTCGAGAACATGCACCACGTGTGTTTGAGGAACCAAACTGAAAAACAATACATCCTCTTCTCTTCTATCCCTTCATGTGAATGTTTTCATTTAAACAGATGGCACCTCTGTTTTTTAAGTGATAGATTGATTTCAAAAGGATATGATGGGTTATGAACTCCCCTTGCATCCTTTAATTGTAATCTAAAGGGAAAGTTGAAAACTGATTTAGAAATGATCACATTTGCTGGAGAGAAAGCCCCACTGAACACAGGTTTATGCTGCATTGATTTGCACTTCTGATTGTCGATATGCTGCTGAGCTGAACACAATCAATAGGAGAAAAAGAAAATTACCCTAACCTTAAAAACAAAAAGATGTTTAGGAAGAATTTGGTAGACAGATAAAGTGACAAACTTCATTACTGAGAAGGCTGTTGACTAAATAAGACATTGGTAGAAAATTGGCCAAGTCATATAGCTCAGTGCTGAAGGCATCCTATGCGGAACCTTACAGTACAGAGTACAGGTGTCACATATGAGAAGTCCTGGGATTGCTCACTGATTTTTGTTTCCCAGGGAAAGAGGCATCTGAGAGTGCAGTGTGATAACCAATCAGAATGGCTGGCAGGTGGACCTATAGCCTCAGTCAAAAAATGGTCAGACCTGGTTGTGCTGCCTGATGCTTTACATTTTGCCTAGCCCCTCCCATTTTTGTTGGGATGACTGCCAGTCAGTGTGTGTTCCTAATTTCCTCAGGACACATAGTTCTCCATCTCCCCACTCCACTTCATGAAGCCCAGCTGCTAGGTTAATTACAACATCTGGAGTCATCAGGGTGATGAGGGTGACAGTGAGATGCTGGGATCTCCCCTACCCCACATCCTTGCTAGTACCTCAAGGGCAAAGATGTGGGCAAGATGTAGAACTGGGGTGAGGAACCTCAAGCCCAGAGGCCAAATGTGGTCCTTTAAGCCTCTGTATCTGGCCATCTGGACTCTCTGCAGGCCACACCCCCTTTTCAGCCATACACCCCTATTGACCCTGCTTCACACCCTCCTTGAGTGTGTTTGCCTGGCTGGAGGGGTCTTTGAGCTGGCTTCCTTGGAGGGAGGTGTGTGTATGTATGTATGTGTGTGTGTGTGTAAAAACTACCCCACTGTACAAAGGTAAAATTTGCATTTATTGCTCCACCCATTTTTGCCTCTGGCCCCACCCACCACTGGCATGTGGCCCCTGGAAGGTTGCCCCAAAGAGAATGCAGCTCTTGGACTGAAAAAGGTTTCCCTACCCTGATACAGACCCTGAGCCCTATGTGTAGGGTCGGGTGGTGGTGATCCTGTTACCACCTTCTTAAAATGTATGCCCCAGAAGATAACTGAAGTGAGCAAGTGTGGGAGGGGGCATCTGCCAAACATCAGCAGAGGAAAGGCATAGTTAAGTAGTCGCAGCATTTATGGAGCAGCTTCAGGTGAGTTCTGACTACACTGGAGACAAATAGGGTTACCAACATCTTTGTTCACACAGAGGTGGCATGAAAGACACAGATAGCATGTCCATGCTGACTAATGCTGTTGCTGTTGCATTACATGCACATCATGCACTCTGTGAGTCCTGCTACAGTAAAAATGTTGCAACCCCACAATGTAACATCTGGTTAATATTGGTCACTGTTGTTTTGTTTCTGGTCTCCATGGCATGGGGTGCAAGATAGATCCTTGCCTCTGAGCATGTGAGCTATTGTGGTTTGGTTAGAATGCTGGAGTAGAGCTGAAGAGATCAGTGTTGTAGTCCTCACTCAGCTATAAGTGAGTGACACTGGGCCAGTCATTCTCCTCCTAACCTACCTGCCTCTAGGGATGGGGGAGAAATCCAATTCAGTTTGCATTTAGAGCCAAATTGATCAAATTCACACTTTCTGAAATGATATGAGAATTGGAACACAGCCATTCTTCAAATCTGCACTTATCTGAATTTTGTGTTGCAGTTCTCCAACCAACCAATATGTACAAAATGAATATATATGGGGAAAGTGTGCATAAAAATGAATATATAAGAGAAAGTATCATACAGAAATGCATTATATTGGGGAAATTTGTTTTGCAAAAATATGTACATTAGTCAAAACTGCATAAAACGTTTATTGGGAGAGATTTGCACTAAAATGCTGGAGAATTTTCTTGAGGATTTTTAAAATAAAAATTCAGAAATTGCTGCAGAAATGTGGAGCACCAAATTACAGATTGGGAAAATGAGAAACTGAGAGAATCGAAATTGATCTGAAGGACTGAAATCCTTCCATCCGTACCTACCGCACAGGGTTGCTATGAGGATAGAATGGGAAGGGGGCATATACACCACTCAGAACTCCTTGTAGGAGGGGTGGGGGATAAAAATGTAAGAAATGAATAAATTAACACTGAATAGCCTGGTTGCCTGTGAAAAAACAACAGCAACACAAGGAGGGTAATGAGTAATGGGTAGCAGCTGTAACAGACAGTTAATTTAATTTATATGAGGCACTTCTAGCCTGCTCTTTATTAAGTTCAACCCCAGAGCAGGGGACAATGTAATAAACATAAAGCATAAAGCATAATAAAACCACATGATATACAAAACCTATCATAACCTTAAAACAACAACTACCTTATCTGTGACTAAGTGTGTAGATGAGTGAGGAAGGGTGCTATCACTTAGGTGCTTTTTCATTCTAGTTCCACTCAACTTTTCTGCCCGCTGGCAGTTCCCCTGATGCCTATGTTTAGGAATCCCCCATTTGGGAAAATACTGAAGGCACTGAGACAACACTCACTCATCCACTGTAAAGGGTTGCATTGGAGAGGCTCTGTACACACCAGTGGCAGCTGGTGGCGCCATGTCAGTGTGTGTGGCCTTGAGAGCAATCCTGCCCCACCCAGTGGGTGTGATGTGAGGATAAGATCATGTTGATCAGCTCCAATTCTCCGTACACTTCCATGGAATCAGTGGGACTCACAGCAACACTTCTGGAATTCAACCCTGAAGCTCTGCTATTCAGCAGCTTCATAAGAGAATTGTGAAGGCAGAAGTTATCTAAGGCAGAAAAGGTAGCAAGGGTGTAGGAAATGAATAATATAAATAAAGCATTTCCTGACCAATCATGGATATTAATGATCAATATAGAGATCCCCTGAATTATGGGTAAGACTAGATTTTAAAAAGGATTTTTAAAGATAGACCATGTGGGAAAACATGCACAGATACTCCCAACGCTGCTTGAAGCTGCAGAAGGGATCTGCTGTTTTGAAGCTGTGATGGGAATGCAGCTTCAAACAAAACTAAATCCTCCATGGCATGTTTACAGCAAAATGGCTTCGAATGACTGAGAATCTAGTAATTCAGACTGGGAAGTTGAAGCTTTTTGTGTTTCAAAGTAAACTCTTAGAACAAGCTTGTGGCAGCCTTCCCCAGAATGCCATGTAGGGAAAGAAACAGGCCAACGTATATGCAATATAGAAGCGTTGCTGTTTGCTGTAGAACATCAGCACTGAATTTCCTAACTTGGTGTAATGTGCTGGCTATGGATGCTTTAAGCTGGTCTGAACTTCCTCTTGCTCAACCACTCCTATTCAAATGTTCTCTGTAAACAAGCATTTTTTAAATAGTGTTGACTTTCTTGGCGTATAAACATTCTTACAGCACAGCTGGAGATCCACATTCAGAATTTAGATCTGAAATTCCAAGGAAAGAAGGGGGTTGCGTTTTGTTGTTGCATGCATCATTTCCTAACACTGGGCATGATCCAACCAAAGTAAATGCATTTAAAGTCTCTTTTGATTTCAGCGTAAGAAGGTTAAACATGTGCTTAACTTTTCCACTGAAATCAATGGGACTTAACTTGGCTCAGTCGTGCTTATTCACTTTTGTCCTGTTGAACCATATTATTTCTACTGTCTCCTATTTATAGCTGTCAGTACTAATATTTTCATATTTTTCCATGTTATGTCAAGTTTCACTCATACTCCAGAGCTCTCGTTATTTGGTGGGAAAGGTCTGAAATGCAGAACTGGAAGCCAGCCATAGTCTGAAATCTAAATTGAACAAAAAAAGATTTGTAGGTTTATCACTCAGGGCTGAGGAAAACACAAGATGAATTTTAACAAGATGGCAAAGCTTGGGGAACCACAAAAGGAGATGATTCTTTCAAAACTAAATCCCCAAAGAAAAGCAGTTGGGGCACTTTGTCACATCACCTTCACTGCATGGGAACTATCATGGGATGGATCTTTTCTGTGCAGCCTAGGTAACATCAGAGGACAGAGTCCTCCCCCCCCGTGTGGTAGCTTGTCCCAGTTTGACCCAGGTAAGGGCCTGCACTGCAGAAGCTGCACCCCACAAAAGGGTGCACATCATTGCTGTTGTATCCTGTCTGTGATTGCTTCCTGCATTTGTTACAATCTTACCATTGGGAAAAGATGCTTTTGTAACCTGCCTTGAACATTTTAACAGAAGCCTTGGTTTGAAGTTGGCTCTAATATCCTGGCTTGTTTTGAAGCAGTTAACCACGTAGGGAACTTGTGGCCCTTCAGATGTTGTTGGACTCCAACTCCTGTCAATCCCAGCCAGTGTAGCCAGTTGTCAGGGATAATGGAAGTTGTCGTTCAGTTGCATCTGGAGAGCCACAGGTTCTCCACCCTGTGATTAGCCATAGTTTCTGGTTTTGCACATGATGGGAAGTTATAACTAAGTGCTGAGCCCTGGTTAGTTTCAGCCACTCATGTGAAGAAAGGTGCACAGCACCTGTGTGCTGGTGCATATGGCTCATGCATGTCCTGGTTTATGTGAATGCGGCCACCCTGTTACCTTTCCTCTCTTTTCCTGCCCTGTTTTCTCTCCCCACTTGTCTAAATTGAGAGTGCAAGCTCTTTGGGACATGGGCTGGTATTTTTTGCTAAGGTTACTCTGTAACATACCATCCATGTATATTGATGGTCATATATCCACTACAAGATTTTTGCTATGTTGTTGTAATCCTTTTATTTTAAAACCAGTGAAAATTTCCAGAAGGCAATGTGATTGCTGTCACGCCTGTTCTGTTATGCTTGGACAGTTGATCATCACTGTAGTGACATCTCATGACCGAATGGGGTTGATGGCATTCAGTTCTCCACTTTGCTGTAATGCTGGTCCACCGAATTCATCTATTGCAATGCCTTACCCTTTTTGCAATTTCACATTTTCCTATCTCCCAATGTTACTATTGCTCTGGAGTGTGCGTGAGACCTGTTAACAGACTGCATATATAACAACGCTGCCATAATTATTGTGGATTTGAGGAGTTTGAAATTTATGTGTTGGATCTAGACTTAGCTTTCCATGTAGGGAAAGGCTCCTTCCATCCACAGGTGGCTTTTGAGGCAGCAGAGGGATCCCACTGGCAGAAGGGCAGGGAAGGAGGTGAGGTGACTTTTGTCAATTCCCCTTGTAGCATCCTTTCTGCCACTTTCTACGCCGTTATGGAAGATTTCCCAATGCACTGGACCAGTGTGGGACGTGGGGCTAGGGGTGAAGGCTGTGGGCAAATGTTGTTCCTCTCCTCTGGTGGAAAATGTCTTCCACTCTGGGGATGCTTCTGAAACAGAGGGTGAAGACTGAACCCAGCCCTATATCTTCTGCTGCCTAAGGTCAGCACTGAGTATAATCTGAACCAAAAGCAGAATTTGACTCAATTTCTGTAATCTAAAAATAATGCAAATGAAGCAAATCTGTGTTTGCATCTATCTATTTATCTGTTTTACATATTTGATTCTCAGGGGCCAGGGGGTTAGTCAGATACAGCAAAAACTTCTTAAAGACTTTTGTGACTAACATTTTTTTTAACAGCATAAGGTTTCGTGGACTGCTGTCACAAATACTTACACCATAATAAATTTGTTAGCTGTTAAGGTGCCACTCTTCGTGATTTACACTTCATTCTGTTTCTGTACTTCATGAGGAGGGGAAGGGCGAGTACTAGACTTGTGGGGGTCCTCAGCTCACTCTTGCTGATGCCCCCCATTGCCATCACCAATCCTCTTTGTAGCAGCAGCTCCGCCCATCCTCATCTTTCCCCTGCCCCCTCTCTTACTTTTTAAAACATATTTCTTGCCATTACAATAGCAGGGCCAGGGTTTGGGAAGGGGCAAGGGGCTTAAATACCGTGCATAGCCCTGATCTCTGGAAGTACTGCTGCTTCTGATATTACACCAGATATTATTTATTTATTTATTTATTGCATTTGTATACCGCCCCATAGCTGAAGCTCTCTGGGCAGTTTACAACAATTAAAACATTAAAAACAAATATACAAATTTCAAAACACATTTTTAAAAAGCAATTTAAAAACACATGCTAAAATTATTCACACATTTCCAAGTACACTTTTGTAGCCTTAAGAGCTAGAAACTTAACTTTGTTTTAAAAAAAAGTGGGGGGAGGTTCTCAGGATGTGGGATTAATACCTACTACCAACATATGCTCTTACATGGTATGACTGTTGATACACTTAGTTCTGCCAAATTGCTTTATTCTGGTAAGTGGCATCATGTATTGATGAGTGTCATAACTCCTACTTTTATGAATTCTTTAGGGTTAAAATGTGTTTGCCCAGTACTATAATTATTTGATATGGGCTCTTGATGACATTGAGACATTTGCACTTATCAGATTGTAGTTTTTGACCATTTATGCTGCTATGTGGAAGAACTCTGTGTAGGCCTCTCATCTTTCTATCCTGCTGCAGCAAAAAATATCCAGCTTACTTGGGAAATGTGGCCCCACAAATGGCAATATCTCTTGGTGCAAACTTTATTACATACAGCATCTGGATCATAAAATGGAACACATGTTCCAGACGGTTATGGGAAACTAACCCTTATCTCATTAGGAAATCACTGGGGACATCCTGTAATTGTAAACTTTCTGTGTTAAAGTCCAGACCATTTTGTAAAAATGTCTGCGAAGCACAGGCATTCTGGTTCAGTCCAGAAAACCATTTACGTCAAATTCCTCCAGGATGCTATTAGCATGAAGTGTAGATGCCAGCATTACTGTATTAGCAATTATTTTTTATCACAATAATGGGTAGAAGCGCTTGTTGTTATATTCCTTCAAGTTGATTACGACTTATGGTGACCCTATGAATCTTTTTTGGATATATTCATATGGTTTTTATGGTAAGAGGTATTTGGAGGTGGTTTACCATTGCCTTCCTCTGAGCCTACGGGACCTGGTATTCCCAGGCGATCTCCCATCCAAGTACTAACCAGGCCTGACTCTGCTTAGCTTCCAAGATCAGATGAGATCGGGTGTGTTCAGGGTAGAAGGCCATAGGGTAGAAGCGCTAGCCAGCTTTTAAAATAATATAAATACAAAGAGTAAAATGTAGATGGAATTCAGTAGTTTGTCATTAGGAGGAAAGCAGGCATAAGTCTTGAGTGTGCATGCTCCCTTTGCCACTCCCCTATTCCTATGCATGTTAGGGGATGAGATTGGAAGCTTCCACTTTTAGTTAGTGGCAAATCATAATTTGCTGTTGCATCTAAGTAGCAAACTATGGTTTGCCCAAACCACAGTTTGGGCTTGATATCCTAGTTTATGGGACAGCTAAGGTTTGCCACACTAACTAGAAGCAGAAGCTTCTAATATTTTTCTCTCATGTGTACAAGAAGGAGTAAAGGGAGGAAGGACCATGCAGACCTAAAGCTTGCACTCACTTATCTGTATTGCAACAAACCTTGGTTTATTGTGTTGCATTTAAATTTAGTCATAGTGATCTGCCAGAAAAACCAGCTGCTCTATACAAAAACAAGCATAATATAACTGGTTGAATCTGATGTGGTCCACACCCCTTGCCAGCCCTGCTCTGAGCCCTCTCTAGGTGCTTTTGCCTGGCTTGGAACATGGCTTGAACTGTGATAATGCCTCTGACTTTTGTGTGGGTGGAATGTGGCCTCCTGTACAAAGGTAAGAGTCACATCCATTGCTCCACCCACTTTTGCTTCTAGCCTCATTCACGTTTGCCTTTGGCCACATCCACCACAGACGTGTGGTTCCTGAAGGGTTCCCCATGAAGGACTATGGCCCTTGGCCTGAAAAAGATTCCCCATCTCTGGTCTATAGGGAGTGGTGAACTGTGGAGCAGGAAAACAGTGGGTTCTAGCCATAGTTTCCCTGTCATTTTGCCACCCTTCAGCTCTTCACGACCCTGCTGTTTTAAATGAACAAGATAAAGGACAATGCTGGTATGTTATAAAATGGCAGGTTAGAAGGGGCAAGGGAAGGCAGAGGGGAAAAGCCAGTACCCCACTTTAAGCTTTAAGGGTCATCTTGGTCCTTTCTCCACCTGTCATTCTTGGCGGGTAACCTGGTATAGTACCAAATCGTAAGGAATGAATATTTTTTTATTTTAAAAAGACAGAGTTGTATATAAACTCAGCACACTCCAAGTATCTGAAACAGCAGTGACACATCTACTGAAGTGTGACACAGGGTGAACAGAACAGCCACAGAAAAATCTATAGCTCCACTTAAATAAGCCAAGCTGCTTAATCAATCTCTTTGCTGCGGAGAAAAGAAGGGACAATTGCCAGAGTCAAAGGCAAATCCTGATAGAAGGGAGGAAGGGAATGCTACATCTACAACAGAAAGGGTGCAAAGGCAACGTTTTAGATCATTTGCAGAGTGATAGATCAGATTTTTCCCATGATGGAGGGAGGGGGAAACTCACTACTAGCAACCCTTTGGGGATATTATACAGGGAGGTTTCAGAGCTTTTCAGCCAATGCTGAGCCATGCTGGTTGAGCTCACTCTGAACCCCATAGTCAGCAGCCAATATTCGATAGGAGCCACATTTTTGACTGAACAAGAGCTGAAGAGGCAGCAGTATTAGCTCCACCCACTGACTCACTTCCAAACAAGCCAAAATACAGGCAAGCATCTCTTAATCCCCTTTCTCCTAATGTGAACGACAGTAACATAGACTTTCGTAGCCATTTTAGCTGTCCTAGTTTCCTATTTCTTGGCTTGAGTGAGTCAAGAGGGAGCAGCTGAGGTATGTAATAGGAGGGAGGCTCTATCACAACTTTTTTGCTGTCCATTCTTCAGGAGAGATGTTTAAAGAACTTGTTGATTCTGTCTCACCTTGGGAGAAAGTGGATAAGGTGCATAATGGTGTGTGTCTCTGTGTCTTTTGGGGATCAGAGTATAAACTGGAGGGACAGAGGGAAAATGTTTGGTCCTGGATTTGGTCCTGACTCTCCAGATGCCTAAACACTTAGTTGGGGGTAAGCACCTTTGAACTCAGTGGGGTTTATTTCCCAGGAAACAGCATGCATAAGATTAGCTGTAAGGTTTTGGGGACTGGACCCTTTACTCACCTGTAGCCCTCTTCTCAAACTGGCCCTTTTAAACAACCTACTTGCAGACCAGAAAGTAACAATAATTAAAAACCTATCCTTTTATAGGATACTGACCCAATGCTTAGTATTGCGGCTTGAGCTGCCCTGTTCACGAAAGATAAAACAAGTGAACTGTTTTTCCTCTGTCAACTATTGTGTTGGCAGCCGCAGAAACTGGTATGTAACTGGTATGATGCTTCAAACGGCAATGTTTTTGTGAAGATGGGAGGCATAAGTGAGGAGGATGGAAAATGGAGACCTGATGAGGCTTCAGTATGTGGGAAGGAGTGACTCTGATTATTTTGGAAAGCAAATGAAAAAGGTGAGCAGGAGGAAACCAAAAGGGAGGCCATACTAATGTGTAATGAACGAGTGGAAGAGGATATGGAGCAATGTAGCCTGACAGACCCACCATGGAAGAGAGAACAAGAAAAAAGGAAGTCAAGGATTTGCCAAAGGCAAGAAAGTATTTCTTATTTTCCAATTTCAGACAGAGTAGTTTGCTGACAGGAGGTTTCATGTTCTACTGACGTGACAATTTTTGCTTTCCTTGCCATTTCCTTTGTTCAGTTATATTTGTGTGAGTGGCTGCTGCTGAGAACTGTAGTCCCTTATCACTTGAGCTGACAGGTGCCAAGCAATCCCACCCTTTGCACCGCAAAGCCAGTAGGTCAGGTAAAAGGGTCCACCTCACGTGCCCCATCCAAATGCTTCATCATTTAGCCAGAGCTGCTAAATGAGAGTGGTCAGGTGGTTCTTAAGCACCTCTAACAGTCTGCCACTTCCTCAACATTCTTCCTTTTCTGCACTCTGAACATCTTTTTTTCAAGCATTGCCCAAAGAAGCACACCACTCTTGACAGCCTCCTTGACATATGGGCTTTGCCTGTCTTTTGAGGAAGCGGGATGGATCTCTGCCCTCCCATTCTGACACAGACTTCAACTGCCCACTTGGTCTGTTGGAAAGATGTTGACTAATATGGTTGCAAAGTTCTGCATTTCACAACTTTCTGCTTTGATGCTTCCCTGGCTGTTTACTTGTCATTGCCTAGGCCACTGACCTTAAATCCCGAAAGGGACCATTTATATCCTGATGTATAAGCACCCCAATCCTCTATGTGCTTCCAGGATAGCATAAGGGAATGGTGCCTCTCACGCTTAATGAATTCTGTGGTGTGGGGATCCATGGGAGGGCTTTCTCTGTGGCAACTCCATGTCTGTGGAAAGATCTTCCCCGCTGAAGCACGTCTTGCCACACCTTTGCTTTGATTTTGTCAACAGGTGAGGATGCACCTCTTTGTTCAGGCCTTTGGGGATAGGTGAGGTGCATTAAGTATTGAGAACGTCTTTTCTGCTGCTTTGTGGTTTTACTGCATTGTGATTTTATGGTGAACTATCAGTGTCGAAGTATTTTGCTTTAACTTTTCATTCTTCAATTTGTTTTAATATGTATGTCTTTTCCCCACTGTTGCTTGAAGGGTGCATTGTAAATGTAAATTGTAAATGTTCTTACTAAATAAGCAAACCTTGTACTGGCACAGTGGCCAGTATACCATGTCCCCTAAATCCTAAGCACTGGACAACTCTTAGCTTCTTTTAAGATGAGAGTTGTTGCTGATAGTAGGGTACTTAATACAAATAGGTGTGTGTGTAAGAGAGAGAAAGAGAGATGGCAGCCTTTCAGAAAATGTCCTTGATAATCATAAAAAAAATTAAATTCTTGTAGACAATTCAGAAACCTAGGTAGGGTTGAAAATTTCATTCTATGCCTTTATGTCACAAGGAAGAGCGGCTAGTTTGTTTTAATACATGTTCATTGTTATAACTACTGTGGGTTAATATAATTCATGGGTACAAGTGTCCCATTTGGCTTCTATTGGTAGAATTGGTTGGTAGAATTAGGAAAACTGCATATTTTGTTTTTAGGTTATCAGGATATATTTATATTGCTTTGGGTACCTTTTGGGTTGGCGATGGGGTGATAACCTTTTTAAAATAAATACTTTTTCTAAAGCTCTGCTTTCTGCCATACAAAGTACCCATGCATTCTGATTAGTGTTAGATACGAGACAGATATGAGTAACGGTTGGCATTTAGGCCTACAAAGGGCAAGTAGCCATTTCTTCTTTGTGTTTCGGGTCTTTGTTTTGTATCAAACATAGCTGAAGTCTGTGTAAAGTCTTGTTGCACAATCCATGAATAGGGTCTCTAGACAACAGGTAGCAGCAGCCATAGGGCCCCCAATTTAAATTAGGACCATGGCACAGTGGGAGTGGGGTGTTAGCTATTTTTCAACATCATTTTCACAATTACTGTTTGCCCCATGGAGCAACCGATATATTCCCCATATGGTACCTGACTATGTCAAACTGCAGACTCTCTCATCATGGCCAGCAACTTTTTCTCTCCTCTTGCTGTTTTATTTTTTGTTCAACAACCAGGCTGACGAAGCAATTTAAGAACTTGAAAGCTTGCTCATTAGTTTGTGATGTTTTATTTTGTTATTTCACTTTTATAAAGGTATCATGCTAGTGTTGCTTTGCACTTAATCTGCTTAATTTTGTTTGGGGATCATAATGTTCAATTTAAGGAATCTCTTTCATTTACTTTACCTCTCTGCTAAATTACTTTGGGGAACACCTTAAATATTCCATGCACCTGTAAGTCTTAACGGAAAACCTAGTTTGGTAAATACAAAGTTGCCAGAAATGCAGGAGCTGCAGGAGAAACCCTGGTCTGGTAGGAACAGCTTATGTTTTACACCCAGAAGCTGCTGGATTCAAACCCTGAGGACAGTCCCACACTAGGAGAGGGGAGAGGTCCAGTCCTGCACTTCTTGAGTCAAATCAGCAGGAGCATTACATGGACCAAGAGCCTGGTCCCTGCATGAGCTAACCAGCCCTTTAGGTCCGCCCTCCTGCTAGCAATCCACTCAAAGATCAATGTGTTGCTTGGTAGGCAAGCTCTGTCAGGTAGCATTTTAGCAGGATTTTTTGCTCCTCCTCTCTTCTTGACTGTCCCCACCCCCAACTGGCAGCAGCAAGCATCCCACTTAAGCAACTTGAGGCCTTCCCCCTAACAATCCAGAGAGGAGGAGAGGACATTGTCCCCGAGCCCATCAAGCACCCTGCACCTTCTTAGTCTTGAGGCCAGTGGAAGCTGGATCATGCTAGGAAACAGATTCCTATCCACCATTCTTTAGTAATAAAGGCACTTGCAATGTTGGCATTTAGACACTTGCTTACAACTGGCCTGTTCACCCAGACTTTCCCTGAGAGATGACCCAGCTATGTTCATGTATTCATCTGATCTATTGATTTGGGGTATGTGTGTTAATAATTTTTATTTATTTTAAGGATAACTAAACAAACAGAACAACGGGGTGTACAAACAGGAAATTAAGAATATCTTAACATCGTATAAAGAATGAGCAAAAGTATATCGAAAATTGCAAGTTTTTCTGCCCTAAATACAAAGAAAAAGTATAGTACAAAAAAGAGATATTCACCTTTACAAAATCCATATATTGCAGGAAACCTTGGGAATCTTGGTATTACTATCTGCCTCGTTAATGCAAGAAATAAATCTCCACCATTCAATCACTATTGATTTGTGATAGATTTTATATTTGTTGCATGGCTGTAATTTTATTATTGATTTTTATGCTGTCATTGCCATGTTACTTTTTTCTTAATGTTGGCGGTGTAGGGTTTTTTTTGGCAAATACATAAAGTTTTTAAAAGCCACAACACATGTGACAAAATCAAAGCATTTATTGAACAGCACCCATGATGGATGGTATCCTGAAAGGGAAAGACACACATGGGGTTGTCAATCAGTCACTCCAGCAGAACTCCTGTTCCTTTGACAGTGGGTCTACAGAGAACAAACAAGGTAGCAGGTTCAGTGTTGCTTGTGGTACCAACTCTATGGTAGGAACACCTTTACCTGTTGCACAACAGTCTCTCATGGAGCTTGCAAGGGTTCAGAATCATTGCCTGGAGCAAGCATGATTTTATTTCTTTATAAGAGTATTTCTAAACAGCCATCTCATTCAAAAAATATCATGGTGATATACAACACAAGCATTAAAACATAAAATTATTAAGTAATAAAATGTGGAACAAATGGCTAATGTTAAATCAGGTTAATTCTCTAAAAACAGAAATGTTTTCAGCAGGCAGTGAAATGATCAGGATTGGCTACCTGATTTCAATGACAGCAGTGTTCTAAAGTACTGGTGGCCCTGTGCTAAGGACCGTAGTATACATAGTTAACTGCTGTATTGGGGGACAGCCAGGAACATTCTGATTACTGTCGCTGATTGTGGGGCAGGCCTCTGGCCTGGCCTGCATGGAACAGGGTGTGGGATGAATCCTCTACCTGTGGGAGAGTGGCCTGTGGAGAACAAAGGGAGGGAGAAAGAGAACACAGTGAGCAGTAATCCATAGCTAGAACATACAGTCCCTGAACCTGAATGCACAATAAGTGTTTGTGAGAAGGAAGAGGGAGTGTGAGAAAAGGCAGTGTGTTGTGAACAAAGTGCTCATGCCTCAGTCTCTCACCAGGATAGGGGTGGAGGGGGAAGACTGGCATGACTGTGAGCATCTTTCCCTCATTGGGGTTGTGGTGAAGTGCTTTGCCATGCAGTGGCTGTTTGTTCTTCTCCACACAACCAGGCTGTCATCCTGCAAGGCAAAAGTGCTCATGAGTGTTTGGCCAGCAGCAGCAACGGTTGATATAGGGTGCCTGGCCTTTGCTTACCTGACAGTGGGGATGAATGTATGCAAGACACAATATTCACATATAACTCAAAGAGGATGTTGGGAGGAAAACGGGGTGTTAGTGGAGGCAGTTAATAATTACACCATGTCTCTCCCTTCTTTTCCTTACCAACCTGTTTGGGTGCTCTGTCCTGGTCTCTCCACTGCTTGGAATGCAGTTTGGTGTTGCGTGTTTGTGTCTGGAGTCTCCAGGCAAGGGTCCTGTTAGGGTTCTTGGCAGAGATAAGTTAGCAAAGTGCTTACCCCGTGTGTTGTGGGGCTAGCTAGGCTATTTGTGCAAACTCTCCCTTTTCCATAGTTCCCCTCACAAGAGTTCTCCCTTGTGGGCTCCAAGTATACATAATATGGAGCCAGAGATATATAGACCCATGCCACACACCCTGTCATCCTACTTGTGGTTTCTCTGTGTGGGGTGTGCTGTGATTGGCTGCTGTATTGCACCATAACCCATGCTCTGTCATGGTAATGTGATTGGGGAGGGTGTCGGTGGTGGGAATATGTTGGATTTCCCCCCTCTCATTGAAGTCAGTGGGAGGGAAATTCTTTACAAGGTGGGAAAGTGATGTAAAATTCCACCAATAAATGGGTGTTGCCACAAACAGGTGCTGGATTTTCCATAAGTGTGCTCTCCCATGCTGTCCATGACTGCAGCTGGTTTTGGCTGCTCCATTGGCCTCTTTGCCAGCAGAATAGCTCTGACGGCTGGCACCTGCAGGGAATTCTGATGATGTAGCTGTCATAAGTTCCGCTAATATGGCAGGGCATCTGTCAATTCCTATAGCCCCTCAGCTGGCAGATCTCAAAAATGCACCATCAGCTCCATATGAATTCCTTCATGCCGCAGTGTGCTAGGAAGCCATTTGAAATGGATGGGTCTTTCACAGCCACAAGTGGGGTGTGTGTGTGTGTTCAGCCCTTTTATTGGCCCTAATGTGCCCATTATGCCCTTTACCTTGGTTTGGGGAGAAGGTGGCTGGTAAGAGAAGCTTGCACAAGTTCCTGTGAGTTTTAGAGCTTACCAGGGTACTGGAGGCTGGTGCAAGATTGATCTGTTACCTGGTGAGACTAAGCAGCTGAGGCAGGTTTGGCTAAGGTAACATGCTGTAGGCTCTATAATGGCACAAGCCACTACTCAGTGTTAGAGCATATGCTATGAATGAGCAAAGTCCCAAGTACAGTGTGTCATTAGACAAAGCACTTGCAGGCTTTAGGTTACAGGTAAGATCTTTCTTCAGTTGTGAGTGGGCTCACAACCCAGTCTACACTGAGCAAGCTGCAGAGGGAGCAAGGGTGGGGCCCTCTCCCTGACTTCCTGTCCTCCTCTCCCTGACTTCCTGTCCTAGCACTTTCTGTTACCTTTCTAGGTCTTGAGTCTTTCTACGTGTAGTTCTATTACTCATGATGCATACAGTCTCTGCTATCTTTAGTTAAAAGCATCTGTAATAGCATCTCCAATTCTTTTTTGACTAGTTAAAATAAGAAAAATATATTGTCAGTTGATTAGTCCAAAATAGCTGTGCATGTGTGCTAATTTGGAGTAACAAAAAACAGAAAAATGCTAATTAAAAAACCTGCTGTTTTCTAGAGAATACTAAAATCCATTCCCATGCCACAGGCCCATCTGAAGATTCTTGCTCCCCACCACCATGGTGGTCCTTACTCCTGGGTCACCGATGCCACTGTGATGATTGCTTGTGAATGTTTGCTTCCCACTCCCTCCTGACTGTTATATTACTGTTCAGAAATGCCTACAAGTTGCAGCACATGAACAGCAGAAGCTGGGTTATGTGCCTTGATTGGAGGGGGGGAGTGGTGTGCATGCATTAGTACTCTGGCTAATTCTGGGTATTAGAATTAGTCTGATTCTGATCTGATCAGATGATTCCATGATAAAACAACAACAAAAAGATAGGCTTCCACATATATAAGAGAATTTTTTGCTTCACGAAAAGTTTGACTGCAGCAAAATAACAAGCATCTAATTGTCTGGTCAGCTGACATAATTGGCATCCCAGTGCCTGAGACCAGTAAGAGCAAACAATCCTTGGCTAGATGGCCCAATTCATTCTTACGTTCCTATCTTTTCATTTCTACAGTTACTGCAGGTTACTATCGTTCCCGACAGAGGCACGTGTTAGAGACACATTAGAGACACTATCAAAAGTGGCGCCTCCATGGTGTATGCTCTTCCCCTCGTTATAACATTTGGAAAGAGTTATTACATGGAATGAGGCCATAATGTTGTAAGTTTCTGTGCCCTTGCTTCACTTCCCCAGCAGCTGCAGAAGAGACCCAGAAGATTCACAGCATGATTGCCCTGAGCCATGCAGTGACTGCTTTCAATTGTAAATAGCAGTGCTTCACAAGTTGCTTTTGGCTTTGAAAGCATTGCTGCTGAAGGCAATGGAAATGCACGTACGAGATCTGACCTGTCATGTCTCCCTCCCTCTTGGCTTGTAATGACACTAATGTTTCCCCTTTGCGCAAGTGGATTCCTGAATGCAACCCCTCCATATATTTACTTCAGTGGGGACCATTGAGGGCCATGGGTAATAGCTGTTAGCCACAAGAGCCATGTTTGAGCTAACAGGCAGAATATAAGGTTTTGAATAAATACATGAAATAAAGAAGGAAAGGGCCTAGAATGGGACACAGGTGGGAGACCCCACCCACCCTTAACTCTAAACAGTGTAGTCACCAAAAGCAGAAGTTTGGCTCTCAACCCAACAGTGTGCCCATATGTCCCATTTACTTTACCCAAGGGTGGGAAACTTGTGCCCCTCCAGATGTTGTTGGACTCCAATCTCCCATCAGCTCCAACCTGGATGGCCAGGAATGTTAGGAGTTGTTCCTGATGTTGCTGGTCTGCATGTAGACCAGGTTCCCTATCAGTGGTGACTAGCGGTTCCATGTCAGTGTGGCAGTGGAATTCCCTCCAGGTTTTAGTCCAAACTTTAAAGAAGCTGTCCAAGAAACCTTGGAGACGCTTCTTGAAAGTTTGGACTAAAATCCAGAGCGGATTCCACTGCCCCACTGACATGGAGTCACTAGCTGCAACTGTTTCCTATCCCTGCTTTATCCTGATCAAATGCATGGTTTCCATTCATTCCTATGGACAAGAATTAGGTGCTATGCTTCACTGGGAAGTGGCAATTTGTGGCATAGTTGCAGGAGTGGCAAAACCTGGTCCCCTGACACTAGGCAACTCACCAGCCTCCACTGACCATGACCCTATGGGAAAGCAATATATCTCCAGAGTGCAAAGCAGTTACTTTTTGTGCCCCCTTCTCTTAAAACACAAAAAGATCTACTTGGCCTTCCTCTCCCCATCCTGCTCGTAATGACAGGCATTTTGCTGGTCATGTCAAAAGCAAAAGGCTTTGGAGAAAAAGTGGAAGAGGCACATCAAACAAAAGCATGCTTGTATTATCCAAGACTTACCAGGCAAACAAATAGAGGCTTAATTGGGGATTGGCTATCTGGAAGCAAATATAGCTCTCGCTATTGTTTAAAATCTTTGTTCCTACTGATTTGCAAATCTGCTCTGAAGTGCAGTGTGACTGGATGGGCATGAGCACTTCATTTCCTTTATATAATAAGTGCACCGTGACCTACATGGGCGAGTTGCGAGAACTGAGGTGACTCTAATGTTATTAGGGCTTCAGTAACTGTGCTCCTGAGCAAAGTGTGGCTGGTTTCTTTTCTTGTGGCATGTGGCCATTTTGATTTCAATGTACAATACAGGAGCTCTCATAAAATCTCTTCCCTTGATAACTCTTTGTCCGAAGAAGACAAATTGCCACCTGTGATGTAACTAATGTCAGGAGGACCAGTGCATTAAGCAGTGCATCAATTTTTTTTTACTGTTTAATAAAGGGATACAGATTATTGTCCCCACAGTGAAGACTGAAGTCATCTTGGGCTCACAAATATCACTGCAGATGAGGGCCACAAATTCCTCCCCTTGTGTTACAGGATGCATGAGGAAGAATAAGCATGGGTAAACCAGCCCTTGTTCTAGGGCACAGATAGGCCCTCATAGTCCAAGGCTAAGTAAACATACAGTTTTAAGCCATGGATGAGTGCTGTAGCTGCACGCTCCCTTGCTTCTCTCACCCTACCCCACCCCATTTGCATCTTGGTTTATTTTCTTGGACTGTTACACCAGAAGTCCCCGGCTCAGATGTAATCTGACAATGTAAGCCAAGATCATTGTGTCAAAGATGGCATGTGGCAGGAGGGACAGGAGTGGGGATGGAGAAGGACAATGAAATGCATAGTCATGGTGCTTGCCCGTGGCTATAAACCATAGTTTAGGAAGCCTTGGATGTCCACATATGGGCATAGTCTTTCCAGACTATGGGGTTATCCAAACGGAGCGGGATAATCCACAGTTTCCATATTCGGTTTGTCATCTGATAGTCCTCACTTTGCCTTTTAGTTCGCTCTTTCCCAATTAAAAAAACACACTTTTTTGCACCCGCACACACAGCGGTAAGACCCCTACATTCTTTTTGCTTTTTCCAAGCTCCGCCTCTAAAACCTCCCCTATCAACCAATTGGTCAGCAAAAAAATGACGTCTGCTCCTCTCCCCCTTTGCAACGAAGCACAATATGGCTGTAAAGGAGTTCTCGCCACGGAAGGAAAGGGCGAAGGAGCGAGGTGGTCAGTTTCAGCCTGCCTCCAGAAAGCTTTGTCAATTTCATTCTACTGGCTGGGGTTTTGCTTCAAATCATTTCACGGTGGGAAGGAAAGGGAGAAGGAGGGGGGGTGACATGTTTCTTGCTTTTTGGAGAAATAAGTGCAATTGCCAGCGTGTGTATCTCCTTAAATATCCATAAAGGCAGAAAAGCATATATGCGTTTAAGCATAATATCGCAAATACAAACAAGAAAGGGGCTGCTGGTCGGTTTCATGCCTGCCTCCAGAAAGCTTTGTCAATTTCATTCTACTGGCTGGGGTTTTTGTTTCAAATCATTTCGCCAAGAGAAGGAAAGGGAGAAGGAGGGGTGGTGGTGACACGTTTCTTGCTTTTTTTGAGAATTAAGTGCAATTGCCAGCGTGTGTATCTCCTTAAATATCCATGAAGGCAGAAAAGTACACATTCGTTTAAGCATAATATTGCACATACAAACAAGAAAGGGGCTGTTGGTCGGTTTCACGCCTGCCTCTGGAAAGCTTTGTCAATTTCATTCTCTATGGTTCTCCGGTCTCTAAGCTTTGTCAATTTCATTCTACTCTCTGGGGTTTTTGTTTCAAATCATTTAGCCAGGGGAAGGAAAGGGAGAAGGAGGTGTGTGTGAATGAAATTGACAAAGCTTTCCAGATCTCACCCAGAGTGGCCGCCCAGTTTGTAGGCTGGCAAAAAATAAAATGCATCTGTGCAGTAGTTGCAGACACACACCCCAACACCCCACCATTGCAATGATTGGTTCAATTTTCCCGGACTTATTCTTGCACATGCGCAAAAGTGCAGATACGTGATTGGCTGGAATGAGGAGAAGGGGCAAGGGGAAACGCCCAAGAACCACCCATCAGTGGTAAAGTCCGCGGTATTGCATCCTACCTCCTGAAGGCAGAGCGGATGATTCCCGATTTTAAACAGCAAATTGTATTTTTGCCGGTATTGCAAGGAGGGGATTTAACCCGCTAAAATGTGTAACAGCGTGAGACGTCATTTGGACGAACAAAAAATAATGTACACACATAGTGGGCGTGTCACACATTTTGTAGTCGTCTGGAGGTTTTTAAAAATGAAACTGTAGACTGTGTTTTATAGAAATATGAGGTTTAAAAATAAGGAATGCCCACTTTATGGGACTGGGATTATCTGGGATAATGATACCCAGCAATAGAACATGGGCCTGGCCTACAAAGCAATTTTCTTATCCCTACCAAATATTAATAATGGTATGGTAAATGTTACCCACAGTTTCGTGTGTGCGTGTATTCCATTACATTTCTGTTTGGATACTGGATGCAATGCTTTGTCTAATAGCTATGCGCAGATTTTAATACAGAGCCTGGCTCTCCCTGCCCTCCACCATGATAGTTAGAAAAGTAACAAGAGGCTTACTTTCTGTTGTTGATTACTATTTTTCCTGCTTCCTAATCTAGCTACCTATGCCAAAGTATTCCTGCTCAAAATGTTCTTAACAAGACAGAATCAGAACTTCAGTTCTGACATACTGACATACTGTGTAAGCTGTTACATGAAGGAACAAAAGGTTGCAATAGTCAAACCTTTGTGTTCCAAGGCCTTCTTGATGCTAGCTCTGGAACCTCCACTAAAGTTTGCCTGAAGTGAAATATGTAGCACATATGGAGAGTTCTGCTCAAGTTGAACACCGGTAGGAATTATGAGGGATGTTAAAAGGAAAGTAGATAAGATTAGTCCCAGGGAATGGTCTGAAGGTACATGAAGCCACCATCTTGCAGAGGTCAAGCAGGTCTGTGTGAGGTCAATGCCTGACAGGGTGACTGCTTGAGAACCAAGTGTATGTCACCTTGAGTTCCCTAATGTAAGAAAATACATAAATAAATAGATTGTTGAATTTCTTGGGGGTGTGGTGGAGAGGTTGCACATGTTTATGCAAATGATATTTACATCATGACATTTGCATACATGGGCAGGGACTGTAGGTAGCTCTGAGGAAGAGCACATCCTTTGCATGCAGAAGGGTTCAGGTGCAAACCCCAGCATCTCCAAGCAGGGCTGGAAAAAGACTCACATCTGAAATCCTCGGGAGATGCTGCCAGTCAGTGTTGACAGTACTGAGGTAGATGGAACAATGGCCTGATTGCTTCCTATGTTTCATTGTATACATTTATACCTATAGCAGGGGGAACAAGTACTTCCTTCTACTGCTCCTGCTGGGAACTGAAAGGGAATATTAGTTTCCTGCTAGTGTTAGTGCTTCAATGGTACATGGAGGAAGAAGGAAAAAAGAGGCTCACACACAGAAAGGGGCATTTGAGCAGAGTATATATGCTGGCAGATGTTTGTCTCTCAAGTAGATAGCTGAGTTTACTGTGGGTGTATGTACACCATAGGCTTAAACTGGTTTAATATCACTTCCTCTCTCCCAAGGAATTCTGGGAACTGTAGCTGTGGTGGCGGCTATGAATCTCTAACAGAATTCTCAGCACCATCATTAAATAGCAAGCTTCTTTTAGGGAAGCCATGGCAGTTAAACAAGTACAAAACCATTATGAGTTTGTAATATAGATTCTAGATCTGCCCTCAGTCTGCAGCAGTAAAAGCCACCCATTATCCCCCTCTTTCTGTAGCAAATTCCATTTCTGCCCTTCATATTGTGTGAGAAGAACAAGCTCATTAGTGTTTGTTTTTCCTGGCTGAAACAAGGTGGCATTATTTTTGGGTAACCCCGTCTCTCCCCCTTTCTTTTTCACAGAGCTCCAATATGGGAGGCAAACTGAGCAAGAAGAAGAAGGGCTACAATGTGAATGATGAGAAGGCCAAAGACAAGGACAAGAAGGCCGAGGGGGCAGCTGCGGAGGAAGGGGAGGCTCCAAAAGAGAATGAGCAGAGCCAGCAGACCACCACAGAGACCACAGAAGTGAAGGAGAATAACCAGGAGGAAAAAGGTGACAAGGATGCCAAGGCGGCTGCCAACAAGGCAGAAGAAAAAGAAGGGGATAAAGAGAGGGCCGTGAGCCAGGAAGAGCCCAAGAAACCTGAGCCAGAAAAGCTGGAGACCGTCATCGATGCAAAGGTAGAGCCTCCGAAGAACAACAAGCAGCAGGCGCCCAAGCAGGAGGAGCCCAGCTCAGCCACTGCTGCTCCTCCAGCCAGCAGCGAAGCGCCTAAACCCTCTGAGCCCAGCGGTGATGCAAAAGCTTCCCAGCCTTCAGAAGCCACAGCTACTAGTAAAGTAGATGACAAGGGCAAGGAGGAAGGGGAAGCCAAAAAGACTGAGGCTCCTGCAGTACCTGCAGCCCCCCAAGAAACTAAAAGTGAAGTGGCCCCAGCTTCAGACTCAAAACCTAGCAGCAGTGAGGCTGCGCCTTCTTCCAAGGAGACCCCGGCGACAACAGAAGCACCTAGTTCTACTCCTAAGGCCTCAGAGCCTGCAGCCCCACCAGAGGAAGCGAAACCATCTGAAGCTCTGGCGACTAATTCGGATCAAACCATAGCAGTGAAAGATTAAATTGGACAGCCTCTTGGGAAACAAAACAACAACAACAAATTAACCACTTTAAACAACCTGTGTCTTTTTTTTATTATTATCTTTTTTTCCCCAGCTCTACTAACTCATTTCAGATCTGAAATAACAATATGTTTTGCCCAGGAAAAATAAAAAAAGGAAAAACATCTTTTAAAAAATTGGTTGTCCCATTAAGTTGAGAGGGAGGGGGTGGGGTGGGGTGCTGGTTGTGGTGGAGGAGGGGGGGATCCAAATAGTATTTTTGTGGGGGAAATATCTAATATACTTTCTGCCAACTTTAC
Organism: Rhineura floridana; assembly: GCF_030035675.1. Classification (NCBI taxonomy): domain Eukaryota; kingdom Metazoa; phylum Chordata; class Lepidosauria; order Squamata; family Rhineuridae; genus Rhineura; species Rhineura floridana. The sequence continues at coordinate 189,926,303 of NC_084480.1, forward strand.
CAAGTCCTGTATTTCAATCAATAGTTAAAATGAGAAGACAACCCAGATGTCTGAAAGTGCAGTACCTCTTTTTTGTACCTGAACTGCTGTAAATGCACTCCACCAATCTTTCGATCTTTCCCTTTTTTCTTTTCCTCTAATGAGGGTTTGGGAGTGATGATGTAATTGATGATTCTGCCCACTGGGCCCAGTGCCACACCAATCAGATCTTTATGAAAACAGTATTTCCTGTGGGTTGTATTTTTTAAATTTTATTTACAGCCTTTATTTTGTATTTTTTATGCAGTGGATGGATGGCAGCTTTCAGACAAAACTCACGTAGCTGTCCACATTTTTTCTCAATGCCAATCCTCTGATTCTTCTTCCTCTCCAAATATTTTTGGGAGTTAAAAAAATATATAAAAGCATTCTCATCCTACTTAGCCTACCTAGATTTCTCATGACGAGTTTAATGCATGTCCGTGGTTGGGTGCACCTGTAGTTCTGTTTATTGGTCAGTGAAAATGAAAAAAAAAAAGTCTGCATTCATTGCAGTTCCAGTTTCTCTTCCATTCTGTGTCACAGACACCAATACACCACTCATTGGAAAAAAAAACAAATGAAAAAGCAAAATGTACAATGGATGCATTGAAATTATATGTAATTGTATAAATGGTGCAACAGTAATAAAAGTTAAATAATTTAAAAAACATTTGAAGTGTTAGTGGTTGCCAACTTATTTAGATTAATTCTCCTTGCATACAGGCAGTGAAAAATACTTGGTTCTGGCCATGGTAGCTAAAAATGAACCCCTCTTTTTTCAGAGATTAAAATAACCCTCTGACTACCACATTTTGGGTGCCCTCCCATTGTTTTGAACTACAACATCCTATGCTGATTGGGGCTGATGGGAGTTAAGAGAACAAAACATTTGGACAGGACCCAGTTTTAGGGCTTTGTCAGAGCATGAGTCAGCCTGAGGCATCTAACCAAGAGGTGGAACAAGATGAGAGTGGCAAGCTAAGGTCAGTTCCCTTCCCAAAAGGCAATCCAGGTGAGTGGGGAGACAGAAGTTGGTAGCAAGATTAGTGGGGTCAAGTAAGTAAGGAAAGACTTGCAAAGTCAGGAAACAAAGCAAGAGCAGATTAAATAGAACAAGGAGCTGTCTGTGAGCTGCACATTGTAGATGCTTTGTCGAGCAGACATAATAAGCCACTATCAGGAAAGGAAAATTCACATAGTGACAGGAATAGGCAGCAACCAATCATGAGGCAGGGCAGAGACCAAGGCAAAGAGCCATACAGCTACTTGGGGTATTGAGGCCTATGGTTTTCCATGGATGTGCGGTGGCTCAAGCAGCAGGGCTCCAGCTCAGGTTCCCAAAGACCCACAGTCCTGTTTTGCCTATGGCTTATGACTCTGCCAGAATGGTAAGCTACCAGAGTTGGATATCATCAGCATACCCTGCTTGGAAACCTACATGAGGCATTTGTTGGGTGGTTGTTACCAGACACCATATTGACTTAGGTGAGCCATTTATCTGGCTCCTATTGGCAGTTCTTCCCTTTAAGGTGTGGAGAATCCTGTGTCAGTGGGTAGGGTTCTAAATGACCTGTGTTGAGGTCACTTTATTCAGGAGAACAATGAGTAGGATCCAGAGTTGCTGTGAGTGGAACTTTGCAGGATGCTCCTGCTGAAGGAAGAGGGAAGCCATTTTTTGCCAGTTCCTCCTCCTCCGTGCCGCTCACAGTGCCCTCCTAAAAAGCTGTTCTGGAGGAACTGGAGGCCCTCATGAACAGTGGCAAGGAGGGTTGTAGGGGGAAGAGGGAATCAGCAAAACCCGTCTCCATTCTTGCAGTGGGACCCTCTGGGGGGATCTTGGTCCTTTCACAAATGGATCCAACCCAGTGTGCATAATTTATGAGCAAAGCAAATTAATTTAGCTATTCCACTAACAGTCTTTCAATTTTTTCCTGAGTTATTACATAATGGTTTTCTCATTGTACAGATGTATTACATACACAATGAAGTTTGGGGAAATTCACTTGTTATGGTATGTCCTTTGGAGGTTTAGATGAACCCGAGAAACGGAGGGAAACGGAATGGGATAGAAAAAGTGAGCATTACAGTGAAATGGTCTTTTGGTAAAGGCTGATATTAAATATATTACACAAATGTTGCTATCATTTCATCTTTTCCTCTACTTAAAAGATTGAAATATTTTTGTTCTATTTCTTTACTACATTATTGTTCGTTCTTTTAACATAAATGTTCCCAAGACAGTTTACAGGCAATAAAACAATGAAGAATGCATTCCATTATTATGAAGATTTAGTATAACAGTTCCAAGGCAAAAACAGTGAAAACAGACTTCAAGTTCCCAAATGCTTAGTGGGTAATAGGGTTACCAGGCGCAGGACCTGAGATGATTCTGTATCTTTAAGAGAAGAGAAAATTCAGCCAAGTGCAGGTTTTCTTGCAACACTGTCATGGGAAAAACCACAAGGGGAAATTCTCCCTTCCCCCTGCACAACTTTTAAAGATACAGAAGATCTCTTGGAGGCTGGGCCTGGCAACCAAGAGATCTTCTGTATCTTTAATAGTTGTGCAGGGGGAAGGGAGAATTTCCCCTTGTGGTTTTTCCCATGACAGTGTTGCAAGAAAACCTGCACTTGGCTGAATTTTCTCTTCTCTTAAAGATACAGAATCATCTCAGGCCCTGAGCCTGGCAACCCTAGCGGGTAAACAAGTTTTCATTTGACTCCAAAATGAGGCCAAGGAAGAGTACTGACTGGCCTATTGATGGAGCTGCATTCCACAGCTCCAGAATCACAAGTAAAAAGGCCCTGCTCCTAATATCAGCACTTGGGGCAGAGTTTCCTTGGCAGATCTTAAGCCCTGTAGGGCTTACTTATATGGGAGAAGCAGTTTTCTGGGATACTTGGGAGCCAGGCTGTGTAGGGCTTTAAGGGTCAAAACTAGCAGTTTATACTGGGCTTAGAAACAGGTAAATAGTGCAGAAGTATCAGAACTGATGAGATGTGTCCTATCCAGCACACACCTGAACAAGCAGGTGGCAGCATTCTACACAAGTTGAAGGCTCTGGACTTATTTCCAAAGGCAGTCCTATTCAGGGCACATTTCAGTAATCTAATCTACAGGTTACCAGGGCATGCCAGACTGTAGCCAGGTCGTTGCTTTCCAGCACCAGTGGCAGCTGGCGAAGTGGCTGAAGCTAATAAAAGACACTGTGGATCACAGTTGCTGTCTGTGAATCTACATCTGGCAGTAATGCTGAGTCCACAAGTATCACAAACCATGAGTCTGTTCCACATGGAAGAGTATGAGCCCATCCAAAATGGGCACTTCCCTAACTAGCTAGTTCAGTGAGTCCCCAGCGATCATTGCTCAGGCTTTTCTGGATTCAACTTCAGTTTATCCACCTTCATTAAGCCCAGTACTACTTCCATATAAACTTCTGGGAAGTAATCACCGCCACTAGTTCTGATGAAAAGTAGAAATTCATCAACATCCTGGTGACACCTCACTCCATACTTACTATCAGATGATCTCTCCCAAGGGTTTCATGTAGATGTTTAAAAAACATGGGAGACAATATCAAACTGTGTGGACCCCATATAATTCCCATGGCGAGGAGTAACAATCTCCCAGTCCAACCTCCTGGGACCTGAACCTGCCTTCCATGAAGGAATGAAACTGCCACTAAGCAGTGGTTTCCACTCCTATCTCAGAAAGGTGGTTCATTGTGGTTGATGATAGAGCTGCCAAATCCAAGAGAACCAATGATGTCATGTTCCCTGTTTCTTTCTCAGCAGAGGCCACCAACCAAAGCAGTCTCTCTCAAAACCAGCCCTAAATCCAGACTGAAAAGGATCTAGATAAATCAGCATCATACAAGAACACCTGGAGTCCTCTGATCACTGCTCTCTTCATTACCTTGCCTACAAACTGTAAATGTGAGACTGTCCTGTAATTAATGAGATCAGTGGGGTATAATGGGGGTTTCTTTACTGGGCTGAATCATTGCCTCCTTCTAGGTGCCAGTTCACACCCCAAAACAGGCAGTGACTATCCTGCTGCCAACCTGGCCAGTCTTTCACAATTAGCTGTTATGAGTCAAGAAGGGAGGCTAGGGTAGAGTAGTTGTGCACACAGAAGCATATCAACGATCCAAGTGAAGGGCTGTGTGTGATGAATGAAATATGACTTTAAACTGCCGCAATAACTAATCTTGAGAGTAAACATATAGAGTCCAAATCAGAACAATGTCTGGATCTGGGAAGGGCTAGGTCCTAACCATTAGGATGTTATCTGCTGTTGCCAGGTTTTTGTTTTCATTCCTATGTATCTTGAAAATTAACTGTAGGGAGAGCTACTCAGGGCCTAAAATAGACCAGATTATACCAGTCAAGGCCTTACAAATCCCACTCTGCTTAACTGAACACAGCATGCCTGTTCTTGTCATGAAGCACAATGGCCAATTGCATGAGGAAGGTTGGTGCAACTTTTGAATATCCAATGGCAACATGTGTAAATGTAGAAGAGATTTGTTTAAAATGAAAGAAGCATACGAGTCTTGCAGGGACCAAATGGTTACCTGTAGTTCTATTCTACAGAATGCAGTACAGTAAAAGTCAAATGAAGCCTGGGAGTTTATAGTTGTTTGCTGAACTGGGAAGCAGCCACATGCTAAGTTCTCTGAGGAGCCCAAATCTGGTCCAGCTGCAGACAAACTTCTAGTGTCCAAGTGCCCACCCCCTAGTCATGAGCCTGCGGAGGGGAAAGATGCACCTCCTAGATTTTCTCTTTCCCCCTATTCTCGGACCCTTTGTGCCAGAGTCTCACAATGAGGCTTGGTGACTCAGGCTCTGGAGGAAGTAGCATCTGCCTATAACTCTTAGAGGTTAGCCTGAAGAAGTTGGGCTGCCTCCACTTCCTTCCTAGCAGAAGTTTCTTGTTCCACTTCCCTGCTGTCCCTATTCCTCTTCTACCCAAGTCTCTCATGGCTTCTTGCAATCCCAATCTCCCATACGCTGCTCCCATCCTCTGCTGGAGCCTCCAGGTGCTTGTCAGGTGGTTCACTTTCTAGTCCTAGAGTTGCACCTGAGTGTTGGGCTTCCCTCTCTGGAGTTTGAGCTGTGGCTTCAACTCTGACTTTGCCAGGTGTGTCTGAGCCTTGGATGGCTGTCTCAGAAGATACGTTCTGTCATTATAGTCAGATACCTGTCCAAATACTTGTAGGTGATACTGCAGAACCATCATTGTCTGTGGTACAGATGTCCATTATTTGTGTCCTGTCACAATCTCTGGTCAAAGCTGCTCTAACCTGAAAAAGCCAAAACTGATCCAAAGATTGGAACAACCAATGCTATTGCAAAACAGATGCCGGCATATGGTTTGGTGTGGCTGTGCTTCAGGCACCTGTTGGATATTGTCCCAGATGAAGAAAATAATCTGTGTTCTCACACACAAAGAAGTGGTAGAGCTGTTATAAAACACTTTACAAAAATAACTAATATGAAAGGTTGAGAGAATATCAGGGTGTCAGACATAATGGAACTTGAACCAGGAGTCCTACATGGCAGGTACTGGTTCCCTCACCTATACACCAATAAGGCTACTGATTGGTACAAGGAATTGCAGGCAATTATTTCTGGGACTGTAGCACTATAACAAAGGTTCTTCCTGGGTCTTGAAATTACATGATTCCAGTGAACCAGTCCTCTGCCATTGGATGTTATAAAGCTTTCAGATTTGCTGCACTCCCTCATTCCGAGCAACTTTTCAGTGAGAGAAGCCTTGAGGGGGTTATCTGTCTGTAGTGCTTGGGCCTGCGTGCCTGATGAAGACAATGAGATGTTGAGCTTTACCATCTGATCAGGATTGCAGATAACCTGAATGGTTTGAACAAGGCAGATGACAACACTATATCTGTCTCAGCTTAACTAAACCATATTTGCTAAATAGATAAAACAATATCCTAGGGCCCTTTGAGGTGGAAGGTACTTTTGTAAGAATAATGCTTGCATGTTAGCTAGAACTCTTGAATTAGCTAAAGAAGGCAACATTTATCCAGTGGGGACGAGCCCTGCACAGAAGAGGGTAAGAACAGGATGTGGCTTTCCTTATGCACAGATGGAGCACACAGCTAACAACAACAATAACAACAACAACAACAACAATTTTTAAAAGGCAGAAATGGAAAAGTTTTGTGTTATGTGGTGGTGGTGTTACACCACCACCAAGATTCAGTTTGGATCCCAATTTGGTGCTTTGGAAAACAGTCTTGATCTGAGGAGTCTTATAGGCTGACTGATTTGGCTCAGGCTGTCTAAATTTGTTTCATCCCTCATTCCCATCTCATTCACTATTGGGAAATTTAAAAAGTCTAGCTTTTTTCTTTTTTTACAAAAGTGGATGAAATTTGCAGACATGTTAGCTCTTTGGGAGTGGATAAAGCCTGCCAAATTACAGGCAAAAGGATACAGGGGGCTGGGCTGGGCACCTTTAAAGTTAGATTTTTTTGAAAAGAGGAAACATCTGGTTTTTCTATTTTGGGGCAGAATTGGATGAAAATTGCAGATGAGGTCACCTTTTCCTGCCAAATATCGGAATAACAGCTGCATTATATTTCCCACAAGGAGAACTATTACAGTTTTAGGGTGAGTAAAAAGGGGATCACTTCATCTTCCCTAGCATTTTGTCGGCTACTGGTCTCAAAACTGCATAAAATAAAACAGGTGCTCTAGGGTGAGAAAGTTGACAAACTGGAGACAAATAGGTTCAGGGTGCCATGGCACCACAGTGCTTCAGGGGATCTCTGCCTTGTACAAATCCTGATTAGCCTCTTGACAAGTCAAACATCCCTTGGAGGCACCATACTGCACCTCAGGATTTGGGATTTGTCTGAATCCGATGCACACTACTACTATGTGTGTGTGTGTGGGGGGCACAAAATGGTGAGAATAAAGTGGGAGAGAAATTTGCACATAATGCCATGGGTACAATTTAATTGGTGCCCATGACCCTAGCAAAGCCACCATCCCCATAATAAAGAAACTATAGCAATTGTGGTAGCTGAGTAAGGTCAGAATTGTATATATAAAAAACTAAAGCTAAGGTATGGTTTCAGGTTAACCAATATTTCCACCACAGCAGGGTTGCTCACTGGATAAGAGCATTTGATTCCTCCAGATACCATGTTCCTCCAGGTGATGTGACTGAGTGGAAAATCACACTGTTAGGAGAGTTCTCAATTGCATGAAAAATGGAAAGGGGGACAGGTCTCTCCTTTGGGACCTGAATACACCCTCGCAATGAAGGAGAGATGGGAAACTCGTTCATATGCTGAATTATCATGCTGCCTCTCGTATACACACATTCATTTTTTCAAAAGTAGGAAGTTGCCCAGAAACACTCCAAGTTGCTGATTGTTCATACTAAGAAAGAAAGGATTTTGGAGGATGTAGCACAGAAAATGCTAACAAAGAATTTAAAGGACTTACAATACTTTGGACTAATTCTGTTACTATTCTGCCTCTGAGGCAATCCTATCCAAGACAACATCTGATCTACAGGACTGCTTCCTATTCTGACTTTCACTGTAATGTGAACCCACTTGCATTATGTTCTAGTTGGATGGATCTATCTATCTATCTATCTATCTATCTATCTATCTATCTATCTATCTATCTATCTATCTATCTATCTATCTATCTATCTATCTATCTATCTATCTATCTATCTATCTATCTATCTATCTATCTATCTGTCTGTCTGTCGAGAGAGACTAAAACAGTGTGGGCACATAGTGCAGTTATGCTAAAATGGGATTGTATTCAGCCAAGTCCTACTCAGAATAGACTTACTGAAATTAATGAATCTGTTAGTAATGTCCATTAACTTCAATGGGTCTATTCTGAGTAGCATTAAATAGCACCCATGATTTCTAGCTCTTTTAAATAATTCTTACCAGTCATGTAGTGCTTTAGAGAGAGTTCAAGGGGCATCAGATTACATAAATAGTATTATTCTCTTATTACAGATAGCTGAGGTTATGAGATAGTGGCTTGCCTAAGGTCACCTACTGAACCCATGACTTCCTGATTCAGTGGCCAATTGCTTAGCCACTATATTATAGTATTTATTTACTTATTAAATTTGTATCCCACATTTCCTCCCAGAAGGAGCTTAGGGTGGCAAACAAATGATTAAACACAAAAACATCTTTATCTTAAAAACAAAATAGTAGTTCTCCAAGAGACACGAATGACCTCAGATGTAGATGGGACCCATTTAAAAATCACATCTGACTTTTAATGACAGCATAAGCCACAGACCTGAACTTACAAGATCTGAATAGGGTGGTCCATGACAGATGCTCTTGGAGATCACTGATTCATAGGGTCGCCATAAGTTGTAATCAACTTGAAGGCACATAACAACAACAACAACAAAAATCTTTCAAGAGTTATTAGCTATGTTAGCAATGGAGCATCCAGTTTCAGAGGCAGCATACCCCTCAGTACAATGCTGAAGGGCTATTTTTATGTTCTTACCCCATTGCAGTAAGACAGCTGAGATATTAGCAGAAGTATTATTTAAATCTGCAGGGCATGAACATCTCCCATGGTAGAATGGTTTCTAAAATAATGAACTGGCGGTGGGGAAGGAAACATGCAAAACAAATGTGTATATAGCAATGTGCATGTCCAGAATAAGGATGATCAATCAGGTGGAACAATTGGGGCATATACAGCCAAGCAGAATGATCAGTTAGTTGTTTAAAATATAGCAAAGAAGGTTTTGAACTATAATTATAGTTTACAAATTGTCTTCCAGTGAACTTGAAAGTTCTATCAGAGGTACCCCACTTAAAATAACAGTAATGGGGAACAAGCTTCCCTGAAATAGCCTACCACGATTGATCTTCAGAAATGCACAGAAGTAACCAAACATTGACTTTGTTGATAGTGCTCAGTGACTATGAGCTCCAGTTGGCTTGATCAGCACCTTGTGTGCAGTGTGCACCCTACAATGCGTTGAAACATGCAGAGGTTCCTTGGTAGACTAGAAGATGTGGAAAGATTGCCCTGAAGGTGAGGATGCCACTAAAATGGGTGGATTCTTTTTATTACTTAGATTTCTATGACTTAGATTTTGCTTGCCTGCTTTGTTAATATGCTTGAGCTTCAGAGCTTCTTTGGAGAGGATCCGCAAAGATTTTGCTCTCCACACAAGTCAGATGTTACTAGGGTTGCCAGGTTCATGGCCTGAGACTGATCCTGTATCTTTAGGAGAAGAGAAAGTCAGCCAAGTGCAGGTGTTCTTGCTACACTTTAATGGGAAAAACGACAAGGTGGAATTCTCCCTTCCCCCTGCACAACTTTTAAAGATACAGAAGACTTCTGGGAGGCTGGGCCTGGCAACCAAGAGGACTTCTGTATCTTTAAAAGTTGTACAGGGGGAAGGGAGAATTCCACCTTGTGGTTTTTCTCATTACCGTGTAGCAAGAAGACCTGCACTTGGCTGACTTTATCTTCTCCTAAAGATACAAGATCAATCTCAGGCCATGAACCTGGCAAGCCTAGATGTTACTATAGTGCATGAGGCAGAGGTTAAAGGCTCTTATGTGCTGATGCATATCAGCACGAAGTTAAAAGAGCAATGCTTTCACTTTCTGATAACCCCGGGTTCTGAAACAGCATATAAGAAACTGACAAGTCCCTGAAGATATGTCAAAAGATATCACGTGTCTGTGAGCTAAACACATTGCTGTTTTAAAACCTGCTGCTCTATCAGATTATCCAACTTTGTCAGCTGCACCTCATTTTTTTCTTTCTCTCTTTCTGAAATAAAATAACATATTGCCAAGCTAGCATTTTCTTGTTTGGAAAAATGAACTATAGTAGCTCTCACTTACTAAGATATAAAAGAGCAGTTTAAGCACCCATTAGACCCAAATAACCTTTCATGGGGTTTTGTCTTCCTGAATCCTGTTATTCCAGTGTTTTTATTATTATTATTATTATTATTCATTGAACCTGAGTGGAAATTACCTTCATGTTGCTAATTGATAAGACAAAATTGATAAGACAAACATTTAAAGGTGAGTATGCTCCAGCTTTTGCAGCCTGATGCCCTCCAGATATTTTGGACTACAATTTTCATCAGCCCCAGCCAGAGAAACAGAGCTGAGTGTCATCTGCATACTAATAACACCTTGTTCCACATCTCCTAATGACCACCCCTAACAGCTGATGCTAAACAGCATTGGGGATAAAATAATGCCCTGTGGCACCCCACAGCATAACTGCCAGGTGGCTAAAAAGCACTCTGGACTCAGCTCCATAGAACTGTATACATTTCTGGACTCTAATACTGTGTAATACCCCAGTACCCATCCCACAGTGCCAATCCAGGAAGACATCATGGTCAGTGGTATCAAAAGCCACAGAGAGATCAAGAAGGACGAGCAAGGTTGTGCTCCCTTTGTCCTGCTCTTGATAAAGGTCATCCATCAGATCCACCAAAGCTGGTTTTGTCCCATGACCAGGCCAATCTGATCCCAGATTGGAATGGGTCTTGGCAATCCATATAATCCAAGAATGCATGTAGTTACCTTGCTAATAAACCTTTCTGCCACTTTCCCTTAAGGGGGTATTTATGACTGCTTGATGGTTTGTCCGGACCAACAGCTCCAGAGCTGGCTTCATTTAGCTGGCTTCATACTACCACCTCTTCCAAGCCAAGTAGGACAGGGGTCAAAAGGTCACGTGGTTGGGCATAGAGGTGCAAGCATCTTGTCCACATCAACTGGCTGCATAAACTGAAAGAGATCCTACAACACATTGCAGCCTATGTCATTGGACACAGGTTGGGACTGCAACTCTAGAATCAAGTCTCTCCAAAATCACACAACTTTATCCGCGAAATGTGCAGCCAGTTGGTCACAGCAGGTCTTTGAAGGCTCCAGGGGTCCTTTCTCCTCAGAGGGAGTCAGCAGCCTTCAGACCACTTAAAAGAGTTCTGCTAGTTGGTTACTTGAAGATGCAATGGTGGCTGCAAAGTACATCTTCGCTTCTTTGCACTGCCACATGGTAGGCATGATTATGTGTACTAACCAGTGTTCACTCAACCTCAGAGCAAGCCCTCATCACACACTCCCCTGTTGCTCTAAGAAACTCCTCACTGCCAGTCAGACTTCTGTTCCCTCCACTGGCTACATTCAAATTGCCAGGCTCTACCCCCCCCCAAAGCAGATGGGATTTGCTAGTAACATAACCATCAGCCATAACATTAAAATAAATCCTCAAAACTTCAATACTACATCATCACCATCAGCATCATCATCACAACAACAAATGGCTAGATGCAGAAGCCTCCCTCTAGCTCATATGAACATTACCCAGTTGACCAAAATGGTTGTCCTGGAACAGGAAGGCATCTTACTCTCATGACCCTGCCTTCTAAAATAGACTCCTCCAATAATGGAAATAATGTATCCTCCACACTAGCTAAATCACATTGCAAGCAATAATCTATAGCACCTGACTCCAAAAATGGCCTTCTGTTGTTCACCCGAGTGCTCTTTTACTGAACCACTCTTCACACTCACTGTACCCCAAAGTCTGACACCAATCATGAAAACAACCACCAGCTTCCTTCCAAGTAAGTTTACTTATTTTGGAGGGAGTGAGGCCTGTTATTACCAAAGGTGAATGTCAATCAAGTTAATAATATCTATTCTCCCACACATGAATCTACTTTTTGGAAGAGACATTCTCCCAGGGTTAGTGCTGACAAAATTAAGTCCAAAAGGCCCTGGTTACTAGCAGGGGAGATTACTAGCAGTGTAGTTCAAGATGGGATCAGGAATTTGAACGACATGTAAAAGCAAAAAGTAGGGGAATGGGATAGCAACAAGCGTCTTCTTCACCTCTATCCAGGCTGTGAATGCCCAGGTCCAAACTGTAATCCCTATGCATGGCCCCATTCTCTTAGTCATTCATCCATTCCTTGAGTTGTGGCATATGTGAAACAGAGTAATCACAGGTTAATTGCCAAGCACAGAAAGAACTTTCATAGTACCATGAACAGTGAGATGCCTTTGATAGAATGTAGGACCTGTATCAGGGAGATCTTTCTGTGTCCTTTCTCATCTGTGTCCTTTCTCATCTACTAAGTTGATTGGTCAGCCTTAGGCCAATTGTTCTCTCTCAAAACTATTTTATAGGTTGTTGTGAAGTGGCCCCATGTTTGCTACCCACTGCTCATTTGAGGAACAGTTTGTTAGAAATGTGATAAATAAAACCATTTGATGTCAAATCAGATACAAGACTTTTCAGTGGAGACAGTTCATACATTCAGCTGAACGTCACCTAGTGCTAAGAGACTGAGAAATGTATGTGCACATATGAACCAGTTTTTATTTAGTCCTTTCCTTGCTACTCAAGTCTTTTCCCACATGTTTTCTGCATCATCCAAACCTTTACTGCCAAAAAGTAGAAATCATGAGGGTTGGCCTGTTGTATTTGTCTTCATTACGTTAGGCCAAACCACACATTTTTTTGCTTTGGACCTTTTATTGATCATATGCCACATAAGAAATATTTGCTGCTGTGGTTCTCTTCCTGTCTTTCCAGTATAGTCATTGTTTTAAATTACAGTTGGCAATTTTTAACTTGCCTATTAGTAGTTGCTAAGGAGAAAGCGAGTGTGGGAATAATGCACATTGGCATGGAGCTGTGAACTTTCACCATGAAAGCCTGGGCAATAATGAAGAGGAATATTCTTTTTAAAGAAGTGCATATGCTGATTGGGCAGAACTGGTATGTCCATTTGCCAGCTTGCCATGATGAATGGTGCAAAAATGCCCTGGAAAATCCCTTTCTCTTGGACACTGCTGACTGCTGAGCAATCTGTGCTGCGTGTGCTATTGGTTTTGTGCTCTTCTGGGCAAAGAAGTTGATACACAGAAAGGAAACATACTCCACAGTTCAAATTCCCACTTTTTAAAATAAAAATCAAAGCCTTGTGGTATTTAAACAATCATGACCTAGTAGTTGGAGAAGGGCATAAATATCAATCAAACATGCACAAAATGTCTGTAAACACCTATTAGAAGTTTACAGTCAAAGAATTAGCTGGTTAGCACCTTCAAATTAATAAGCAATATTCAGCCTTCTCCACACTGTTTTTTGGATCTTGCAATCCCCTTAGGATTGCAAGGTCACAATGATGCAATGAAAGTAAACGCAACAACAGGCAAAATTCCCCTAGGTCAGGTCAGGGGTAGCCAATGTGGTGCCCTATAGATATTTTGGACTACAACTCCCATCAGCCCCGGATAGCATGGCCAATGGTTTGGGATGATGAGAGGTGTGGTCCAAAACATCTGGAGGGCACCATGTTGGCTGCCTGTGGTCTAGGCCCAAGACCTCACAACAATATGCCCTTGGCTTTCTGGCAATAGTACCTAGACTGCAAACTTTCCTTGCCTACCTAGTTCCATCTTGTCAATAGTGCATTGCCTTTCCTGTCTCTGGTCCAATGTATACTTTTGTCCAGAACATCTTCCCAGTCCTCATTCTGCTCCCATGAAAGGTTTGTATTCCAAATGAATTGACAACTTTTCCTTCCCTCAACAGAAGCTGGACTGCAAACTGCTGAGTTCCCTCAGCAACAAAACATTCCATGCTCAGCTTAGCCAGTCAGTGTCAGATGTTTCACCACAAGTGTAACACAATATAAGGAAAACGATCAAAATATATACAAAGAAGGACAACTCCTACTCCTCATTTCTTTGCAATTCCAACAATATAATTAAAGCCTTATATTCCTCTTTATTTTTCATGTACATGTATTGTTCTTTGGGTCAAAAAACACTACCACCAAAACCTTATCTATAGCCTCTTATCTTCTTCAGCTAAGGAAATCTATGCACATATACAGATTTTTATGTGTGAAGAGGGTGTGGGGGTTGTATGTATGAACTGAGGGCTTCAGATAACAGTATCATGCCTTCAGGGCCACTGGCCTAGCTTTACCCCTTCCATGTGTTCAGCTGGCATGTGAAAGGGCTCTACCCATGTAGTGATGCATGCTCAAAGAAGTCCTCCTCATAAGGGGGGGCTGGCCTAATCAGTGTTTCCCCCTCATATGGAGGATCTCTATGCATTGGCAGCAGACCTGTGATCCTCCTCACACATTCTTTCATTGTGTAGGTCAGGGGGAGGTGGGGCCATCCAAGCTTCTCTTATCACTTGCTGGAGTGGAATGGAAGCTGCCAGAATAGATTGGATGGAGATTCAGGTGTGTAACTGAACACAAGTGTGAGTGAAGATGCAGTCGATCCATATGTACAGTGCTGTATTGTTTTCAATGAGATGCACATTCAAATGTGCATTTGAATACACATCTCTGTCCATGTTTTGGCAGAACTAGTTGTGCATCAACACCTTGTTTACATGTGACTAGTGCTGGACCAGAGCTAATAGTGTCACTGTGGAGAACAGAAAGAACAGATATACATTTTATTTAAGGCCAACCAAAAAGATTGGACAAAAGCTGACCTGGAGATTCCTCAGAATTCCAAATTTCTGCCAGAAAGTATATGGGCTATTGCCCAGTGGTAGAGAACATGCTTTGTATGTGCAAAAGGGCGTAGTTCAGTCTTTGGCATAATTTCAAAAAAGAGAGATGCTAAGCCTGTGTGGTCACCTTGCCATATGCCAAACAAAGAAGCTCTTCTCTTTAATCCTAAAAGTGCAGGATGAAACTTGGGTGGCTCACTTAATATGGGAAAAGCACTTTGTATACCCACAAGGGCACTTTTATTTCTTATTTAACATTACTTCTGTTTCTTTAAAGAAAGAGTATGACCAAAAGATAGGAGAGGTGGGGCATAATGAACAAAATTAAAGTAGGAATGGCACACTTATAAGAAAGTGCTGGAGATTTCCCCTATATAGACACATTTACAACACTGGAAGTGCATTTTTAGGGTTGGTTATCTGGTGTTTGGCTATCCAGCCAGGCCCAGTTCAGCCCCCATAGTGCTTGTGGATAAATGATAGAAAGCAGGGAAATCTAAGACCCAGGGGAGGCTGCACCACTTCCTGACCACTTGGTGAAGTGGCAGGGGTATGGCTGAGCAAGTATTTGCTTGATCTTTTCAGCAGGGTGAGGGGAAATTTCCCTTAGCAAAGGGAAATTATGTGAGAAGAGAATTTTTCTCTAAAACGACGGAAATAGCTTCAGGAAGTAAAAAAGAGTCACCAGCCTGAATTTGTCATTTCACGATAGCTGCACTTCCTCTTCCTGGCTCTACGTTGTGGCTCCAAATATACTCAGAGTAAAGGTTATTTTCAAGTGAAAAATCATTCTGCCCCTCTTGCCATCTCACCTATCATGTACTTTAAAAGGCCTGGGTTGGGGTTTTTGAGAGGGCAGGGGAAAGCAACCTCTTTTCCTCCCTCACTGAGGAACTTAGAAACACGAAGAAGCCGCCTTATGCTGAGTCAGGCCCTTGGGCCATTGAGCTCTGCATTGTGTACACTGACTGGCAATGGCAGGGATTTCTTCTAGCCCCACCTGGAGATGCCAGTCACTGAGCCTGGGACCTTCTGCATTCAAAGCAGGTGCTGCGTGAGTGAGTTACAGCCCTTCTATTCCCCTTGAGGGTCACAGTAGGCTTACAAGGGCCCAGTAACACTTTCTAGTTAGGTGCCTTCAAAAACTAGGTTGCCTTCCCCTGCGTGGATTTGAGCGGTATTTCCTATACTTTCATTCAGAACAATGTGCATGTGTTCTGGCTACAGGTCTGCAACATTACTAGACTTGGCTAGTATTTGAGGGTCAGCCTTGTCATGGAGCAGGGTGGAGCAACCTGATTCAGAACCATGAAGGAAGGACAGGTGAAAATGAACTGGTGTCTGAATGGTGCAGCAAGACTTTTTAAAGTGTTGGTCCTAGCCAGGGCTGTGCTCCAGGCAGCAAACTGTCCAGGGCCAGTGCAGGATATTTGGAGTATATTCATGTGAAAAAGCTTTATACACATACTTGCCCACAGTGCTGCTCTATTTGTACTGTTTTGTTGATTAGCATATTTATATTGTCATAGTCTTCCCCCCCCCCCGAGATGTGATGACCCCACCTGGCAGAATAAGACATTCAGTGTAAACAGAAAAGAGCATTTATGTGGCACAAACGACTCTCTCTTTTGTTGAACAAATTTTACATAGCTTATTTGTCACTTTACCAGGAAGTAGACCCTGGGAGGTGATAGCTGACTAAGTCTAAGGAGAAAATCCCTTTTAAAAAAGGGAGTCAAATAACCCAATGAAAAAGGAGCGCCAGTCTTCTTGCTGGAAATCAGGGGTTGTCATGGCTACACTCCCTGGGTTGCTGCAAGTGTTCTGCACTGCCAAACATATGAGAATTTGCACACGTGTGAGAATCAAGGACCTTTGTACTAGCTGTGAGAATTTTTGCATTCTTGTATACAAATGTACAGTACAAGGAATTCTGGGTTGCCCAGCGCAGCAGTAACTTGGGCAGCACACAGTAGCAGATCATCCATATGTGGCTAGCGAGTCTGGAGCAGGAGATATGTGGCAGATAGCTGGGGAAAGGATGTTTTTTCTAGGCTTTGCTGCTGCTTCTGTTGCCCCAGTTAGGGGCCATTTGCCCCTAGCATCTATAGCAGCAGAGTGTTAAGGAAGGAGATCCTTCTTAAATTTTCTAGGTGGATTATGGGCAGAGCCACTGAAAACATGCATTGGAGCTGAAAAGGCTGAGGCCTACTTGCATGAAAGCAGATGGAGGCAGAGAACTAGAGAGAGGGACCTTACGCCACTTGGAATTTAGTGAGTTAGGGGGCAGCTGATGTGATTAAATCGCTGTGAAGCAAGAAGCATAAATAACTTAGAACAGTGATTCCCAAACTTTCCCCCCTATGGACCACATGTAAGTTGCTGATGGTCTTGGTGGACCAGTTAATGTTTTTTTCCTGCCTGTTGCAGCAATTGTAATGCACTGTGCTAGATGCTGTATGTTTTTCAATTGCATTTACTGCTTCTTTTATTTCTTATATTGAATTTCAAGTTGCCTGCCACAGAATTCAAACTGTAATACAATATAAGAAATAAAAAGCACTAAAATAGTTAAAAATAAATATGACTATTTAATGGGGACATGCCATGGACCTTTTGAATGAAGCTCGCAGAGTACTGGTGGTCTATGGACCACAGTTTGGGAACCTCTGACAGCCATATTGCTTCCCGGCACTTTCCTAAGGTGAAGTGGCTTATGGCATTGATAGGGGAGAAAGAGGAGGGTTGTGAGATGAAACTAGTCCTGCTGTGCAAGAGTCCTGAACAAAACTTGAGAAGCTTGACGATTAGGATTCCACACAAAAAATCTGGCAATGCTACAGATAACAACACCGCCACCACCAATGGGAACTTCTTTTATGTCCTGGCAATCTCAAAACATGAGGTTCACAAAGTTGTTTGCTGGAGGGCATTCTTTACTTTCCTCAAAGATTCCTTCCAGCTAGATGGCCTTGCCACCCTCTAAAGTATGTACAAACTGCAGTGGAGGCTGGTCCATTGGGCCAAATATGGCACCACCCCACCAACCTTAGTCTGCCATCAGCCAGCGCCTACCTGCCTGCCTTGGTACTTATAACCAGTCCAGCTACCTATCTCCTCATCCTTCTCTGTGATACCCTTGTAGAAGTCAGCAGGGAAGAGACTGGGGACAACACTAGAATTAGTTGGGTCTGCCTGCCATGCTATTTAGACCACCCTCTCTCTGAGGTTGTTGTAGGGCCTACCACATCTCATGCTGTACCAAATGTGTGGCCTGAGGAGAGTCTTGAGGGACAGAGAGAAAAATAAAAATATCACATTTGGCCCCAGTCTGCGGTTCTCTAACCCTGGTGTGTGAACAATACTGAGCTGGATGGACCAATGGTCTGATTTAGTATATGTCAACTTCCTATGTTCCTATAAGGGGGAATGGCAAGAAGAACCTCTGATGCTGTGGCAGGGGCTGGGCCAATCATTGGGCTGGTCTCTGGTGGGTCTGAGCTGATTTGGGTGGGATGCATCCCATTGTCATCCAAATTCTACTCACAACTGTGTGATCAGATGTTTGCTTTGCCACCGGCCAACTCTAATGCACACTGCTTTCTCTGCAAGTCACTGTGTGTTGAGGGTGGCTTTTTAAGTGTGTGCATTGGTCAATCATAAATGAATTTTACAAAGACTGAACAAGACAGAGCTCTTGGTATCTGTGAAATGGTATCTGTAATGCTAGATATTTAGCTGCATATTGTTTGTGCAGAGTGCATAAGAATGGGGTAATTGTAGCTGTACCTCTCTTTGGGTAAAGCACACAAACTTTTATCATTTTCAGACAAGAAGCATGAATTGCTTGCTCAGCCTAAGCACTATTGAGCAACACTTTCTGATTGTGTCATCTGTAAACGTGCTTCCAGAGTCGTATCAAACCCAAGGAGAACAAAATAGTTATTTCTGATGAAGTACACAAGAAGCTGCTAATATTTGCCTTATAAGGTTTTTGGTATATACAGTTGAAGTGTAAAAGACTGAGAAAAATCCCCAACTCTCTCAGCAGTTTATTCTTGGTCAGCATGGGGAAGCTACAATTTGCATCAAATTTGATAAACTGTCTCACATGTGTGAAGCCTGTAAATCGTTTATGTTGGTGCATAAACTATAAATACTTGCTGCTGGAAACTTAATAAATGATGCAAACAAAAATCTGGAGTGTGTAACAGTAGAACTTTATTTAAACACTGCATAATTTGTACTGTACAGTGGCCTAAAATGGCTGATGTTCTAAAGTTTGTGTTGCTTGATAGAAATAGGAAAATATCAGAGTGACAATATCTGGGGACAAAACTTTCTGGTTCTTTTAGAACTGTCATTTTTCCTTCCCTGGGTCAGAAGCAAGAGCTGACAATAGAAAACAATGGAGCAATCTGCTTCTATCACTATTACAAGTGATAGATCACCAGGAAAACTTATGTGGCTGTCATGACAGTGTCACAAAGAGGAAGAAGACATGGATTTCCTATTTAATCTACAAAATTACAGTGTTTCCAACCAAGACTCAAAAGAACCAGAGTTCTTTTGGTTCAAAACCTCAGGAGAATTCTGTGCTCAAGATGTGTTTCCTGGAACCAAGAGCTAAATTCCCATCACATTCAGTTCTCTCATGAAATTTGTCTAGTTCTTCATATATTTTCTTGTCAAGCACATCTTAAAAGATGTTAGAATAGGGGTCATCAAGCCAGTACATACTGGCACCAGTGTGTCACTAGTACCTCTGATGGCACCCACAAAAGGTCCCAGCAAATATCCCCTCAAAAATCCCCGATGCATGAGAGACTGTTAGCTCTTCCTGCTCAATTCCTGTTTGCAATGACTTGGCCTCTCCTACATTGAACATGCCCCTTAAACATGCCCACATTTCATGGGATGTCAGGATTTGACACCACTCTTCCTTCTGAAGGCAGAGATGTAAAGAACTTCTCTCTGTGAGCAAGCATTGCTGTAGCTGATGTAGGTGATTTCCCCTCCCCCCCATTGATGGTGATGGTGGTACACTTGCGCCATTTTGAATTCCTGACCCTTTCCCTGCCCTTTTAGATGTGGCAGCTATTTTGTGTCATGCCATGCCCCCCACGGCAGTCATTTTGTGACTGGTGCCCACAGAACTTTCTCAATATTTCAGATGTGCCCACTGACTCAAAAAGGCTGACAAACCGTGGGTTAGGATTTATAAACACATGTGTATTTGTTAAACTGCATTGCAACGTGGAATTTAGTCACTGAATATGCTGGGCAGTCAACAAATATTCAAGCTGCAAATGAGCCTCGGTATGAAAAGTAATATTACCCAGGCTTAAACAACAAGGTTTGATGTAAAGAGCTGCATTTGGATGTAACACCATGGTTTAGTACTAGGTGAATGAGCCTAGCCTCCTCCCAGGCTTGTTCACTCTTCCCTCCCCTCTCACATGGGCAAGAGGAAGAGTTGGGAAGCTTTTGCTTAACCACAGTTTCTTGTTTCATCTCAACTGATTAAACTCTGGTTAACATGAACTACGGTTAGTTTAAAAAGAAGCCAACTTCAAAATATGGCTTATTGAGCCGTCTTGTTTAAACTACTCCTGGCTGTGCAGGAGAAGAAGGGTGAGGGAGAGCAAAAGCCCTGGAGGAGGCTAGATTTGTTCATGTAACACAAATCCATGGTTTAGCATTATGTCTGCTATTGTGATGATACAAAATAAGATGATGACATATAAATGATTTAAAGAAAATATAGGAATAAGTATTTCTAAAGCATGAGCAACATTTCCTGAACTTCCAGACTGTGCACAGCTGCTTTGATGGATTTCAGAAAGAAAGCCAGGAATCTAAGAGCAGTAGAGTTGTGGAAACCTCTCTCTGCATTTGCTCCAAATTCTAATATTAATATTTTGGTGACAGTATTAAAAACAAGCAAATACCACACTGCTGGTAGTTCAGATAGGCTCAAGATGAAATAATTTTTTAGCAAAAAGGGAGCTGTTGAGACTGTATTATGTGTATTCCTCTTGTTGCTAGGTATTTTCATTTCTCTCTTTTTAAATAACACTCTCTATTCCCACGTCAAGATTTTCTGGAAGACTTCTGCCCCCTGTGTAACATGTGGCATTTCTCAGTTAATGTCAATATACAGATAATACCACAATGTGTCCCTTTCCTGGAAGACAAACCAACCTTCCCCATAATTCAAACAGCTTTGGAAACATCGCAGGGTGTACTGTAGCCCAGTGCCCCATTAAAACAAGTGATACATAGCTGTTAATAAGCTGCTGGGCCAGAGCAAAGCCATTTCCTGATAGCAGTGGAATTTTTACTGTCATAATTCAGTTTAGCGTTATTTATTAATTTGCTTTGGCTTCAACCATGTTGCTGGGTGCGATAAAATAAGTGATTTTAGGGATTAAGAGTGAAAACAAAGGCTGACGATTTATCTAATGACTAGTTACAAAGCTGTGTAAATGGTTACCACATTGGTGCTTTGCTTAGTTAACCACAAAGGCATTTAACCTATATTTTAACCTATATTTTATGGTTTTAATTTTTCTCATAGTTTAATTCTTTTTTAATTGTATACTTCTGTATGTTTTAATGGTGTTGTTTTTAGTTGTAAGCTGCTCTGAGTCCTATTGGAAAAAGGGCAGGGTAGAAATAAAGTTTATTATTATTATTATTATTTATGCCATGGTATCTGAGCCCTCAGAATGAGCCCATTGGCAACCGCCCTAGAATATGCTGTTTGTTAGTACCATTGTCCTTTTCTAGAATGGCAGTTCAGCAATGTAAAACATGAGGAACAATAAAGCCAGATTTCTCTCCTTTTTATTTAAAAAATAATCCAACCTTTGCAGGCTCTCATGTCGAGGTCAGGTTACTCATATAGGTAGCCCAATCTGGTCATGAGGCACATTTTTCTGTGGCTCAGCTTCCTAGCATTTGCTATACTTCCTGAGTGGGGCCTAGAGTCATTGTTATTCATCACAACTAGAAGTGTCTCCAGTCCAGTTCCAGCCTTAGGAGAGGATAGCATCACACTTACTTCGTAGATATCTGAATCACAGCTACGAGTCAGCTCTTAGTTGCACAGATTCATTGGGCAAATACTTTTGCTTTCTCCATAGGGAATTGCTCATTCAGGGCCCCTCCAGGAGACTTATTTATTCAGCATTCATCCTGATTTGCTAGCATACAGCTTATGCTTAAAGACAATATATAGTCTTTACTGAGCATTCATTCTGATGTTTTTTACGGGGCAGTTTTATGACAATGAACATTCACCCTGATTTGCATACAGGATGTTTACATGGCTTGCTATTAGCCTTTTGTTCATCCAGCACATTTCAATGCATTTCCCCATCACTTTCCAAACTTCAAAAAGTCCACTTTTTAAAAAGTGGATTTGTTGTACTAGGATGCCAGATCACTTCAATCCACTTTAAATGTGGAAACCTAAAATTCTGGTATGTGCCTGAATCCCACCCGCAACATAATGATGGTCTGGAGGTGCCCTTAGAAATATCTGTTTCCTAAACAAGTCTTCCTTAATGCCAGCAACAAATTCATATTGGCTATCAACTTTTCCTGGTTAGAATTTGCAACTCTTAAGGCTCTGTTCATGTGTTGCCCTATTAATTAATTGATATGATTTATATCTCACTTTTATTGCATATAGCCTCAAGGTGATATAATAAGGTGATATAATATGCATAGTTCAATACAAGAAATAAAAAACTACAGCAATTAAATCATAAAAGCTGTAGCAGAATACAATAATACCAGGTGACACAAGCAATGAAAACAGTAAAATAGCAGCAGGGGTCTTGAACCTTAATAAAAGACATTCAAGATGTGAGGGAACAGGAAAGTTTTGGCCTAGCACAGAAATGGTAACAGAATAGGCAGTGGTGCAGTTAGATATTTTTATTACTGCATGGGGGGGCATCTTTAGATGGCAATGGATATTACTTCACTTACTTCAAAATGTGGTAAGCCAGCTACATTTGGGGGCTCTTCTGCTCATTTTACTGAGGTGGGGTCCTGCACCTCTCTCTCGTCCAGATGACTGCAAAATGTGTGACACGCCCGCTATGTGTGTTCATTATTTTCGGTCTTCCAAATGATGTCTCACGCTGTTATGCATTTTCACGGGTTAAATCTGCTCCTTGCAATACCAGCAAAAATGCGATTTGCTATTTAAAATCGGGAATCATCCGCTCTGCCTTCAGGAGGTAGGATGCAATACTGCGGACTTTACAGCTGATGGGTGGTTCTTGGGCGTTTCCCCTTGCCCCTTCTCCTCATTGCAGCCAATCACGTATCTGCACTTTTGCGCATGTGCGAGAATAAGTCCGGGAAAATTGAACCAATCATCGCAATGGTGGGGTGTTGGGGGGGTGTCTGCAACTACTGCACAGATGCATTTTTTTTTTGCCAGCCTGCAAAGTGGGCGGCCGCTCTGGGTGAGATCTGCAATGCACAGCAAGTGAGAAAGGGGCTGCTGGTCGGTTTCGGAAAGGTTTGTCAATTTCATTCTACTGGCTGGGGTTTTGTGGGAGAAGGAGGCATGTGTGAATAAAATTGACAAAGCTTTCCAGAGGCAGGCGTGAAACTGACCAGCAGCCCCTTTCTTGTTTGCATTTGCGACATTACACTTAAACAAATGTATGCTTTTCTGCCTTTATGGATATTTAAGGAGATACACACGCTGGCAATTGCACTTATTTCTCCAAAAAAGCAATAAACGTGTCAACCCCCTCCTTCTCCCTTTCCTTCCCACCCTGAAATGATTTGAAACAAAACCCCCAGCCAGTAGAATGAAATTGACAAAGCTTTGCAGAGGCAGGCAGACCAGAAGCCCCTTTCTTGTTTGTATTTGCGATATTACGCTTAAACAAATGTATGCTTTTCTGCCTTTATGGATATTTAAGGAGATACACATGCTGGCAATTGCACTTATTTCTCCAAAAAAGCAAGAAACGTCACCCCCCTCCTTCTCCCTTCCCCCGGTGAAATGATTTGAAGCAAAAACCCCAGCAAGTAGAATGAAATTGACAAAGCTTTCTGGAGGCAGGCTGAAACCGACCACCCCCCTCCTTCTCCCTTTCCTTCCGCAGCGAGAACTCCTTTACTGCCATATTGTGCTTCATTGCAAAGGGGGAGAGGAGCAGACGTCATTTTTTTGCTGATCAACTGGTTGATAGGGGAGGTTTTAGAGGCGGAGCTTGGAAAAAGTGAAAAGAATGTAGGGGTCTTACCACTGCGTGTGCGGGTGGAAACAAGCATTTTTTTTTAATTGGGAAAGAGCGAACTAAAAGGCAAAGTGAGGACTATCGGATGACAAACCGAATATGGAAACCGTGGATTATCCCGCTCCGTTTGGATAAGCCCATAGTCTTGCCCTGATATAGCACCACTGAGACTAGACATAGGTGGACACGTCTAGGGAGGGAGACCACAATTTGGGTGCCATCTGTTTAACCTCTGAAGGTGAAGACACCCAGTGAAGGGCTTCTAAGCAGATCTTGTTCATGTGGGAAGAGAGTATCTTTAATGAAGCATCAGATGCTGAGAAACCTCTTGGAGTCATTAGTGGCCAGCCTTTCTGATAGCCACTGCAAGCATTGGTAACTGGAAAACCGCCTTCCAGTCATCTCCTTGCTCCATGTTCTATGCAATGAGAGAATCACTTCTGTTTGTTTCTTACAATTTTGGCAGCTTTGTTTTATCGTGCTAGACAAAACTAAGAAATCATTGCCTCAGCTGTTTCATTCCTTATTCTCTCTGGCTTAAGCTGATTTTTCCTGTTCTTGTACTTTCCAACTTCAGGCAAGAACAGCTGATGTTAGAGAACACAAGGAAGCAAACCAGGTCTTTAAGAGAGGTGCTGCTGGATGGGAAGTACAAACTCCTTGCCTGAAAGGTGTTAGGAAATCAGTACTGCGGCTACCCCCCTCCCCAAGTAAATGCCATGTGTCACCAGGCTCCATTAGGGAAGGGTGAATCTGTTGGTTTGTCAGTCTGTCAGTGGCTGCATTCAGACATGGGGCTCATTGTGTTAGTTTAACGGATTAAACTGGTAGCGCTTCTGTCACAATTTTTAAAACTCCTTTCACACTGCAGTACCTGTTGCGTTAAAGACCCATGGCTTTTTCGGCCAATATACCGGCATTTTGCGCAACTGTCTTTCACACTGTTGCAATGAACAGTGCCTTGTTTTCATTCCCCACTGATTATACACATGTGCCCTGCAGTTCCCCATAATATACTGCTTGAGTTAATGTCTGGACACAGGGGTGTGAGTGGGAAAAGGAGGAAGGGAATGCTGCTACCCACGCCTAAGCTGGAATGCCGGTACAATTTTCGTCAGGCAAAAAAAATGGGTGCCCAACTAAAGGGCAGGAATGCATTGCATTCTGGGATGCCTGTTACATGAGCAGCTGCAGCTAGGGCAAACCTCTCATGATCTTCTGGGTTCCCAGGCTTGCAAATGGATTACTTCTGGTATTATTTATGACAAAAATTACAAGCAAGAGGGCCTTCTCAGTGGTGGCCCCGAAATTATGGAATGAGCTTTCTGATGAGGTGCGCCTGGCGCCAACACTGTTATCTTTTTGGCATCAGGTCAAGACTTTCCTCTTCTTCCAGGCATTTTAGCATGTGTTTTAAAATAGTTTTTTAAAAATGTGTTTTTAAATTTGTATATTTGTTTTTAATGTTTTAATTGTTGTAAACCGCCCAGAGAGCTTTGGCTATGGGGCGGTATACAAATGTAATAAATAAATAAATAAATAAATAAATAAATAAAATTATTGTTAAACTTCCACTATATTCCATTAGATTTCTGGAACTAGATTTTACATCGTATGAAAGGTCCAATATAATGCACAAATTACCAGATAAGAAAGGATGGGAATAATGGAATAAAGTGCAGCCAATCTGTCAGTTGGATTAGGACCTGGGTGACCACGGTTCAAATCCCCACATGGCCATGTAGCTTGCTGGGTGACCTTGGACCAGTCACATTCTCTCAGCCTAACCTAGTTGAGAAGATAAAACAGAGAGGGAGGAGAACCTTGTACCTCACATTGAGCTCTTTGGAGGAAAGGTGGAATATAAATATAATAATAAATAAATAGCTTCTCTTAATTTCTCTTTTTTCCCATGCTTAAGCTCTGTTCTCCACATTTCCACATCAGTTTACAATTTTTACTTTTTTTATATATAAAGGCCTTGTGAAAATTCACCAGTGGTTGAGGGTGATTTTCTAATATACACATTTTTGTGTGCAATTTTGCCTAATATACACCTTTTAGCAGAGCATTTTTCCATAATATAATGCATTTTGTATGCTATTTTCACTAATATATGCATTGTTATGCATATTTTACTCTAGTATATGTATGCATGTTTGTACATACTATTCCAGCTAATTTCAAAGTACGGCTTGTTTCAGTTCTCTTAGTGTTTCAGAAAGTGTGAATTAGGTAGGTTCACCTTTAAATGCAAACTGAGTAAAATTTCTCCCCTATGCCCAGGCTTCATGCATATCTTGCCTGGCTCTGTCCCTGATCCATTAAATTCTACCTTGGCTTAGCTTCTGACCTGTCAGTTTCCACCTCCAAGCTCTCCCATCCCCCGCCCAGGGGGACAATTTTATTTATTTATATATGTATTGCAATCAAAAGTTGGCAACTCTAATGTGGAACCAACTCTCTTGCAATTTAGAAAATCTGTTTTGCCTGTTACCTGCAGGCAATTCTTACTCACCAGGAGAACAGGAGAACAGGAGAATGACTGTTGCCAAGCCTGATATATGTAGATAAGCCCGCACTTTCTTGAAATGGTATTTTACAACATAGCAAACAATTTGCAGTCAAATATGGAATGAATGCATACATGTAGGCAATTACCACAAGTGAAGTGTCATGAGGTCTGGGAAGTTAATGAAAAAATGTATCTGCCATAGCAGAGTAAAATATGAGTCAGTCTTCATGTCTTTGCATAGATGTCAGCATTCCAATCTGGAGCAATGGCTGTCTATACTGCACTACTGATGGCAAAAAATGTTCTCTTTGAAGTTGGCTGATGTTTCAGCTTTAATTGACAGTTAGAGAATATTGGGTATGGCTTTTTTTGTTTAAGTATTCCTGCCAATGCCCGCACAGGTTGACAGCATAACGATGCAACTAAAAGGAAAATGCCTGTGTCAGAAAAAACGCTTCTGTTTTGGCATCTGGCAAAAATGATGCGGAACCCAGCATTTTTTTCTGAAGTGCTCATTGAGTCCTGTTCTACTTTTAATATTGGGTTATAACAATACAGATATGTATCTTCTGAAATAAAAAAGATAGCTTTAGGTCTTTTAAAACTCCAAACATTTCTAGCATATCTCATTGACAGGGGTACTATGCATGATTTTATACAAGTGCAGCAGGGCCAACCAAGACATTTTGCTACCTGGACAAGATGGTGCCCCCTTTGTTCCATGTGCATAATCTAACTGGACTGACAACTGAACCTTACTTCAACATTGGTGATGGAAGAACATCCTTCACCGTACCGGAGGGCAGCATGATCGTTTAGGGGGTGCAAAGCACGTGAGCGTAGAGGACTTTGGAGGAGGGGTGGAGGGGGATTGCTGCCCCTCCCAGTATCTGCTACCTGAGTAAGCTGCCTCACCCTGCCTAATGGCAAAGCCACCCTGAACTACTGCTTCTGATATATTCTGATAATTACTGTGGGTGATTCCAAGGCAGCTGGTAGGGTTGCATCAAGGCTGGATTTGGCCCAGTGAGTTCACACTGACACATTAGAAGCTAAGACTGCAGTGCTTAAACAGCTACACATTTTATAATATGTTAATACCCCAGAGTATTTTCCAGTCAGCTGAGCAAGAGCTGAAACCAGCAGAAATAAAGGCACATCAGCGTTTCCTATGATTAGATTATTGGTCACTGTATAAAAGGCTGTGCATTTATTCCCTCAGGAAAGGTACTGAATTTACTGTGCTCCAGTAGGAGAATAGATTTTATCAATGCAAAAGTGTATTAAGTGAATGCTTCCCCCCCAACCCCCCCCCCACAATGCTGCTTGCTCTCCTGTGAGTGTTGTTCTGGGATGGCTTCAGAGGCAGAGATTCCCACAGCTGCACTCTGAATGAGTCCAATCTGTGCAGTGGATCCCATGGAGGGAGGTGGAGCCATAGCTCAGTGGTAGAGTGCATCCTCAGGTTCAATCTCTGGCATATCCAATTAAAAATATCAGGTAGTAAGTAAGGCAATGTGGCCCTCCAGGTCTTTCTGTCTGGAGCTTGGGACTCCCCCTTGGCTATACCCTTCCTCAGGCCATGCCACCTCAGTGGCCCTGCTCCACACCATCCTCAACCTATGTTGCCTACAGTATCGTAGTGGCAAATTCAGAAGTGCAATGTCCCTTCATGACAGTCATGATACATCCCCATCACAGCCACACCCTCTTTCCCACTTTCCCTTGACTCCCTCACTCTCCCTCTAAACTTGCAAATTCATACTCCATTACAGCAGACATCCCTAGGAGCCAATCAGCATGAAAGAGGAGGCTGTGAGTTAGCTGCTGAGAAGAGTCTTCTCAGTGGCTGACTCACTTCCTTTTACTGTAATTGGCTCCAATCAGCACGAAAGAACAAGGACTTTTCTCAGTGGCTACACACTTCCTTTTCATGCTGACTGGCTCATACATAGGGACCTAGCTGGGACCTTGCTCCCAAAAAAGTAATGTGTCTATGACCCCTCATGACCCCGGAAGACTACACCCCTGGTTACCTAACTAGAAGATGCCTTTGAACTATGATAAGGCCTCTTGCTTGCCTGGAGGGAGGATGGAGAGGGGTATGTGACCGTGTGTGTACCATCTGAATGGCTGGAATGTGGTCACATCCGTTGCTCTGTTTTTGGATCAATTCTCTCTTGCCTCTCGCCCTGCTCATCACCAATGTCACATAATGCAGCCCTGAGGCTGGCAAAGTTTCCCTGCCCCTGCAGTAAGTGGTGGGAATGACACCGTAGCTCAATATGATTTACGTCTGAATAGACATGCAGAGGATGTCACTGAAAAAAACAGAAGCAGAACACAGACAGCACTAGAATGCAATGGGTATGGCAGCAGCAGCAGCACCTGAATTATCAGTAATGACCAGCAGAACAAATGTATGTATTTATCTTTATAAACCCCCCACGTCCAATAAAAGATGAATTACGATAAAAACAGTATAAAATCAGTAAAATGATTGGCTCATCTTGACAATATTTAAACAATGGAACAGGCCTGTCGACATAAAAAGATTTTCCAGAGACACCTGAAAGTCAAAGTGTGGATGCCTGCTGAACCTCTGCTGGAAGAATATTCCACAGCACACGTCTGGCAACACTAAATACCCAACTTCTAGTTGAAGCCGGTTGGTCTTCTGAAACACTGAGGACAGCTAACAATGCTCCTCTGGATGATTTCAGTGACTGAGCTCAGGTGATCCCTACAATATCCTGGACGCAAGTTGTCCAGGGCTTTGTATATTAATATGAGAATCTTGAACCTGGCCTGGTGGCTTATTAGATGTTTCAGCAGAGACTCACATGTTGTCAGCCACCTGCCCCCGGGCCCCATTGGCAGTCTAGCCACTTAGGTTAATTCTTGAGAAAACTGCTAGTGTGGAACCAACGTACGACAGGGAGGTGAAGCTGAACACTTCTCCCTCATACACCATGAGGGAGCTGTTTTTGTTTTGAGAGGGGGGGATTCACACATGGACCTCCCCATGTGCACACATACCTGCTGCAGCTGGAAGTGGTACAATCCAGGAACAGCTTTGTAATTTGGTTCTGCTGGTTGTATAAACCAGCCCTAGGTTTTCCAAGTAGTGTCATGTTAGTCCAAACACCACTTAATAGTATTCCCATTGCTACTTAGCCTCATTTCTAATTACTTAAATGGCTTTCTTTCCAGGCCATTAAGAAAGATTAGTTTGTTCAGCAGTCAGGCGCAGCTCAATGGGGTAAACTAGCCAACTACCTTGCATTGTTGCTAAATTAAATTTCATGCCTACTTACCCATCTAGCTTCCTAGCCTGTTGTAAGGTAGAATTTCTGCCATTGTAGGTCTGTCATTCAGAATTATTAATTAAAATGTACACCTTTTTTTACCTTATAGTGGAAAAATGGTTTTGTGAACTGGAAGCAAGTTCCTCTGTTGTGCTGACATCATTTTTAGCTCAGTACAATGGCTTGGATTTAGTAAGTTGTTGATCCTGGCTATGCTTTGAAGCCATGCACCCATGCTATTTATGTATCTATAATTTAAAGAATATTACTGTTATATTACAAGTAGGATAGCCATCTTTGTTTTGTGGCAAGACTCCCGTCTCCTTTAATACATGCATAATCAATAAAATTGCCCATCACATGTCCTCTATGCCAAGAAAAGCTATGCATGTTGAATTCCTGCCTGCTGTGCAGCTCTTAATTACAGAAGATCTCAGCCTGAAAAGCTGGTAGTAGTGGCGAAGTGGCAGGTCTATTTACAATTTTTGTTCATCTTAGCTTTAGAACCTCCTCCACCCCTTAATTCTAAAGAATAGTGTTTTTCAAGCTTTTTTCTCCATTTTACTTTTCTGCATTGAGTCACCTGCTGAAGCACTGCTGTGGGTCTGCCTCAGAATGTTGTTACATTGCAGAAAGACTGTGGGGCATGTTCAGGTGCAGTATGATTTTCAAACAGTGCCTGAGAAATGCAGCAACTCCATAGTGAGAAGGTCAAAAGCACAAGAAAAATGTTCTTGCTTTTCTCCTGTACTGTACAATCACAGATAGTGTAGGGTGTGTCTTAGAGAGCATTTTCTATTCAAGCAGGATGATGGAGAAACCCAATAGGCATGGTCAGAGTACCCTGGGTGAACTATGTCCTAGTAGTTTTCAACTTTTTCAGACTCAAGCCCCACCTTTAATCTAAACATGCATTTGGGAACCTTATTTTTCTTTTTATCATATATTTACATGGTGATAGTGCTGCTGTTGCAACCCACCTTGGAC
This sequence comes from Rhineura floridana, assembly GCF_030035675.1. Taxonomy (NCBI): domain Eukaryota; kingdom Metazoa; phylum Chordata; class Lepidosauria; order Squamata; family Rhineuridae; genus Rhineura; species Rhineura floridana. The sequence continues at coordinate 189,956,982 of NC_084480.1, forward strand.
CAATAGCGGGTCCTGACCTATCAGCTGAAGACCAATGTCCTAGAACATGTCTAAGGCAACATTCACACCATACATTTGTTCCATTATTATACCACTTTAAACAGTCATGGCTTCCCCCAAAGAATCCTGGGATGTGTAGTTTGTGAAGGGTGTTGAGAGTTGCTGGGGACTCCTATATTCCTCACAGAGCTACAGTTGGAGTGGTTTAACAGCCAGTCAGTCTGTCTTCCCAGAGAACTCTGGGAACTGTAGCTCTATGAGGGGAATAGGGGTCTCCTAACAATTCTCAGTACCCTTCTAAGTGGCAGACAATAGGATGTGGACAGGATGCTTCCAGAGGGCAGAAACGTTGATAAATTCTCTTCCAGGGCACACTGTGGGTTCATGCAGGGCTCTGGCTCTGGCTGTTTCACTGCTGCATCCTAATATAAACTGTGTCAGACACAAATTTAAACTGTTTGGGCAAGACTGGCACCATCATTAGGCAGAGAAGGAAAAGGATGCTGGGGGGCGGGGGAGACAGAGCAGTGGCAAGGAGTTGGAGGACATTGTGGTGTGTACCATGTGGCCTACATTACTAGCTTGCCACCCTCAGGTACAGTGGAGGATGATGCTGGCCTATCACAGCAAACTGTATTGGGCTAGCCCTGAGCAAAAGACCAGGGTATCTAAAGAATTGGCTACATGAATGTGATGTCTTAGTCTGATCAGCTTCAGATGTCTTGCTAAGTGTCCCTCTGTCAACCTAAGTAAGGTGAGTGGTGACCAGAGAGACAGGACCTTTTCAGGTTAGCACCCCATTTATGGAGCTCCCTCCCCAAAGTGGCTCATCTGGCACCTTTTCTTTATTTTATTTTAGGCATGAGGTAAACAATTCCTCACTGGTTAGGCCTCATCTTGAGTACTGCATCCACTTCTGGACACCGCACTTTAAGAAGGATGCAGACAAACTGGAACAGGTTCAGAGGATGGCAACAAGGATGACCAGGTGGCTAGATACAAAGCCCTATGGGGAGAGACTGAAAGAACTGGGCATGTTTAGCCTTGAGAAGAGAAGACTGAGGGGAGATATGATAGCATTCTTCCAGTACTTGAAAGGTTGCCACACAGAGAAGGTCCAAGATCTCTTAATCGTTTCAGAGTGCAGGACACGGAATAATGAGCACAAGTTGTAGGAAGCCAGTTTTCGACTGAACATCAGGAAAAATTTCCTAACTGTTAGAGTGGTGTGACAATGGAACCGATGACCTAGGGAGGTGGTGGGCTCTCCAACACTGGACTGCTGGACAGCCACCTGTCGGGTAGGCTTTAATTTGGATTCCTACATTGAGCAGGGGATTGGACTCAATAGCCTTATAGGCCCCTTCCAACTCTACAATTCTATTATTATAATTCTTCTTTGGAAGCCTTTAATGTGTTGTTCCTTTTTGGGGTGTTGTTCTTTTTTAATAACTCCAGTGGCTGTTTATCGGTTTCAGCAACAACAACAAAATGGCTGGCTGCTTTGAAGAGTCTCTCTCTCTCTCTCTATTCCTCCCCACCTCTGAAACTGGGCTGTGTGTGAGGAAAGGATTAAAAAACCTACTTCCAGAGTACCACTTGCCTGTTCTTCAAAGGAGCCATGTGGAGTTAATAAAAGAATAGGAAATCCTAATCATAGATCTCTCTGGGATCATGGTTAGTTTTGGTTTTAAAACCATATCCTGAAGACCATCAAGACTAGTCACCATGAACCTGGACCATACTGAAGCTAGGATACAGTGGTGTAGTACTTCTAAGGCTATGCAAGAAAAATAAACTTTTCACCAATGCAGACATTATGGCTTCAACACTAAAGGTCCTCTGAGGAAAGAAGCTTTTATTGTCCAGCAGAAAAATTTTTCCCCACTCTGGGGAAAAAATGCTCTCTGAATGGAATAGGGAATATTTTTGCCAAAGCTCTTTAGCGCATTATCTGCCATACATATGTTTGTGTGTGTGTATGTATTATATATATTTGTCTCTTGACAAAATCAGAGCTTGGACATAACTTGTTACTTGTAATTTATTACTTTTTTGAGTAACAAGTGGGTGACTTTGTTACATTTTGCTTGTAACAGAACAAGTGGTAATCTCATTACTTTTGAGCTGCAACTGTAACATTTCCGGCATTACTTTTGGATGTTACTTGGGGGGGGGAAGCAGGGGAAGTCTTCTGCTGCTGTGATTGGTGGATGAAAGACATGCGCCTCATACTGGGCTTCTGTGCGGGTCACTCTGCTCTTGTGCTCTGTGTTAGGAGGCCACGAAGGAGGAGGTGGAGAGCCAGACGGTGTGGAGTGGAGACAGAGAGGAAAAAATTGTTTCAAGAATGGACAGTGGTGGAGAAGAAAGGAGTGGAGGGAGAAAGCCTGAGGGCAAGGATGAAGGAGGAGAAGGAGGAGAAGGAGAAGGTAGCAGCAGAATGGAGGTGAGGAGCTCTGTCTGTGTGTGTGTTAGGGTTACCAGATCTTTCTGCTTTCAGGGGTGATCACTGGACTCACTCCAGATGTCACTTGTCCTCCCCCCACCGCCTGCCTGCTAGCACACTGGCCCTACCCCCCACTCGCTCACTCCCTCATTTGTCCAGTGCCCCCACCCCTGCTCTCTTGCCCCCACTCGCACACTCCCTCACTCATCCTACTGCCCCCACCCCACCCCCACTCTCTTCTCCCACTCGCTCAGCCACCCCCTCTTGCACACTCCCTTGCTCTTCCTAGTGCCCCCCCCACTCTCTTGCCTCCGCTCACTCGGCCACCCCCACTTGCTCGGCCACCCCCACCTTCCGGCCAACCCTGCTTGCTCACTCCTTCACTCATCCTACCACCCCGCCCCTGCTTTCTTGCCCCTGCTCGCACACTCTCTCACTCGTCCTGCCTCCCCCACCCTTTTGCTCCTCCTTGGTCATTTGCTGTTGTGTTGTGCTGAGCTAAGGCATAGTTTGGCTTAGTATGTCATCTGAACCTGGGCTTGTGGTTTAGGTCTCCCCAGACAAACCACAAGCTGTAACCAAGTTTTATCCTATAGTTTATGGCTTGTGGTTGGCATGGGAGAGCTAAAGGACAGCTTAGCAGAGCAGCAAAACAACTGGGGATGAACAAATCGGCTGTTATCTCCTCACTAGGAACCCACACATTTGCTTGTTGGTACACAGGGAACTGCTTTATGCTGAGTCAGACCATTGGTCCAGGTAGCTTAGTATTGTCTACACAGACTGGCAGCAGCTCTTCAGGGTTTCAGGCAGGGAATCTCTCCCAGCCCTACCTGGAGATGCCAGGGATTGAGCCTGGGACCTTCTGCATGCAAGGCAGATGCTCTACCACTGAACTACAGTTCTTCCTATGGTACAAAGCCATAGTGTTATGTGTACATGAGGGCACTGTGAGGTCCCACCCCAATGCAATGGTGATTGCACAGTAAGACTTTCTAAATGAGTTTTCCAGTGCAAAGTCCAATGAATTGATCAGGAGCTCCCAGTATGACTGTGGCATAGCTCCTATTCATTTCAATGGGGCTTGTACAAAAAAAGCACCCCATACTAAATGTGCCCTTTGTCTTGTCCCTTTATTTAACATTGTCACATTAACTGCCTTTTGGGTGAAGTCCTAAAGCTATGGAGCAACAGCAACACAGTTGAGCAGTCTCACCTGCAAGATCAAACATTTACCCCTTGTTTGTTATATAAATGCTGCCCCATGATCGTCATTGGACTCAAGCCTCCCAGGTAAAAGCCTGACACTGCCCATTACATCACATAGGTTCAGTTCTGCCACTGCTGTGACAGATATGACACTGCTCCATCCCCAATATATTTTTAAAGGAATTACTATATAAGATGGTGGCCGCTCACTTCTGGTTGAGTTCAGCATGGCTTAGTTATGTGAGATGACAGACATATTTTTCTAGGACCCTCTTCTTGCCTCTCAACCCATTCATCCCTGCCAGTCTAGTTGTGGACTAGCTTGGGAACGTCACAGCCTGAAGGTTGTTGTATATGCATATATAGTGCTATGCAGATCCAATATGCTGCCTGCAATATGCTGCATTGAAAGGCAAACAATATGCAAACCAAAACACAGCCATCCTTCAAAATACACACTATTCCCAATTTTGCATTGTAGTTCCCCAGCCAAGTAACGAGTACAAAAATGCATATCTTAGGGTAAAGTGTGCATAAAAATGCAATATTAGCAGAAATAACTTACAAAACTGAGTTGTAATATGGAAAATTGCTTTGCAAAAATGTGTATATTAGACAAAGTCACATACAAACATGAGCATATTAGGAGAAAATTGCACTAAAATGTGAAGAACTTTCATGACTTTTAAAAAATATATAGTTAGCAAACGGATGTGAAAATGTGAAGAACTGACCTTAAGACTGGAAAAATGAGAAACTGAAACTGACAAACTCACACATCCCTGTAACAGAGCACCCAAGACCCTTAATAATTGCATGAATGTGCCCTCCCCATGTAAGATGGGACAAAGATGAACTGAAAGGCTGGGGCCTAATGAAGGAGTAATACGAATGGGTTAGGGAGTGAAATACATAGAAAAGATAACACATTGTGGCTACACAAAAGATGTTGCAGAGAAAGTAGGCTTTGAGTAGGGATTTAAAGGGACAGAAGGAATCCCAACAGGATATCCCCAATGGGACAACTTTCAAGTCAATGATTTGGGGATCACTCTATAAATTGTTAATGTCTTCTCCTCCCAAGTGGGTAAAGCTAGACAGTATTTCTCGTTGGTGTCATTTGCTTTTACCGTTTGCTATTCTATTCCATGGGCGTCTGTAAAGTTTTTATCAGATAGATATTACGTTTTAGGAATATATGAGATTCTTGGAGCTCTGCTCCCTCCCTTTGGTTGTATTTTATACCATTGGGGAATAACTGAATATATGTAATGTATTAAACACTTTCCTTCTATTGTAGTAGGGAGGATGAATTAGCTGCTCAAAAGTATGTTTTTTGAAGGAACATATGTTCATATTTCATTCCTTTTATGGCTCACACACAGTTTGTCCTAATGTTTGCAGGGACATTTGATAGCTACAGGCAGTATTAGCTTTTAGAGGGACAAAGTGGGTAAAATGATAGCCTTTATTGGGTGAACGTCTGTTGGAGAAACCAAGTTCCCTTATGCCTTTCAGTAGTACTAGCCGATACTAGTGGCCAGATATCAAGTATCTGCCATATATTAAGACAACAAAGGAGGGCCAGTTTCGCCTTAACCCTTTGCATTTCTACACCTTTGGAAAGCAGTTGCATGAGCAAGCTCTGCATCTTTTGCCTGAGCTCCATGTCAAGCAGTTGCACTGACCCCTTTCACAATCTTGCCCCCAGGGGGCACACTGTTAGATTCAAATTGTAGGTAGCCACAGCTTTTAGCCTTTATAACATGTATATTACATACATGTATACATATACATTTTTGGTCTAACCATACAGATTGTTGTAATGGCTTAGAATGCATTGAACAATATCTCGGATTCTTTAGTTGCATCTCTTCCCCACAAATGTTTAAAGTGCGATGTGCGTCTGAAGTGCTGGGTTTAACATTTTCTGCAGCTACTTATTCCAAACAAGTGTAATATTATGCATATTGGAGCAAAAAATCTGAACTTCACATATACGCTCATGGGGTCTGAACTGGCGGTGACCGACCAGGAGAGAGACCTCGGGGTTGTAGTGGACAGCACGATGAAAATGTCGACCCAGTGTGCGGCAGCTGTGAAAAAGGCAAATTCCATGCTAGCGATAATTCGGAAAGGTATTGAAAATAAAACAGCCGATATCATAATGCCGTTGTATAAATCTATGGTGCGGCCGCATTCGGAATACTGTGTACAGTTCTGGTCGCCTCATCTCAAAAGGGATATTATAGAGTTGGAAAAGGTTCAGAAGAGGGCAACCAGAATGATCAAGGGGATGGAGCGACTCCCTTACAAGGAAAGGTTGCAGCATTTGGGGCTTTTTAGTTTAGAGAAAAGGCGGGTCAGAGGAGACATGATAGAAGTGTATAAAATTATGCATGGCATTGAGAAAGTGGATAGAGAAAAGTTCTTCTCCCTCTCTCATAATGCTAGAACTCGTGAACATTCAAAGAAGCTGAATGTTGGAAGATTCAGGACAGACAAAAGGAAGTACTTCTTTACTCAGCGCATAGTTAAACTATGGAATTTGCTCCCACAAGATGCAGTAATGGCCACCAGCTTGGATGGCTTTAAAAGAAGATTAGACAAATTCACGGAGGACAGGGCTATCAATGGCTACTAGCCGTGATGGCTGTGCTCTGCCACCCTAGTCAGAGGCAGCATGCTCTGAAAACCAGTTGCCGGAAGCCTCACGAGGGGAGAGTGTTCTTGCACTCGGGTCCTGCTTGCGGGCTTCCCCCAGGCACCTGGTTGGCCACTGTGAGAACAGGATGCTGGACTAGATGGGCCACTGGCCTGATCCAGCAGGCACTTCTTATGTTCTTATGTTCTTAAACTGGACTTGGAAGACACCTACTAAATAAATCCTCTGACACTGTGCGAAGGCAAAATCAGTCTGCCATAGGTGGAGGCAAAGTTTACCTATGGCAGGGAAGGAGAACCTCAGGCCTGGGGCAAAATGTGGCCCTCCAGTCCTCCCTATTCAACCTCCAGAACTCTCCCCAGGCCACACCCTTCATTAGCTTTGGTCTGTGCCCTTTTTGAGTGCTTTCGCCTGGCTAAAAGGTGTCATTGAACTGTGATGATGCTTGGATAGAGAGATGGGTGTGACTTTTGCATGGCTAGGATATAACCTCTTCAACCACTCCCAAAGTTTGGGTCTCCAGATGTTGCTGGACTGCAACACCCAACAGCCCCAGCCAGCATGGCCAACGGCCAGACATTATGGGAACTGTAGTCCAGCGACATCTGGGGACCCAAAGGTTGGGAGAGGGTGTTCTACTGTACCAAGGTGATAGGATCCGCATCTCTTTTGTTCTGGCCCTGCCCCACTCTGGCATGTGGCCTTTTGAAAACTGCTGATGAGGGAATGCAGCCCTCAGGCTCGAAATGGTTTTCCTATGCTTGACCTATGCAAACAGAAAAAATTCTCCACAAACCCAGGCTACTTCAAGTAGGGATGGAAAGATCTGTCAATTTTGGTTCTGTCAGTTTCTCATCTTTCCAATCATAAATTCAGTTCTCCACATTTCTGCAGCAATTTGCGATTTTGTTTAAAAAATCCTCATGAAAATTCTCCAGCATTTTAGTGTGAATTTCACCTAATAAACACATTTTTGTAGGGAGTTTTGAGTAATGTACACATTTTTGAAAGCCATTTCTGGTCATATAATGCATTTTTAACCACACTTTCCCATAACATATGTATTTTTGTAAGCTTTATTCAGTTGGTGAACTGCATCACAAAATTTGAATAAATGCAAATTTTGAAAGATGGCTGTGTTTCGGGTTTCATTTTGTTTTGGAAAGGGTGAATTTCACATATTCGGCTTGAGATGTGAACTGAATTGAATTTCTTACCCATCCCTAGCCTCAAGACATGTTGGTGCCTGAAAGAAGAAATCCAAACGGCATCCTATCCCACATTAAATCATAATAATAAACAGAATATCTGACCATTTTACCATCCAAGGGCACCCCAAATCTCCCATCTAAGTTGTTGCTTCACTCTGCCTAATGACAGAGGCAGCCCAGCACAGAAGATTCTGTAATGCATTCTCAAGGTGTGTTGGGTGCCAGCTGTTTCAGAAGCAGTGTGAGTTTCCAGAATAGCATGTGCCCAGTACAAAAATGAGTTACATGGATAGATAGCCACTTAATACACGACTCCCAAATTTGGTGTAGTATTAGGCATCAGTGAAGAGTATGTGCCATACTAAGAATCATAGAGCTCAGTCTCTACACGTTTTTTCAGAAATAAGTCCTAAAAGTACATCATCATCATCATCATCATCAAATTTATTACCCACCCTTCACCCTGAGGTCCCAGGGCAAGTTACAACAATTTAAAAAACATGTTTAAAAATTTAAAACAACTTACAATCACAAAACTAGGCTGGGTCCTAAAAATCTATATCTCAGGTGTCAAAGGCCAAAGTAAAGAGGTGTATCTTCTTCGGCATAGGATTGTGACCACATTCCTAAATAAGAAACATGAATTTTTATAGCTTCCTGTAGGTGAACCTGAAAGCTAGTTTTGTGAGGATGCTGAGACTTTTGTTCACCTTTTAAGTCATGGCCATTTTTTCAGAATTAAGTGTGCAGTACTGTAAACAACTTAAAGACATCTTCTTTCATACAAGCTCCAACATACATCCAGGGCCTTGCTCCAGGTGCATGCTAACTGAAGCCCAGCTGATGTCCACTAGGAGTAGGGCCCACAAGTTACACTGTTGTAGGTGCTAGGCCAAACTGGGCCCTTCCAGAAAGCTTTTGGCTGACATGGTTTGTCAAATTTAGTCTGATGCTTAAGTGTAATGTTGTTGTTTGGTGTGATCTATTACTGGATGCTGCTGCTCAGTGGAGGCTGGTCCTTAGCAGCATATAGGGTGCTGCCCCACCAACCTCATTCTGCCCTCAGCTAGCCCCCACTCTCCTGCTTTCTTACTTACAACCTGTCCAGGGGATGGCTCTGCTTCCCTTTGGCTCTGGCTCCACCTGCTATTGGGCTCCCTGCCTTCTGCCCCACCAGTCCCAATGGGTACCAGCCACCACCACTGCTGCTATGTGTGTTTATTCCTTTCTGGGAAGTGATTTCCTTTATTATTTTCTCTGCTGCTCTTTCTATTTTTTGTGTTTTGTATTTACTGCTGTATTGAGTTTTACTGATTTCAGTGGTGGCTGGTGCCCTCTAAAACTGGTGGGGATGCTATGAGGGCACAGGGGTGTGGCCAACAAGGTCACAAGGGCGTGGCCAACAAGGTCACAAGGGTGTGGTCAATGTCTAGTTTTCTTCCCATCCTCCTGCATTGAAAGATTCAGTGGATGCTTAAACACTGCCATTATACAAATAGAACCTAAAGAAACTGAAAAGCTCCTTACTTTGGTTTAGAAGGGGTCCACAAGAGACAATAAAATTATCGATAAAACAAAATGAGCATTTATAAATGTATAAATGCAATGGTTAGAGCACTGGACTAGGATTTGGAACATTCCCACTCAGCTATGAACAACTGTAGAAACCCTTTTTAACAACTCTCCTTCTGCCTGCCTACACACAGACAACACAGTGGCCACTCTTTTCTTTCAAGCTACATCCAGTTAGATGCAAAACATCAATTATCCCCCCCAGAGCGATCCATTTAGGTTCTGCTTTTCCCTCCTCCTCCTCCTCCTCCTCCTTTCTCTCCCTCTCCAACAGTCAGCAAAAGGTCCATGAGGGCCAGGACCATGGCCAACCCCCCCCTGCCATCCTCCTCCTCTCCCTCCAACAGTCAGCAAAAAGCCCACCAGGACCAAAGCATACCCACCCACGCCACTCTGTGTTTTTCCCTTTCTCCCCAAGCAGCAACATATACCCACCCACCTACTCTGCACAATCAAATACCGAACTGAATTCACACAGAAATTTTGCTGCTGCTTTCAAAGGCTAGCTGCAGAGAAAGACTTGCATTTCCTGCTGCTTTAGCCTGCTGCTTGCAATAGCAAGGGAACAGCAACGTGAACTCAGATGCATGAATCTGCTTGGCTCAGATTGAAATGCATTGGGGAGGCTCTTCATAGCCCTGCCCTAATGCTATGGAACTTCCAATATGTTTCTGAGGGATTCCTCCTGCTGACCACAGCAATGATTGTGCTTGGCTGTGCTATCCAGAGATGATTGGCCAGAACAGAGGGTGGATAGAAACAAGTCCATGTGAGGTACTGTATTGAATATGAATGTAAGAAACAGAGAAGGAACTGGGCTGTAGGTTTGGAGGTTTAGGGTGATTAGGGTAATGAGGGTGAGCTTGGAAAAGTTACTTTTTTGAACTACAACTCCCATCAGCCCCAGCCAGCATGGCCACTGGATTGGGCTGATGGGAGTTGTAGTTCAAAAAAGTAACTTTTCCAAGCTAAGGGTGGGCAGTACCCCACCTGTCCTTAATGAGGGGACCCCACTGACTGATTTTTATTCTGTGAGGTGCTTGGGTTTATTTTTGTAACAATGTCAACAGTAGTAGTAGTAGTAGTAGTAGTAGTAGTAGTAGTAGTAGTAGTAGAAATATAGATGAGGAAATGTTGATAGGTGAGCTTTTCAAACCCCTGCAGCACTTTAGCATGATAAGTTTCACAAGCCAAAAGTCCTTCTTCTTTAATATTAAAGATACTAGAAGAACTAAGTTGCAGAGTTGGCCATCATGGTGATTCCATCATGGTGATTCTTGGAACTGCAATTCCACTGTTTTGCATAGAAGCCTTTGATAGTTAAGCCAGTGTGTATTTGTTAGATTAATGTGAGATAACTGGGAGCATGATCTCATCTTCAGTTATTACTAGTCCTTCCTTTGTTTAAATTGATTAGAACTCCATATTCTCTTCTGCCCTCTGAAACAGTTCTGTGTAGCTCAGGGCCAATTTATACCTTAAGCAGGTTTAAACTGCAAAACTTCTGGACTGCACTACTTTGGATGACAAGGATAGGAGTTGCATATTTGAATGCTGTTCAGAGAAGGGTGGCAGTGGCTTCCTTTGATTAGAAAACCAGCACATCAGAGAGAAAAGTTAGGCTAGATCCTTCTTTCTGTCCTGCATACTGTTTTTAAAAAATGTACAAGGAGAACTATCCACGGGAGATCATTCAAACCCTCAGCTTTCCCTGCAGCAGCCTGAAGTGGTACAGCCCAGGAAAAGACTTACAATTTGTTTCTGCTGACAGTTTAAACCAGCTCTTAGCCTTGCATACTCTGACACCATCAGAAGGTAATCCAAAAAGATATACAAAAAGGAAGTTCAATCAGAAATGCAAGTATCTTGCAGAGGAAAAAATGCAGCACATATGTGCTGTGTTTCACTTGCACAAGAGCATTTGGTCAGTTTGAAGAGACCAAGCTGTTTCTGAGCATTCAAAGCTGTTTGCCCTTGCACTACAATCAAGTCAAACCTAGGGCCTGTTTTATTTCTCTTTGGAATCCGAGTGCTTTCATACAAGTTTGCTTTTTGTTTAGCATTGCACTGTACGGATATAAACAGAATGTTCCAATTTAATCTAAGCAATCAAGGTCTTAAATTATGAGGAACTGTGTGACCGAAGTTCAAGGGAAAGTTCATGAAAGCAATCCTCTTGTTCCTTGAGTTCTGAAATCCACAAAACACATGTAAGAAGCTCCAAACTATTCCATTCAGGTCCTTTGTGGATCTGAAATCAACCAGAAAAGAGAAACTCTTTCATTTATTAAAAAGTTGCTCTGAGTAAGGGGAATCAAGATTCTCCCTGTGAGTAAATGAATGTTCTCTGCAAATTCTGTTGTGGAATGAACCGTTCAAATGAAACTATTACTGCAAAGCTGCTGAAAACATTACTTGAGTCCACTTCATCAGATGTGTGAAGTGGGGTGGGGGTGAGAATTGTAAACAGTGAGGTCAGAAGGAAATGCAATGTAGAAAAGTAACAAGTACCTAATTAACAGTGGCACAAAATACATACATAAAAACAAGTAGTTAATACAGACATCTTGGCACTGGTAAGCAACTTCATAATTTGTTAATTGGCTTACCAATGCCAGGATGTCTATGTTATCAACTACTGCTTTTTATTTTATTTTTGGTGACTGGTCAATGTAATTATCACCAACAGTACTTTTCTGTATTTCATGCCCTTCTAATCTCACTTTTATAACCCCCCAACCCAGCCATATATATATGTACCTGTATATGTACTTCAGGAGTAGAAAAAGAGGAAGGCCAAACAAGGGATGGATTGATTCCATAAAGGAAGCCACAGAGCTGAACTTACAAGATCTGAGCAGGGTGGTTCATGACAGATGCTCTTGGAGGTCGCTGATTCATAGGGTTGCCGTAAGACGTAATTGACTTGAAGGCACATAACAACAACAACAGCATGTACTTCAAGTATATATGTATTTCAAGCATCTGATGAGGTGGACTGTAAACTACAAAAGCTTATGCCAGAAGGCATTTGTTAGCTTGTAAGATACCAAAAGCTTTTTGCAGTTTTGGGGGAACACAGACAAACCTACCTGTTGCCCTTTCCCACCTACCCCCAATGTGTGCTAAAGTCAGGAGTGGCTTTGCTGTATTCTGAGGTTGCTGTGGCTTCACCCTTCATAACATTGTTCTATTGCAATGGGCTGAAGACCTATCTCTCCATGTACTGATGCAAAGTTTTATTGCTTTCTGATTCTTTATTTAGGGAAATAATCAGTTCTAACAGTCCCATTTAAAGAGTTACAGAGCTTGTTGTAAGGAGAGAAGGAACAGGGAAGGCTTTTCTGTGGCAGAGTAGGCAGCCTGTTTTTGTCACAGAAAGAACTCTAGGTCCACTGAAGGAAGAATTTAAGGAGTGAATGAATGAGTCAATGCCACCTAAGATTTTCAAGCAAGACGCCACTGGAGAGCTATTTTGGCAGTTCTCACAGGGAAAAGCATGGAAGGGGTGTGAGATCAGGCCTTATGGGAGGAATACTTCCTGTGTTGAGTTGTGGAGAAGGCCAACAGCAGGCCAGAACCAGAAAACCTGTGAGACTGAGTCCTAGGAAGCAGAAAGAAGCTCTGCCAGAAGGGGTTTGGAATTTGGAGGACATACTCAGGAGAAGCACAACCCTTTCCCCCATGTAAGGAAAATGGATGGCCTTGCAAAGCTGACCATACAAGTGGGAGGGGCTCTGAAGGCATTCCTCACTCACATCACTATTTATCCTAGGGGGTGTCACCTGCCGTATATTACTAATTTAGATGTCTAAGTGGTAAAAGAAAACTTTACTGCTTGATAGGGCATCCACACTCTAAGAAACAACAACAAGATATTTTACTCAAGCTGGATTTAGAAAGGGAAGAGGCACCAGACAGCATATCACAAACATACGTTGGATAATGGAACGGAGCAAGGAATTTCAGAAGAAAATCACCCTGTGCTTTATAGATTACAGCAAAGCCTTTGACTGTGTAGATCATGAAAAACTATGGAATGCTTTAAAAGAAATGGGGGTGCCACAGCATCTGATTGTCCTGATGCGCAACCTATACTCTGCACAAGAGGCTACTGTAAGGACAGAATATGGAGAAACCAATTGGTTCCCCATCGGAAAGGGTGTGAGACAGGGATGTATTTTACCACCCTATTTGTTTAATCTGTATGCAGAACATATCATACAGAAAATGGGATTGGACCAAGATGAAGGAGGTGTAAAAATTGGAGGGAGAAATATCAATAATTTAAGATATGCAGACGATATCATACTCTTAGCAGAAACCAGTAATGATTTGAAACGAATGCTGATGAAAGTTCAAGAGGAAAGCACAAAAGCAGGACTACAGCTGAACCTCAAAAAGACTAAAGTACTGACAACAGAAGATTTATGCAACTTTACAGTTGACAATGAGAACATTGAACTTGTCAAGGATTATCAATACCTCGGCACAGTCATTAACCAAAATGGAGACAATAGTCAAGAAATCAGAAGAAGGTTAGGACTGGGGAGGGCAGCTGTCAGAGAACTAGACAAGGTCCTCAAATGCCAAGATGTATCACTGAACACCAAAGTCAGGATCATTCGGACCATGGTATTCCCGATCTCTATGGATGGATGTGAAAGTTGGACAGTGAAAAAGGCAGATAAGAGAAAAATCAACTCATTCGAAATGTGGTGCTGGAGGAGAGCTTTGCGCATACCATGGTCTGTGAAAAAGACAAATACTTGGGTGTTAGAACAAATTAAACCAGAACTGTCACTAGAAGCTAAAATGATGAAACTGAGGTTATCATACTTTGGACACATAATGAGAAGACCTGATTCACTAGAAAAGACAATAATGCTGGGAAAAACAGCAGGGAGTAGAAAAAGAAGAAGGCCAAAAAAGAGATGGATTGATTCCATAAAGGAAGCCACAGACCTGAACTTACAAGATCTGAACAGGGTGGTTCATGAGAGATGCTGTTGGAGGTCACTGATTCATACAGTCTCCATAAGTCGTAATTGACTTGAAGGCACATAGCAACAACAACGATGACTATACAAAACTATGGTAGAAAACCTTGCCACTTACTAAGTTGGTTGACTGTATTAGAGATAAGCTATCTTGCTCTCATTCACTTTTTATTGGCTTGAAAAGTTATTTCCCTAAATATCAGAAACAACATGGATCATTTTCTGACCGGTGCAACATCTGTATATCATTCACTACCTGGTCCCTCCAAACCCCTTCTCCTGAATCCATCTCTCCTGCCTCCTGCCACTTGCTCCTCCTCTTTCAATGTAACTTACCTATCTGGGAAGCACTGGTGGTGGTGATTCAGATGTGGGAGGTCTCCTCAGGCACATTCATTACATGTACTAGGAAGAGAAACTCCACCAGGAAGGTTCTGAAAAAGGTGTAAAAATGCCAAATGTATCAAAGCAGGAGGTGTTGCAAGATATTCTGTGAGCTACTGGGGATAGGATTACAGCATGTATCTGCATGGTACTGACTTCCTTCCACAGAGCCAAACAACTTCAGTGGCTTCTGTTGATAACAGCCAACAAGGGCTCACCTTTTGGCTGTTCTTGGTTACGTGTAGATTGGCAAAAGCTGAAGAAAAGCATGCAGGGACCAAAGATAAACCACCTTATCCAGCCATTGAAAGCCTACAGGTGGGATTCAATGGTTTATTAGCTTTTATTGCTTGAAAGTAATATTGATTCTTTTCTACCCTTCCTGCCTCCATTCTTAGTCTTCCCATTCCCATCATTCCAGTAAGAATCTGTTGCCATCCTTGGTACCTTTCATGTTTAGTTTGTTTAGCCATCACATTCTTTGGAAGTTTAATTTGGATCAAGCAAAGTACATTGTCCTTGAACTGAAGTCAAATGGATAATTTGGCTTCCCTGCCTTTAATACGGAGCGGTTAAATGTCACATAAATTCAAGCAGCTCAGAAAGGTTTTAAAGAAAAGTATTTATTGTTTAGAATCAAATATTTCTGTAAAATATGGAAATGTAAATTCTGATCTTAAGCACCTGGTGTATTATATTCCTAATCCAATGAGTTTGATTATTAATAATAGTTATACTTCTTATTATGTAATACTTTGGGTTTCATTTTTTGTAGAATGCATCAGTCACAATTCTCAGCAGATTTTTCTTTTCTTGTCTTGGACAGTTGTAAAATCATAGTGTGTTCAGTGCTGCTTTAGTATAATTTAAATGAGAGTTGGCATATAAACACTGCAAATAACATAAAGAGGAGTCTTATTTGTGTAATGGTATGGGAGAGGGGGTGAAAGTTGCCCCACACATTGTCCTGGGTTTGGGGCCACATATTCAGGAGCAGCTAACCTCCTGGGATGTGAAGAATTAACTTGGGCACATCCAGTAGAATTGTTTGCTTTTCTGTTCTTTGTACAGCAGAGCTCCATGCTGTTTTTGAAAAAAAAAAACCCTTCATGAAATTATTTCCTCATGTATGTAGAATGGGGGCTTCTTTTGAGAAGCACAACCCCATAACTGTCACAGGTACGCATAATTAGTTGTCCACTTCTTTGAATCATAGCTTGAAGGCTTATTCATAGATAATTACATAGGCCTATATGCCTGCCCTGCATGGACACCACCAAGGAGGGATTGCCATGAAGCCCTCATTGCCCATCTCCAACTCAGGGACCTGGAAGAGAACTGATTTCATGCTTTTCAGCTTCCACAAAGTCATTGCTGGATTGGGGAAATAGGAAGTGTGGGCTGCCTTCCATTCTGGGTCATGGTCATGTGGAATTTGTGTGTCCATGCCTGTATGCCTGTGCTGAGGTGGGGAGAGAGGAGGAGGAGGAACGTTCTATTGGCACCGATGGAGATTCGGTAGGTGGTGCTGTACTCATTTGAGTCTGGACAGCCCTATCTGTGCATGTTGGATTTTGTTGCTTAAAAAACATAAGAACATAAGAACATACGAAGAGCCTGCTGGATCAGGCCAGTGGCCCATCTAGTCCAGCATCCTGTTCTCACAGTGGCCAACCAGGTGCCTGGGGGAAGCCCGCAAGCACGACCCGGGTGCAAGAACACTCTCCCCTCCTGAGGCTTCCGGCAACTGGTTTTCAGAAGCATGCTGCCTCTGACTAGGGTGGCACAGCACAGCCATCATGGCTAGTAGCCATTGATAGCCCTGTCCTCCATGAATTTGTCTAATCTTCTTTTAAAGCCATCCAAGCTGGTGGCCATTACTGCATCTTGTGGGAGCAAATTCCATAGTTTAACTATTCGCTGAGTAAAGAAGTACTTCCTTTTGTCTGTCCTGAATCTTCCAACATTCAGCTTCTTTGAATGTCCACGAATTCTAGTATTATGAGAGAGGGAGAAGAACTTTTCTCTATCCACTTTCTCCACTCTTCTTTGAGTTGATCAAGTTGCTTGGGAATAATTAAACACCGCAAATAATTGCACTTCTTCTGGTTATTTATTTATTTATTCATTCATTCATTCACATTCATCTTCAAGAAAGGGCCTTTAGCCCTTGCTGAGCCTAAACTCTCACCCTTGCTATGGAAGGGGAAATAAATCTGAAATTGCACCCCTGGCCTTCAGTTGTTTATGAAGGTTAAACAAAACTTGGATCTGCATTCCCCTGAAGTGTGGGAAAGTTTAGATCATCTGAATCCAGACTTCATAGTGTTTGTGTGTTTATGTGTTTTATTTATTTAGGTTTCTTATCTCTGCCTATTTTGAGCAGTTAAATCTCCAGAAATAAAAATGGAGGCATAATGGCAACAAATTGCTATTGAATCCCAATAGATCAAACTCCCAGCTGCTCTTTACTTTCTTCCCAGCCCCCATTTGGCAATTCTCCAAGTGGTTTACATAAAATAGTATTATAAAAAAAGTGAAAAGCATGTGCTTCTCCCGGGGGCTGGTGGTTGCTATTCTCTCCCCCCTGCAAAAAAACAACAACAAAACCCTCTGAATGATGCTATATCATCTCATAGCACCATTCTAAGATAGGCTGGGGGATGGGGGTAAAAGGCAGCTTGCAGAACACCTCTCAGAATCACTTGGAAGGAGGATTATGAGGGAGACAGTGACTGTGGGAAGGAACATTGTGCCTGCCACCAGTGAGTTTAATATCTCCAGTTCTGTACCTCACCCACCCCTGAAAGACTGGAAATATACCACCACACCATCACCATTTTTTGTCACCTCTATATGGAACAGTAAAAATGGATGGGGCCATTTTGGCCTAGCTCCATGTTCCCAAGCACCAGCGCAACCAGTTGTGGGGAGAGATAAAGGCAGAAGATGAGAGACAGCTGAAAATTAGGTTAAAGGCTGGAAACATCTTGGGTCACAGGGTGCCTCTCTCCAGAGACCTGCTGTGGATTGGTATGATTGGGGCTGATAGGGCGGAAGGCAGGGAGACCAGTGGTACATGTCCATATGACAGCTTCCCATATTCTGTGCTGGATTCTTCTTTCTAAAATGGCAAGCGTGAAATAGGGCTGGGGAACCATTGGCCCTCCAGATGTTACTGAACTTCCGTCAGCCCCAGCAAGCAAGGCCAATGGCAAGGGATGATGGGAGATGTAGTTCAGCAACATCCGAAGGGCCAAAGGTTCTCCACACCTGTAATAGGGGATGGAGCATGTTAGGATCAGACAAAGTTGCTGGGTCCAATTATGAAGATGCTACATGTATCCTAGAACAACGTCCTGTCTCAAGAGTGAATTATGGCATCCAAAATGGATTCCACTATTGACACCAGTGTCTAAAATAACCTCAGCATAAGTAAATCAAACTCTCACTATTGGTGGTGGCTGGTGCCTATATGAACTGATAGGGAAGAAGATAGGGAGATCAACAGTAGGTGGAGCAAAAGCCTATGGCAGGTGGAGCCAACTAATTCTAATTTTGTTCCCCTCCCCTTCCCTGCTGAGTTCTTCAAGAGCAACACGGAGGAGGAGGAAGAAGAAGAAGAGGAAGCTGATAGGGAGTGCCATTTCCTGGGCAGGTTTTAAGTAAGAAGATAAGCAAGTGGGAGCTGGCTGTGGGCAGACAGAGGTTGGCGGGACAGTGCCCCATTTGTCCTAATAGACCAGCCTCTACTGTTTCCTTCAATTTATGCTCTAATATACATGCAGATATACAAGCAAATAAACAAAACAAATTTAAATGCCACAAGTCACCAACAGCGTTCTCTCTTCCAAAAGAAGACAAATCCAGGTAGCGCTGTCTCTGGAATGTCTCATTCATGGAAATAAGAAGCCTGTAACACTATTAAGAATAAATGACACGGTGTATGGCTGGTTGATAATATTTTTTAGAATTGTGTTACATGGGAGGGCATTGATTCTTGACGTAAGAAATTAAGAGTAGGAGTTTATGCTTACAGGATTATCCCTATGTGAATGCTGAAGATGGACCTGTTTACCCTAGCCTTTGACATCTGCAATGTATATTTTTAGGACCCACCCTATTTTGTGATTCTGATTGTTTTCAACACTGTGTTTTAAGGTTGTTGTAACCCCCTCTGGGTAAAAGGTAGGCATAAATACTCATCATCATCATCATCTCCATCTGTGAAATGTTGGAAAGAATGCTGTTAGGTGCTCCTTGTGTCTCTGCAATTGCATAGCAGCCCCCTTTTCTTCATATATCCCATTGTTAAGCCAATTGGCTCATCTCTTTAAGGCCATTTTATACACTGTCCATAATTCAATTTTATTCCTTGGACTCGACTGTTATCTCTATCCTGCAGACACATCTTTGGCTGTGTCTTCCAGCTATTTATTTATTTATTTCCTGAAGCTGCTTTTGAGCTTGGTTTTGAGAAGGCAACAATTGTCTGGGAAACATCTAGAGTTCATTTTACTGGTGCAATAACTTTGGGGTTGGACTAAATAGATTTTTGGGGTCTCTTCCAAGCTTCTAATTTTATAGCTGTAAGATGGGATTTCTGTAGAAAAGAGGACTGCAGCAATGGTCAAAACAGTTTCTTTGTTAACTAAATACTATGCCAGGTCTGGCAACTATCTGCTTTGTTATGTAAGCTTTGCAGCCACAGGGACACTCAGTATGTGTTTTTTTAATGAAAAGGATGCTACACGTGCCGAGCTGCAACGTTCCCATTTTTGTACTTCAGCTAATGGTTGAGATGAAGTATAAATAAGGACAGTGAATTCTGAGCCCAGCCTGAGTCTGATGTTTTCACTTTGTTCCTGTACAGTAGAAATGGGGAATATGTCCCCCCACAGATGTTGTTGGACTCCAGCACCCATCAGCCCAAGCCAGCATGGCCAGTGGTCAGAGATGATGGGAGATGTAGTC
Source organism: Rhineura floridana (assembly GCF_030035675.1). Lineage (NCBI taxonomy): Eukaryota > Metazoa > Chordata > Lepidosauria > Squamata > Rhineuridae > Rhineura > Rhineura floridana. Next base: position 189,976,446 of record NC_084480.1, read on the forward strand.
TTAAATTATGCATGGTGCGGAGAAAGTGGGCAGAGAAAAAGTTTTCCTCCCTATCTCATAATACTAGAGCTCAGGGCCATCCAATGAAGCTGAATGTTGGATTATTCAGGACAGACAAAAGTTCTTCTTCACACAGTTATACTAGGAAATTTACTCCCACAGGAGGCAGTGACAGCTTTAAAATAGGATTAGACAAATATGTGGAGGATAAGGCTATCAAAAGCTACTAGCCAGGATGGCTACACTCTGCCTTCAGAATCAGAGGCAGTATGTTTCCAAATACCAGTTTCTGGAAACTGCAGGAAGGGTGCTCTTGCACTCAGGTCCTACTTGCATGTTTCTCATGGGCATCTGGTTGGCCACTGTGAGAACAGGAAGCTGGACTAGATGGGCCATTGGCCTGATCCAGCAGGCCATTTGTTATGTTAACATCTGGAGGACCATAGCTTCCCCATTGCTGCTGTACAGAATCACACCTTTCATTTGGAAGTATCAGCACTATTGCTACCATCAGCTTTGTGCTGATCCCCCTTTTCACCTGCAAAGTGAAAACACACACACACACACACACCACAAAATGAAAACCATCTCAAAAACAGGTTGCAGTGCAGCAGGGGATGAGCCTGTTAAAGACATTTAAAGCTATCCCAAGCTTGGGGTGGGGTGGGGAAAATCCTTGGGTTTTTCCCCAACTGCTGCTGGCTTCTTCTTCTTTTTAAAAAATGTTGTTTTCAAGAAAGAAACTAGAACTGAACTCCAGGAGAGGGAAGAGAGATTCTGGTTTTTTTGGTTCCTCCTCCTGTTTCATTTACATAATGTTTCCAAGTACTGATTTAATGTCGGCCCACTTTTAATGAAGGTTCATTAGAGGATTAACAGAGATTTGAAACTGAGCCCAGTGCAGTCACAGCAGAGATTCAGGCTCCAAATAGCTACTCAGCAAATATGGTATGTACCATGCTGACAGGATTTTCAGAAACCAGCCAATACATAGCACGTTGTGTTTTAGAGGCTCTCTTTTCTGCCTTGTTCTAGAAATGAACTGAAACTCTAGTTCTTTAATATGCTTCATAGCCAGTAAGTTGTCGTGGACAGACATGGGCTGGAAAAAGTCCATTTCACTTGGACCAGTAACTACCTCAGCCTAATTTACCTCACAAAGCTTTAAAACATTATAATAGAATATGCCCATATATGGCCCAAGATATTGCAGCCCCTTGTAGCAGAAAATCTGCAGGCCACCTTCATATTGGTAATGGTGATGATAAAAGTGTAATTGACAATGTGCTGCTTTTTAATGGTACTCCCAAATTTCTCCCTAATATATCCTGGCCCTATGGAGGAATGGTGGGAATACATTAAATTAAAAGGGCATCTAATTCAATCCCCAGAGGTAGAATTACCTAGACATGGTCTACACATGAAGAAGAAGGTGGGGATAGGATGGATTGCACCATTTCAGACTGTAGATGGGGGATCTCATTTTTAATGTTCTTGTTGAAACTCCCTGCAATTAGAAAACTAGCACAATAGGTAGAGAGCTGGGAGATAACCTTTCTGCCTAACGTATTAGTTTTCTATTAACAGGGATGGATTTTTAAGGACAGGTGAGCACTGAGGCATTGAACATGCTTCTCACTCCAGATGATCCATCCTAATTACGTTTTTTAGGTCTAATTAGATCTAACTGAGAATTTCAGTTCTCTCAGTTTCTCATTTTCCCAATCTTAAATCCTGTTTTCCACACTCCTGCAGAATTTTTTTTTTAAAAACCCTCATGAAAATTCATCAGCATTTTAGTGTGAATTTCTAATAAACACATTTTTTTATTACTGTACCTATTTTCACAATGCTCTCCTATTTAAGTGAATTGCTGTCATTGGTTCCTATGGGGGAAACTAAAGATCCAAACCTGGAGAAACTTGACACTGAGTGGCAAAGATCCGTTGACAATGTCTTCATGGGAGGTGAGGGATGTAGTGCAATTTACCAATTTGCTATTGAGATAGATTCACGTTTTACTACTGGTGTATAAAGCCCTATATGGTTCTGGATCAGGTTATCTGAAAATTGCCCAGTGGCAGCTGGTCCATTAGGGCAAATGGGGGGCACTGCCCCACTAATTTCAGTCTGCCCTCAGCCAGCCCCCTTTCATCTACTTTCTTACCTATAGCCAGTCCAGAGAGTAGTCCTGCCTGTCATCTTCCTTCTTACTTTCAGTGTTACCTTTGTAGAACTCAGCTGGAAGGGCAAATCTAGAACGAGTTGGCTGTGCCTGTCATTGGCTGTGGCTCCACCTACTGCTGGCCTCTCTGCCTTCTGCTCCACCAGAACAAATAGGCACCAGCTGCCATTAAAACAGCCTCTCCCCCTACATCCCATCCCAATCACTTAGGTGTGTGGATGAAGATCTGTTGATGGTGCCCTGTGTTAAAGCAGCCGGTGATTCGAGCATGTCCTTTTAGCATTGTGGCACCAGTTTGGATTTCTATTCCCTTAGAAGTGAAGCAAGCTCCAATATTGTTATGTTTTGGATGTTTGTTGAAATCTTTTCTCTCAAGCATTCCCAAATTATTTCTACAGTTTTAATTCATGTGGGTTTTTATTGTATTTTATATTCTATTTCTGTACTTCACTTTTTATGCTAGTTTATTGTTTGGCATTTTTCTGTCTTGTTGTCAGGCAGGTGTTGGTTTTCATTGGTTAGGGTAAGCTGCTTTGTGGATGAAGTCTCTCCAAAAGCAAGCTATGAAATTTTAAACGAACAAATAAAATACTGGGGAGAATGTACATAGAGGCACTCTTCACCCCCTCAGGCCTTTGCGTTGTGTATAGGTTGTCTGACCACATGCACCACCCCAGTGGTGGGTGGTGTCCATTGGGAGTGGGAGGACAGAAGGCAGTGAGGCCAAAGGGTAGGCGGAGCCGGAGCCAGTGACAGGCAGAGTCAACTAATTCTAGGTTTTGCTCCCATCCTACTCTGTGCAGAGTTCTACAAAGGCAACACTGTGACTAAAGAGGAGGAAGCTGACAAGCAGTGCCACCCCCTGGATCGGTTGTAAGTAAGAAGGCAGACAGCTGAGGGCAGACTGAGGTGCGGAGTGTCTCACTTGCTGCAATGGACCATCCTTTGCACCTATCATTAGGGATGGAAGGATCTGCCAGTTTTGGTTCTCTCCACTTCTTATTTTTTCCCCAATCTTAAATTCAGTTCTCCACATTTCTACAGCACTTTCTGTTTTTTTTTTTAAAAAGATCTTCGTGACGTTCTTCAGCATTCAGTGTGAATTTCTCCTAATAAGCGCTTGTTTGTAGGCACTTTTGACTAATGTAAACATTTTTGCAAGCAATTTATCCCAATATAATGCATTTTTGTATGTTACTTTCACGAATATATTCATTTTTATGTACACGTTCCCCTAATATATGCAATTTTGTAAACATTGGTTGACTGGAGAACTGCATTGCAAAATTCAGGTTAAGTGCGTATTTCAAAGGATGGCTGTGTTTCGGTTCTCATATTAAGAACATAAGAACATAAGAAGAGCCTGCTGGATCAGGCCAGTGGCCCATCTAGTCCAGCATCCTGTTCTCACAGTGGCCAACCAGGTGCCTGGGGGAAGCCCGCAAGCAGGACCCGAGTGCAAGAACACTCTCCCCTCCTGAGGCTTCCAGCAACTGGTTTGCAGAAGCATGCTGCCTCTGACTAGGGTGGCAGAGCACAGCCATCATGGCTAGTAGCCATTGATAGCCCTGTCCTCCGTGAATTTGTCTAATCTTCTTTTAAAGCCATCCAAGCTGGTGGACATTACTGCATCTTGTGGGAGCAAATTCCATAGTTTAACTATGCGCTGAGTAAAGAAGTACTTCCTTTTGTCTGTCCTGAATCTTCCAACATTCAGCTTCTTTGAATGTCCACGAGTTCTAGTATTATGAGAGAGGGAGAAGAACTTTTCTCTATCTACTTTCTCAATGCCATGCATAATTTTATACACTTCTATCATGTCTCCTCTGACCCGCCTTTTCTCTAAACTAAAAAGCCCCAAATGCTGCAACCTTTCCTCGTAAGGGAGTCGCTCCATCCCCTTGATCATTCTGGTTGCCCTCTTCTGAACCTTTTCCAACTCTAGAATATCCTTTTTGAGATGAGGCGACCAGAACTGTACACAGTATTCCAAATGCGGCTGCACCATAGATTTATACAACGGCATTATGATATCGGCTGTTTTATTTTCAATACCTTTCCGAATTATTGCTAGCATGGAATTTGCCTTTTTCACAGCTGCCGCACACTGGGTCGACATTTTCATCGTGCTGTCCACTACAACCCCGAGGTCTGTCTCCTGGTCGGTCACCGCCAGTTCAGACCCCATGAGCGTATATGTGAAATTAAGATTTTTTGCTCCAATATGCATAATTTTACACTTGTTTATATTGAATTGCATTTGCCATTTTTCTGCCCATTCACTCAGTTTGGAGAGGTCTTTTTGGAGCTCTTCGCAATCCCTTTTTGTTTTAACAACCCTGAACAATTTAGTGTCATCAGCAAACTTGGCCACTTCACTGCTCACTCCTAATTCTAGGTCATTAATGAACAAGTTGAAAAGTACAGGTCCCAATACCGATCCTTGAGGGACTCCACTTTCTACAGCCCTCCATTGGGAGAACTGTCTGTTTATTCCTACTCTCTGCTTTCTGCTTCTTAACCAATTCCTTATCCACAAGAGGACCTCTCCTCTTATTCCATGACTGCTAAGCTTCCTCAGAAGCCTTTGGTGAGGTACCTTGTCAAACGCTTTTTGAAAGTCTAAGTACACTATGTCCACTGGATCACCTCTATCTATATGCTTGTTGACACTCTCAAAGAATTCTAATAGGTTACTGAGACAGGACTTTCCCTTGCAGAAGCCATGCTGGCTGTGCTTCAGCAAGGCTTGTTCTTCTATGTGCTTAGTTAATCTAGCTTTAATAATACTTTCTACCAGTTTTCCAGGGACAGAAGTGAAGCTAACTGGCCTGTAATTTCCGGGATCTCCTCTGGATCCCTTTTTGAAGATTGGCGTTACATTTGCCACTTTCCAGTCCTCAGGCATGGAGGAGGACCCGAGGGACAAGTTACATATTTTAGTTAGCAGATCAGTAATTTCACCTTTGAGTTCTTTGAGAACTCTCGGGTGGATGCCATCCGGGCCCGGTGATTTGTCAGTTTTTATATTGTCCATTAAGCTTAGAACTTCATCTCTCGTTACCACTATTTGTCTTAGTTCCTCAGAATCCCTTCCTGCAAATGTTAGTTCAGGTTCAGGGATCTGCCCTATATCTTCCACTGTGAAGACAGATGCAAAGAATTCATTTAGCTTCTCTGCAATCTCCTTATCGTTCTTTAGTACACCTTTGACTCCCTTATCATCCAAGGGTCCAATTGTCTCCCTAGATGGTCTCCTGCTTTGAATGTATTTATAGAATATTTTGTTGTTGGTTTTGTTTGAAAAATGTGAATTTGATAGATTAGGGTTTAAATACGAAGTGAATCAAATTTCTCTCCCATGCCTACCTGTCATCATGGACATTTTGTCTGTCTACTTAGAATAAGCAGCTTGGTATCAGTGGATAAAGCCATAATAAAATGTTCATAAAAGACTGGGTTGCTTGCTCAAAATGTTATGCTGTTAGAAAAAGTGGACATAGGTCATACAAACCTATTTTATTTATTTTATTTATTTGTTTCATTTATAGACCGCCCATAGCGAATAGCTCTCTGGGCGGTGTACAAAAAGGTTAAAATACAAACTCCCTTAAACTGCTTTTTTTAGAAAGGTAAATTAAAATGAATTGGTTCTTCACTCCACTCCTGCCTTTCACGTGTGGATCTCTCTAACAATTGGCTGCCAGTAGCAGGAAAAGCCAAGTCTGTCAAAATATGCCAATTTCCATGAATGCTGAAATTAACTACACGGTAGGATGGCATATAAGAAGTCAGCTCACGGACACCAACACCCTGTTATTTTGTAAGTGAAAGTACATCATTGTTTCACTGATCGTTTTAATAGCAAAGGATCCTTGGTTTTTCTTGGACCATTTCCCTTCTCTGTTCCACTAATATGTGCCACATTTTTCCTATAGTTTGTGAGATCCAGTTTCTGCATGCATTTAGGCTGCAGCATCAAAGGTATCATTTTGCACAGTCACAGATTTCTGTGAACCCTTTTCAATATCACAAAAGTTACTACTTTTTTATTTAACCAGAATATATGTCTTGTAGGGGACTATGAAATAACTACATTTCCAACAAGAGTGCTATGAAATCTGCAAACCTTTATGGAGGACTGCTTTGCAGGTGAAGCCTGTAGCACTGATGGAAAAATCACTTTCATCCATGACTCGTGTGTGTGTGTACACACACGCCACATGACCTAACATGCTTTGAAAGCACATGTTAGAGGATTGTGTTGGCTAGTCCCACAAGCACAGCTGATGTGTTTGACAGCAAGACCCCCATCTTCCATTGAGAGCGTACATAAGGGGTGTATGCTGGCCAATCCCATCACCACTGCTGATGTGTGTGACAGCAACACCACTTCAGCCCAGGCTTCCCCCTTGTGTGAAGGAGCCCTACATTGGCACCAGAGGGTTTGCCTGGTAGTCGGACTATTTGGCTGTTGCCATGATCCTGCCACCCCCTGACATTTTCTTTAATTTTATCAAATAATACTCTTCAAAATGTAATTAATCCTTCTCTTCAACTTCAGTGGATGTAACATCTAGGTACATATTTTAGAATATTCTTATAATAAATGAGTATTCAGAAGTTATTTACAAGTAGTTGTAGTCCTGTTTTTGGTTGTCTCCTGAAGAAGGAAATTGTATTTCAGAAACACATTGGACTTCAAGAAACTCATGCACTTTTGAGAGTCCACTCTCATTTCTTCACCTTTTGTAGCATGTAGGAGTCCACATCACCAATACTTTGACACCCACCAAGGTCTTTGCAACACGAGATAGTGCTGGAAGATGAGACCCCCAGGTCAGAAGGCACTCACCGAGCTACTGGGGAAGAACAAAGGACAAGTACGAGTAGTGCTGTGACTAATGACGCAGCTGGGTCAAAGCCGAAAGGAAGCCCAGAGGCTGATGCGCACAGATGCGAAAGGAGAGTCCGGAGTTGTACGACACACACAATAGGAACATGGAATGTGAGAAGCATGAACCAGGGAAAGTTAGAAATTGTCACGCAAGAAATGGAGCGTATCGGACTTCCGGGAAGGGTGAGGACTTCCGGGAAGGGTGACTTCGCTTGTGCCTGCTTTTGGGACGGGCTCCCACCTCAAAAGAAGCTTATTCAGATATAAATCAGTCAGACTTTTTTTTTTTGACTGATGAAATTTCTCTCGGGCAGGGAGAAATGTAGAGATCAACCTCAAAAGCCTGTTTTTGTTGGGAGGACTGGATTTCATTAATTTATGAGATAAGGTCCAGCCAACAATGCCGGACGGACTTCCGAACAAGCTCTATCTGTTTAAGCGATACGTTTATCTTTTCTTTAAAGAGAGAACGGACTAACAGGCAAGCACCCTTCTTTCTATTATTTTTTTTACTTGGTTTAAATTGTTGCAGCAAAAGGAGATTTGTCAGATTGATCGGCTTTGGACAACTTCTGGGTGAGCTATAACTCTTCTCTGTTATTCACGAAATTAACAGCTTATCTCTGTTTCTGTCGCAAAAAGCTGTCCTGGAAGTGCATTCTAAAGATATAAACAGAAGAGGGATTTCTATTCCTGATTTCTATTCCGAGGAATATTATATTGTCTGGGACTATTCTCTTTTTGGTCTATTTTATTTTGACGAATCTGCTTCTTCACGACGCCACTAACTGTTTTGATGCTGGGAACTAAATTTGTTTTGCATTCTTGAACATAGAGAGATAAGGCAGGCTGCTCTGTTTATACTGTGATGTCATCAAGCCTGGAATATTAACCTAATTGTTGCTGAAATAAGAAGTGGTTCTTCTTTATTTTTGTTTTGCTTTGTTTTCGTGGTTTTAAAAATGGCAATCAAGAAAGTGGCTGAGAATCTGGAAGTAACTATGTTTCAGAAAATAATGGATGAGATTGAGATAACGAAACAAACCCTGCGACAGGGTAGTAAGGAGCTGAAAATTGAACTGAGCAAAATGACGCAGGAGCTTAAAGAAATAGGGGATCCTGTGAGAGAGGAGAATGAGATCAGAGATGAGAAAAGAAAAAATAAAGGGAAGATACAAGTCCTGGAGATTGGAACAAATGTGGAATTGGAAAAAGATCTGGAGTTTATGGATTTTAGAAATAAAATCTACTGACTTCCCAGGAGGATCCCTACGCCTGTGCAGCCTCCGAGACGGGCTCCCGCCTTGGATGAAACTTATCCAGGTTAAATCCAGTCAGAAGGCTCTTTTCTGACTGGGAATAATTTCTTCCGGTTAAAGAAGAAACGTGAGATTTCCCACTTTAGCTTTGTTTTGATTGTTGGAGTCTGGAATTCGTCAGAATTGTCTGTCTTCCAGCAGCTCAGACAGAGCGAGGATTTTTATGCTAGCTCAGCTGGATAAGTGACCCGTTTTTTTTTATACGGATTAACAGGCAAACATCCTCCTGTCTACATTCATCATTTTCTTATCTATACAGCTAAAGAGATTTGTCAAAGTAACAGCAATTGAGATAACCTAGGTGAGGTAAGACTTTCCTTTTTTTGTTCGCGGAGCTAGGGGGGAAGAAAATATAAATAGCTTATCTTTTTTTTTTATTGCAAAAAGCTGACATGGAAAATGGCATTCTAAAGATTACAACGGGCGAGAGATTTCTGATTGAAGGAGATAAGAAATCTTTTTGATCTATGGTTGGGATTATTTTTCCTGATCTACTTTTTTTTTGACGAATCTGCTCATTCTCTCTGCTACTAGCTATTTCGACGCTGTGAACTAAAGCTGTTCTTACACTTTCAGGCAGATAAGAGATAAGGGCTGTCTAGCGTGTGACGTTAGTTTGTTGGAAAAATTAACTCCTTTGTAACTGGTTAAAGAAATAAGCTGCTCTTTGTTTGGGACATTGAAAATTGAAGGAGTTTTGTTCCTTTGGCTTTAAGAATGACAATTAAGAAGACCATGGATGTACAAGAAGGGACTTTATCTCTAGACATGTTTCAGAAAATAATGAATGGGATTAACTCAATAAAACAAGAACTGAGAAATAATAGACAAGCGTGGAGAATTGAATTTTACGAAATGAGACAGGAGCTGAAAGAAACTCAGGATTCTATGAGAAAGGAGAATAAAGATAGATCTGGAAAACAAAAAAAAGATGAAAGAGAAATTAAAGGCAAGGTTCAAACTAAGGAGACTGGCTTAATTATGGACATGAAAAAAGATTTGGATTTCCTGGCTGTGATGGATCCTGGAGACAAATATTACAGTTTGGAATTCAGCGCTGTCCCTGAAGGAATTGAAGAGATTGGAGATAAAGATATTATCGGTTCAAAAAAATTCTTGGACTGGAAGGATTTGATGGAACTTGAAATGGAGAAAGTTAACAGAATTAATCCCTGTCTTGTGTCAATGGAAAAACCTTCAAGAGATGTACTAGTGTATCATGTGGAAAAGAGGAACAGAGATGCGGCTTTGCAACAATACTTCAGTGATATGTTTGGATTTGATGGCAAGAAAATATCTGTGATGGAGGAAATTCCTACCAGACTTTTATTATATGACTATGACAGCAAGATTTTCGGGTGCGTAAAGATGGAAGATGGAAGATGGACCCAATATGGATAATGACAGAAGAGTGATTTAAAATCACTGGACTTAGTAGATTTGATGAGTTGGATTAATTGGCATGTTTATTTAGAAAAAAAAAATGATTGACATATATCTCAAGGATTGGAAACTTCTCTTTGACTTCTTGTGGAAGATTAAAATGATATGATGTTAATGAGATTTGAAACCAACTAAGATAACTGTTGGAGGAAGGTGATTTTATAATCTATTAAGAGATAGGTCTGTTACATATTATAGATTTATAGTTGAATTATAGTGTTTTGAAATTACTGGATTTAGTAGATTTGATGAGCCGGATTAAATGGCATGTTTATTTAGAAAAAAATTGATTGATATATATCTCAAGGATTGGAAACTTCTCTTTGACTTTTTGTGGAATATTAAAATGATATGATGTTAATGAGATTTGAAACCAACTAAGATAACCGCTGGAGGAAGGTGATTTTATAATCTATTAAGAGATAGGTTTGTTATATATTATAGATTTATAGCTGAACTATGACAAATCGGAAGTCAATATTTTTATATATATGTACTTTTTTTTAGTATTGTATTAGTTATTGATTTGTGTTGTTTTCTTTTTGTATTATTTTGGTTTTGAAAATTAGAATAAAAATTAATTGAAAAAAATAAAATAAAATCTACTGTTTGGAATTTAACGTTATCTCTGAAGAAATTAATGAAGATATTAGAGATAAAGTTATCAATGGCTTGGATAATCTTCTGGACTGGAATGACGTGATGGAGTTTGATATAGAGAAAATCTATGGAATTAACTGCAGCCATGTGACAATGGAAAAACTCTCAAGAGATGAGCCAGTGCATTTTGTAAAAAAGAAGAACAGAGATATGACTTTACAACAGTATTTCAGCAACTTATTCAGAATGGATGGCAAGAAAATATTTGGGATAGAGGAAATTCCCATCAGACTCTTATTATATGACTATGGCTACGACAGCAAGATTATTATGGAATACTGATAATGGAAGATTGGACACTGAAATTACTGGACTTAACAGGACTATTGAAGATGGAAGATGGAACTAACAGGGATAATGGAATAATGGCTATTGAAATTATTGAACCTAACAGATTTTGATGAGATGGATTAATCGAAATGTTTATTTGGACTATGGTTATGACAATAAGATTATTATAATTATTAACGAGATGGATTAATCGACATGTTTATTTGGAGAAAAATTGATAGATATATTTCTTAAAGAATTGAAACCTCTCTTTGACTTTTTGTGGAAAAAATAAAGTAATGTTTATGAGATTTGATGATTAATTAAGATAACTACTGGAGGAAAGTGATTTTATAATATGATTTAAGAGACAGGATTGTTATATATTGTAGACCTATAACTGATTTGATCTGTGACAAATGGGAAGTCAATATTTTATTTTTTTTGTTTAATTATTTTTGTTTTGTTTTGTTTTTTGTCTTTGAATGTTTTATGATTTTGTTTTGTATGTTTTATGAAAATTCGAATAAAAATTATTGTAAAAAAAAAAGAAAAAGAAAAGAAAAGAAATGGAGCGTATCAACATTAAAATACTTGGCGTGAGTGAAGGAAGCCACAGACCCGAACTTACAAGATCTGAACAGGGTGGTTCATGACAGATGCTCTTGGAGGTCACTGATTCATAGGGTCACCATAAGTCGTAATTGACTTGAAGGCACATAACAACAACAAAGGTCTTACGCTCCTTTTGCACTGCTACACACCTGGCTCCTACATGCTTTCCCCCCATGCCACTTCATTTCCAGTCTGGAATAACTGCTGGTTTCCAACAGTTGGGTGCCCTGCATTTTACTCTTCAAATTAGTGGTCTAAATTGGGATGAAATTTTGAGAAACCCTGGGATTAGTTTATTTTTTGTAACAAATAAGATGCACAAAATTGTTTTGCCCCATGCTAGTTTTAACCCTACCCAGTTTGAGAAACACTGTTTTGTGGACCACACTGCTAGCTGAAATTCTGGTAGTAAGCTACATCAAAATGTTTGTGTGCTCTTTGGACTGGTTCATGCATCAGCCTGGCATGTTTATTCTACAGTGACCAAAGGCACTGAATCCCTAACCTGACTGTGCCCTTGATCACTCTGATGAATGTGTTATGTAACTGATCATAATATGGCCCATCCTGTTTCTGTATGTGCATCTGCTCATATAGCCTTATCAGGCTATGTGTGAATGAGCATGGGAGTTAATCCTATACCCGTCCATGAATATATTCCACACATTAGCAGGTTTGTGAGCCTGCCTCATCATCTGTCTCCTACAGAACATTTTGCAGGGCAAAGATTAACATTTTGCAGGTGACCAATTGTGAACAACTTGCTTTGCAGCAGGGGAAAGCAGAATGAATGCTCCTCTGATGTAGGGCTACTATTGCTCAGAATGCATTGGGTCCTATATTTTTCTGCTTAAATCAACAATGTACATCCTGGACACTTTTTAGTTGTGTTGCATTTGTGGTGCTACTCTCTTCCATTGTGATGTCTGCAGTTGCCCATAAATGGCAGTTTGAAGGGGAATAAGTGTGTGCGTGTGTATGTTCACTATACAACTGCCCTCTGCAATATGTGCAGGCTCACTGTACCAAGCTCCTGACTGCCTATATTTAACATAGATCAGGGGTGGGAAACCTGGGTCTACCAGATGTTGTGGAACTCCAACTACCATCAACCCCAGCTAGCATGGGCAATAGACAGGGATGATTAGAGCTGTAGTCCAGCAGCATCTTGATGGCCCAAATTCCTCAGTCCTGCCACAAAGCCTCATTGCAAAGTTAGCATTAGAGCTGGCTAGGCACTATCATGGTATGAACACTATTAAAGGGCTACCTTTTAAAAAAAGTACCCACCAGGCACCACCACTGAACTGGGTATGTGGGAAGCTGCCAGTCCAGGAAATTTTAGGAACGGCAAACATGTGCATTTATTATTTAAATATCCTGATTAACTTGCAGAAACATTTACGCATTCCTACAAGATCAGTTAAGAGGTCTAGCTGAGTTTAGGATCTGCTAAACTCATTGAAGGGGCTATAGAGAGAAGAGCAATTCCATCCCAGCTGTTAGGCAGAAGTCCAGAGGAGATATCCTTTTGGCCTAAACGAGTTTGCAAAACAGTGGATGAGACCCTAGGGAAGCCTGTGTCCAGAACCACACTCCATGGAACCAAATAACAGAAGTGGCGGCTCTGTTTGTTTCATTCCCTTGTATGGAGGAGATGATGATGTAATTGCTTTGATGGTAAAAGCCAGCAGCAGAGACTTATCTCTAATCTTAATGTTGTTGTCCCATATCAGAGATAAGCCTCTGCCTGCAGCCTTTTTAAAGAGCAAGCAGGGGCTTATTTTTGATCTTAGTACTGTGGGACTGCAGCACTAAGGTCAGAAATGAGCCTGTGCCTGTTCCCCACGTGAAATCTGAATCACCTGACATCATATGACAGCAGTTGATTGACAGGTACATGGCCCTGTCCACCTGTCAAAAATGGCCCACAGAGGGTAGGCCAGTTTTTGATCACGTTGAAAAAGGTTCCTCACCTTTAACATATTGCAAGGACTCTTACGGGTTCAGTGGGTCTCTGCAGTGAATCTGTGTCTCACCCATGACAAACTTGACAGTGAGTGCTGGGCCAGAGGTAGACCTGCAACAGTGTCTACAAAGTCAGTGTATTAGTTTTCCCCGGCAACCTTTCAATTTATACCAGAGAAAATAAAGGAATGCACTTGGTAATAGCACTGGAAAGCTGAAACTGCAATCCTAGACACACTTACTTGGGACTTAGAGTCTGACCCATTGAGCTCAGTGAGACTTACTTCAAAGTCGACATGCACAGGCTTTGTAATGCAAATCTTCATACCCCTGTTTGTTCCAGTTACCTCAGCCATTGAGAATCATAGTTCAGCAGTAGAACATCTGCTTTGCATGCAGAAGGTCTCGGGTTCAGTCCCTCGCATCTCCAGGTAGGGCTGGCAGACACTTCTGCCTGAAACACTAGACACCCACTGCCAGTCAGCATAGACAGCACTGACCTAAATGGAGCAATGGTCTGATTGGGATTATAGCAGCTTCCTATGCCTATGTCATAATGTATATACAAGTATTTAATGTATATACAAGTATTTAAAGTAACACTTGCTCAATAATTTACTTTAATAATGTTATTTGTTATCTAATTTTGAAAATTGTTATTTAATTTTGAGAATTGTATTATTTTATTGAGGTAATGTTCTATTGATGTATTGTTATGTTCATTTTTTTTTGTAAGCCGCCTTGAGGGCCTTTTGGCCATAAGGCGGGGTATGAATTTAATAAATAAATAATCATCTTGTTCTCATCTGCATCGCTGTGCTCTTTCATAAGCATAGGCTCATCCTGGGTTCTGTTTCTTGGGCACACTAGAATGTGACAGAGTCTTAGGAACTATTTGTATTTACAAAGCCAAGAGAACTTCAGTCTATGGTCACATCCACACTGTACATTTAAAGCACATGGCTTCTGTGAATCCAGGAAACTGTAGTTTACCCTCATAGAGCTATAGTTCCCAGCAACTGTAACAAACTACATTTCCCAGGATTCACAGAAGCCATGTGCTTTAAATGTATGGTGTGGATGTGACCAATATCTTGTTAAGCATTTAATGTTTCATTGCTTTACCTCCCTCCCTCCCACTACTACAAGATTTCTGTCTTTAATTTTTGTGCCCCCTTGTGAGCTAATCAAGGCTTAGAGGATTCATTGCAGGGTGAGAAATCTTGAGCAGTGCCTGATGGATTGGAAAAGCCTTGAGGTTAAGTGCAGGACAAACAAAATACTTTCGAGCAGTGTAAGCCTGTGTTTCATTTCTCTTTACTGAAATGAAAGGTCAAGTAATTTAGAAAGCATTGTTTCATATCTAGCTTTAAGATGTCTGCTGAAAAGCTGTCCACCCTCTTCCCCCACACCATTAATCAGAGAAGCTTCAAGGAAAAAAGTATCCAGTTACACACATGCCTTCTAAATTCATTATGTATGAGTCTTGAAAAAGGCAGTAAGAATATAACAAATTGGAATACATCACAGGCTAAGTAGCCCCAGATACGTTTGTGACATATGAAAGTTCAGTCTGAGGGCTCATCTATATGGTGGTTTAGTGTGTGTTCGGTGCTACTGACATCTCATTTTAATTTGCATGGTTCACATGACATTACCGGCCAAAAGAAGCTATCACACAGTTCCCCCCCTGTAAATCTGTACTAACCCAATCCACTGATAATACAAAAAGGGAAGAAAAAAAGTCTTCACTCCATATCTCTAATGCTTGCACATGCTTTGCTCTGATGCTTTTAGGTGGGTGTGTCAGTCATTCCCCTCTCCATGCCCATTCCCTCCTCTTCCCTTCATTCATTTTATTTCCTGTAGGTTGACAAGCAACTTCCGGTTGCTCTCCTCCATTCTGCTGGCCTTTTTTATGTTGCTGCATTTATTTTATTTTCCCCTGAACTTGTAACCAAAAGCATAACACTGCTCAAACAAAGATTTGTATTTCAGCTGTATCCTACCAGGGAAAACACAGACATTTGTACTTCCATTTTTTTTTAAAAAAAGAACCTACTGCAGCTGGTAGAACAGACTGACCATGCTTGGTCACCTTAGCAACTATAGAGAGTGGAAATGTATAATTAGAGGGTGGGGCCACAAGGAACAAGCAAGATTAATCCTCCCCAGAGGAACGCCTGCTTGTGTGAATGGGAAAAAGTTATTGGCAGCTAACATTGAGTGGGAACGGCGGTTGATGCAAATAAAAAGCAAAGGTAAAAGAAGCATATTTCCTAAAAAATGCTCCCATGTAGATAAGCCCTGATTGTTTTTTTTGGAGGCAAAGGAGTGGAGGCTGATACACTGATGACTCTATTGCCATTGTAGCTGTGCTTACCAACCCTTCTTTGCTGACAGTGCATCCAGGGGAGACCCAGTACAGCAACCCACATGATCAGCAAGGGATAGCCAACTACTAGGCCCTGGGCCAGCTTCAACCACACATTAATTTTTATCTGGCATCTGATGGCCTATTTTAATCATAGTGTGGTAATAAATCTGTATGCATATGCTAGCAGTGTTTAAGCATACGTGTAATATTGTATCCTCCAGTGTCTCACATTTGAAATTAGGAACACTTGTGCACTCTTCTAAATCCCATTTGAGGTGGTCACCTACCTCAAAAAATTATCAAGGGGATGGTGCAATTCTCCTATGAGGAAAGGCTGCAGTGTTAGGATCTTTTTAGTTTGGAGAAAAGGCAAGTAAGAGGTGACATGATATAAGTGTATAAAATTATGAAGCTGAATCAGAGCTTGGAAAAGTTACTTTTTTTTAAACTACAACTCCCATCAGCCCAATCCAGTGGCCATGCTGGCTGGGGCTGATGGGAGTTGTAGTTCAAAAAAGTAACTTTTCCAAGCTTTGAGCTGAATGTTGGAAGATTCAGGTCAGATTAGCCATGACGTCTATGCTGTGCCTCCATGGTCAGAGGCAGTATGTTTCTGAATACCAGTTGCAGGAAGCTGCAGGAGGGAAGAGTGTTCTTGTGTTCAGGTCCTGCTTGTGGGTTTCCCATAGAGAACAGGATGCAGGCCTAATCCAGAAGGTTCTTCTTATGTTTATTTTCTTATGTTTGTTTTCTCAAACCATCATGTCCCTTTCATTGCTAGAGTTTTAAGAACTGAACGATAGGCCTATCTTGTCCAACACTCTTTTCTCACAGTGGCCAACCAGAGGAGAAGAGCACAAGTAGGACCTTCCTGCTAGTGATCCCCAGAAACTGGTTACTGCCTCTGATATTGGAGGTAATAAAACCATCATGGCTAGTAGACATTGAAAGCCTTATCCTCCATGAATGTATCTAATTCCCCTTTCAAGGTGCCCAGGTTAGTGGCTATCACTACCTTTTGTGGCAATGAATTCCATAGTTTAACTATGCACTGTGTGAAGAAGAATTACTTTCTTACCCTTGCCTTGACTGTCCTGCATGTGCCAACATTCAGCTTCACTGAATGATTCCAGCTTCTTTTTATGAGAGAAGGGCTAATGGCCCATCTAGTCCAGCATCCTGTTCTCATGGTGGTCAACCAGATGCCTGTGGGAAGCTCTCAAGCAGGACCTGAACACAAGAGTACTCTCCTGCAGTTTCCAGCAACTGGTATTCAGAAACATACTCATGCTGCTTCTGACAGTTGCAACCCAAACACATTCAGCAATATTTACTACCTTGATAGACAGTTATGGAGGCAGCCAAAGGATAGCTAGTGGCCTTGAGCACACATGTGCACACTACCTTGCTTTTTAAACCATCCTCCACAGTCCCCATATGGTAAAAAAGGGACAATATAGGGCTCAATTGATATACTAGGAGCAGGTAACAGAAAATATGGCCATCCCTGGTAAATATGGACTTTTGGGACATACCGTGGAAACTCGTTATAACGCTTCTCACTGTAGTGCAGTTTCAGATGTATGGAAGGTATAACCATGTCCCCCGAGTAAAATATACAGTACAGCAGTTTACACATATCTTTTAACTCACACATTGAAAAGTGGTAGGTTCCCATCCTTCCAAACAACTTTTCTCACTTCAGTGCTGTTCTTCCCACAGAAGACAGAAATTCTGACTATAAACCTTGCAGAGAATGAACGGCAATATATTGTACAAAAGTATGGTTTGAGGATGTTAGATCAGCCACTAAAATACCTTGGTGTTAAACTGGTAGCTGATGGGAAGAAAGTTGCTAAACTGAATTATGACACTGAGGTCCAAGTAACTAAAACAGAGCCAGATAGATGGAAGAAGCTGAACGTTGGCTTGCCTAGATAAATGCAATTGGGATGTCTGTAGTCCCTAGATTTCTGTGTTTGTTCGTGATACTACCACTGTCTATCGATTTTAGAGAACTGAAAAGCTGGCAAAACTTTTTGTATAGCTTTATTTGGAAAGACATTCCAGATTTCAATACAATGCAATGCCTAAAGCAAAAGGGGGTTCTAGCTGTGCCAAATTTGGGGATATATTATGAAGTGGCTCAACTTGCCTGGTTACCATTATGGCTGCTCCCAGAAGAGAATAGGATATTATATGATCTGGAACAACAATTCATAGATATCCCACTGCTCTCTGGTGTCCCACTAAGGCAAGGGGTATTTCAGTCCAGCAAACTTTAGTCCCACAGCAATTATTGAGGACATGGGATAAATATAAGCATATCCTGAGTCCAGGAGTCTCACAGTGGACTTCAGTTACAAAACATCCAAATTTTATGAATTTGGTATGATTAATGGATTTTCAGACTTGGGAGGTTAAAGGAGTGTTGAGAATAGGGGATCTTATTACTCAAGGAAGATTGCTCACCAAGCAAGAAATTTCAGTTTCCAGTATTTTCAAATAAATAATATCTTCATCAATCTATTGGGCTCAAGTATGATCCTAAATGGGAAGAGCTGGAAAAAGTAAAAAGACTCCTGTCGGCAAATTACAAAATATTGTTGGATTTGAGAACTAAGGAACTTGTCTCAAGGAAAAGTAGGAGAGAGATATAGGGAGACGAATTCTGGAAGATATGTGGATTAAAATCTGGGGATTGATTGATAAGAGCTCACACTCTGTCCCAGTTCATGAGTTCCAGTATAAGTTAATGCTAAGATGGTACTGAACACCAAAATGCTTAAATAAAATGCAGTCTGTTAACTATTTTAGGTGTTGAAAATGCCATGCAGCCAATGCTAATCTTAAACACATGGTGGGATTGTCTTATTGTCTCTACATACCAGTCCTATATTGTCCGAATTATTTCAAATATAATAGACCTCCCCTGATGCTGATAATTTTCCAGATTATTCCCGATGTGATTCTGATTCTGAGAAATCTCAAGTCACTGGTATGTATAATGATTGTGGCAGCAAAAATCATAAGGGTCAGAAGGTGGAAAGCGGCATAACCTCCTGGTGAAGATGAATGGCTGCATAAATGTTTGGAACTTGTAGTAATGGACAAGTTAACCCACTTTGTGCATAGGAGGGAAAGGATATCATGATGCACAGAATTTATGGATAGGTGGGTAAGTTTTATCCGCTATTGGAATAGCAGATATGGAAAACACAGGACTGAGATTTTTTGTTTCAATAACTATCAGTAAATTACATCATAGCTAGTATATTAGACAATCAATTAGAGAAATTGATTAGTTCTAATTCCTTATTATAATTTTTCATTATAATTTTGATTTTTTGAGAGTGGTCTTTTTGATGTTTGGTGTATATATTACTAGTTTACAGTAGGTCACCACAAAGATATCTATGTAAGTGCCTCTGTAACCCCCACAATCTTGTTTTAGTTGGTTTAGTCTGGTGGTTGGGGTTTCAGAGCATAAAAACCCTGTTTGAAGAAGAAAGCAAATGTGGAACAGAAAAGTTGGTCCTGGGTGTGGCTACAAGGGAAGCTATTATTTAGTTGGTCTTTAACCCCTTGATTAAGGTACATATGTATATATGTATTGTACACAAGTAGGGAAGGGTATGAAGAGTATATATATATTTGAATGGTGGTTATTTGTATATGTATTCTTTAATCATAGGAACTTGCTGAATCTGTGGACTTTCCGGGCCTAACTGAAGCTGCAGTGATTCAGGGCAGCAGGATAAAGCTATTCATCTCCTGAAGATTAAGAAAAAGAACTTTTCAGTTGATTGCAAAGATATTTTGCCAAAAAAAGAGAGGAAAGGACACATGGACAAAGATCTTTTAAGTATTTGGAAACTGAGAACCATATAAAACTGTGTTATATTTAATGTTATGTTTTCTTTATGGGAAAAAAAAGTTCACAAGTTATTCATGGATCCTTTGCAAATTCATTTCATTTTTGGCCCGTAAGAACCTGCAAGGGATTACACCTCCTTTTTCTGTTCTAAGTTTTTCCTATTGTATTCTTTTTAAGCAATAAGAATTCTAAAATTAAAAAAGAAGAATTCAAGGGTGTGTGTGTGTTCAGAATGCAAATTCCACTTCCTTTGAAAAACCAGGTCCAGGTCTCTTTAATTTTGGGTCTGGCTCAAATTAGAGTTTGCCCGCTACTGCTTACTAGTCTTTGCTTCCTAGTTCTTCACCTCCCAAGCATAAAACCCTTACCTTTGACTGCAGAGTCCTCTTGCTGCCTGAACTTGGGTTGGAGGGTGGAGAGAGAGAACCTGCCTCTGGTGCCCAGGAAATCAGGCAACACTTCCTGTCCTGCCACGCCACATTGAGGGTTTCAGAATCCACCAGCACTGCATAGCAAGCCTCTCATCATAATGTGGCTCTACTCATGTATACTTACGCATGACTAGTTGGGGCAGAATATAGATGGGAATGTACACTTGGATATGCATCTGAATGTGTATCCCTTTGGAAGTAATAACCGTAACAATGTCTATTAATGTTTGAATTGAGAAACCGAGGGAACCGGCAACCTTGCCCCCCGTGCGTAGTGGACTCAAATCTCCAGAAAAATTGAACCAGCAATGAAACACAAATCAAAAAGTAACACGCTAGCAGGCTGGATAAGAAACCAAACACTTTTCAATAGTTTAGAACACGTGGCTCTTTCTCATCATCTGAAACTGATGCATAGGAAGCTGCGTTATAAGCAAGTCCATTGGTCCATCTAGCTCAGTGGTAGAGCATCCGCTTTGCATGCAGAAAGTCCCAGGTTCAATCCCCGGCGTCTCCAGTAGGGCTGGGAGAGGACCCTGACTGATATCATGGAGAGCCATCGGCAGTCAGTGTAGACAATACTGAGCTAGAGGGACCAATGGTCTGACTCAGGGTAAGGCGGCTTCCGATGCTCATATTCCTATGTCTGCATTGACCAGCGGTGGCTCTCAAGGTCGGGGTCTTTTTGAGCTCTACTTGGAGATGCTGGCGACTGCACCTTTTGCGTGCAAAGCATATGCTCTACTACTGAGCTATAGCCCTTCTTCAACAAGTTCTGCTCCATTTGACTAACATAGCAGCTGCTACATGAATATTATTTGAATCTGCTCTCTTTCATTAAGCTCATGTCAGGCCCAGGATGTGACTCAGGAACCAGACCAGCGGTTGTAGTTAATTTGTGTTTTATTAGGGTAATGTCCAAACAAAGACTGCGTTTTCTCATGAAGCAATACAGGGATACAGGTCCTGCGGCATTGGGAGAAAGTTGACAGAGCAAGGGACTTCTTCCTGCCTGTTCTTTAAGAAGGGGCCAAACGGGCGCGCAATCTTTCGCTCCTCCTTAACTGCCCCTCAGGTACTGCCCGCCTTCCCCCCCTTCTCTCCTGTCTTTTCAGCTGTCTGCGTGTGCGCGGTGAGGGGGGAAGCATCACCCCCTCCTCTTCTGAAGTTTCCGATTCCAGGATGGGGGATAGGGGAGGGGCTGATGGTAAACTGCCTCCCCGCTTTTCGGCTGTGAGCAGCCCTCCCTCTTTCCCCTCTTGCTCTGAGCCTGAAAGAGGGGGAGGCGTGAGAATGTCCAGGGAGGGCTCAGGCTCCCCGTCGCTAAGCGACCTTATCACTGGCAGTTCCTCTGTTTCGTCTTCGCTCCAAAGGGGGGAGGTTCCTACCCCTTCCCTCTGCCATCCATCCGAATACTCTTCTCCCAACTCTCCGGGATCCAGCTCCCCGGGATTGGGACCCCAGCTCTGCCTTCCGACACCATCCCCCCTCCCAGGCTGTGCCCCCCTCCCCTTGTCTGGCTTGGGATGGTGGGGAAAACGTTGATGGAAAAGTTTTACCAATTCTGGAGCATGCACATCAGCTGCATCTTCCCATGATCTGTCAGCCACCCCATAGCCTTTCCAGTGAATCAAGTACTGCAGCTTGTGGCGTCTGATCCTGGAATCTAAGATCTCCTCAACTTCAAACTCAAGCTGCTCATTTACCAGGAGTGGAGCTCCGGGAGGTTCCTCCGGCCGTAACTCACTGGGAGGG